>NW_004524591.1:10491085-10505405 GCF_000260255.1 Octodon degus | reverse complement strand
GCTGGCTGGCATGTGGTGCTGGGGGATCGAACCGCGGTTCCTGTGCTTTGCCAAGCTTGTTCCAAGTAGGTGCTTTAGACCACTGAGCCATCTCTCCAGCCCCAAGGACCAATGTTGACAGTCATTCGTTCACATAAATAGGAGCCTCAGTAGAGCAAACTCTGCTCATTTTGGGTAACTCCACCCTCACCCCATGCACGAGTTTGTACTTTCTTTTCTCAGTTATGGCATTGTAAATTTACCTTACGTTTCGCATGATACTGCTAGCAACATCCTTTAGTCTTAGCCAGAGCAAAGAATCAGGCATCAGCAAGGGGGCTGCAGAGGGACCAAAGGGTTGTGATAAACATTCTGAGAATGAAGACAGCGAGGATTCAGCGGCGGGAGACAATCTGTACTGCCAGCAGGGTCGGATCTGCCCCTACGCTGCCCTACGGTGTGTGGTGAGATAAGGAGGCTGGAGAGTTGAATGGAAAAGATGCTATCACAGCATTCTCAGCTCTTCCAAATTATTACTGGATTGTGCATGAGAATTTTTTTCCAAGTGTGAATGGCCAGGGGCTGGGGAGATAGCTCTGCAGTCTAAGCGCCTGCCTGGCAAGCACAAGGACCAAAGTTTAATCCCTGGTACACATGCCGAGCTGGCCCTGAAACCAGGTGTGGTGGCGCATGCCTGTAATCCCAGTGCTGGGGAGGCTGAGACAGGAGGATCACTATGAGTCCAACCTGCACAGCAAGACTCTGTACTAAATATATAAATTAATTAAAGTATGAGTGGACAGAAAAATAGCACATTTTAAAAATGTTACTCAAAGGGAAACCATGTCCTTTTTTTTCAGTATTTGGGGAAGGCAGAGAGCAAGTCTGCACCTCTCCATTCCCAATTCCCACTTTCAGGGAAAATGGTTTCTCTGCGGGAGCGCTGTGGAGCCCATTCTGGACTGACCCTTCCTTCCGTATCTTACTTGGTATTTCATCCTGTAAATGCTGCTTAATTGCTCAGTGCCTCACTTTCCCAGTTTGGTAAGACAGTGAAAAACAAAAAATTCTGACAAGGCTTAATCGTTTATTGAATCTGATAGGTGAGAATTCAAGAAATGTGAATTTACGTTTAGTAGTTTTAGCTTATTTTATATTACTGATCTTATTACTACTCTGAATGCTAGAAACATTCGATTTTTATAGTCCTGTCTGCATGTCTTACTACTCACGTGGATTTTCCGGAGTTCTCAGTCTGAAAACACTTTCTTTCTCTTAGTGACCTTCCTGTTCAGCTCCACTCTCAGAGTCGGGCTGACCTTGCTCTCCGTCTCCAGGCCCCCGTCCCGCCCTTTGTTCTTCTTCGGCCCCCTGTTGGCCTCCGAAGCGTCCTCTGAGATCCTCTAGGCTTTTCTTTATGGCTCATTTGCCGTTCATGCACCCCTCTCTGAGTTTTTGCTTTTAGGAACTCAGGGTGTGAGGAATTATGAAAGTAGGCAAAGGTGTAACTCATTATGAATTTGGGCTTGGGGGCTAGGGATTTAAATTATCTCTTGTTTAGATTTTCTGAGGATCTGATCATGGAATATATTTTCCTTCCAGTCTTCAGTTGATTGTTAAAGTGTATTAGATTATTGCTTATTTTCAAGCCGTCTTCTGCCATCCCTCCCTTTCTTTCTTTCTTCTTTCTTTTTGCTCCGCAATTGTCTAGGAAGTTTTGGCAATTTAATAATTTCACCCCTTTTCCTAGAATGTCTTATTGCCTTACAACTGGGCAGAAACTATTTCAGCCATGTGTTGTATCATTGCAATGTAGTAAATTTTTTTTTTTTTTTTTTTTGTGGAACCAGGGATTGAACTCAGACCCTTTCACTTGCCAGGCAAGCGCTTATTCTACTGAGCCATCTCCCGGCCCCTGCAATGTAGTAAATTTGATGATTAAATAGAATAGTCAATTTTTTTTTTATATTTTTTTTAAACATTTATTTATTTATTTAGTGTGTGTGTGTGTGTGTGTGTGTGTGTGGCCAGCTCAGCCCACCAGGGGGCGGGGCTGGCTGGCATGTGGTGCTGGGGGATTGAACCGTGGTCCTTGTGCTCTGCCAAGCTTGTTCCAAGTAGGTGCTTTAGACCACTGAGCCATCTCGCCAGCCCCAGAATAGTCAATTTTTAAAAAAAGATTTATTTATTTATTTATTTGATAAAGGGTCTTGCTACACAGCTAGGACTCATAGTGAGCCTCCTGTCTCAGCCACCGCAGCACTGGGATCATAGGTGTGCATCACCATGCTTGGTTTCAGTGGCCTGGCTGACACAGCGCAGGGCTGGTGCCACGTGCAGTATCAGGGATTGAACCTGGGTACTTGCATTTGCCAGGCAGGCACTTAGACCACTGAGCTTGAATAGCCAATTTTTATTTGGCTTATAAATATTTTATCATTCACATCTGCAAAAACATAAATCAGCTTACTAGATCATTTTTCCTCTCTGTCTACTAATGTGTTAATTTATAGTTTTTAATACTCAATTTTCTCAGGGGCCAGGAGATGGCTCAATGGAATAAGCGCTTCACTGGCAAGCGCAAGGGCCTGAGTTCAATCCCCAGTTCCGGAAAAAAAAAAAAAAAAAACCAACTCGATTTTCTCACTTCTAATTTTCTGATATCTCAATGAACTAAAATCTTCTTTAAGCAGATCCCAAAGTACTTTTAAAAGAAAATATAGGGGCCAGGGAGATGGCTCAGTAGAATAAGCACTTGCCTGGCAAGCGCAAGGGCCTGAGTTCAATCCCCGATTCTGCCAAAAAAAAAAAGAAAAAAAGAAAATATATTAGTGGGATTAAACTGAACTTTGATCATGAAGTATAACTTATTAAGAAAATATGCCCAGCTGCCTCAGTTGCATTAGTGGTGTTTTTCAAAATATTTCCACAGACATTGTAGTCAGCAACATTATGTTTTTATCAACTAGGGACATGTCTTTTCTTAGTTTGGCCTCTCATTTCCATAATTTTGCCCATGTATGAAGCATCTGAATTTCTAGCACTGTTTGTTTCTTTTTTGTGGTATTAAAGGTTGAACCCAGGGCCTTGGCACTTAGTTATCAGATTTTTAAAACTATTTATTTATTTATTTATTTATTTGGTACAGGGTCCTGCTGCGTAGCTCTGACTCGTGGTAATCCTCTTGTCTCAGCCTCCCCAGTGCTGGGATTCCAGGCGTGCACCACCACACCTAGTTTCAGGGCCAGCATGGTGCGCCTAGGGTTCCAGGGCTGGCACAGCGTGTGGCACTGGGTATTTAACCTGGATCCTTGCACTTGCCAGGCAGGTGCGTAGGCCACTGTGCTGTCTCCCCAGCCCAGAGCTCTCTCCCTAGCCCAGAATTTTATTTGTTATTGTGAGACAGGGTCTCACTAATTCATTAAGTTGCCCAGACTGGGCTGGAACTTGTGCTACTTCTGTCTCAGCCTCCCAGGCTGCTGAGATTACAGATATGTGCCACCATGCTCAGCCCAGCTTTCTTTAAAGAGAAAAAATATTTATACCTGCCATTGCAGAGTGGATGTGAGAGCTAAATGAATTACTATAGATAAAAATGCATATGATGGGGCTGGTGAGATGGCTCAGTGGTCTGAAGCACATACTTAGAACAAGCTTAGCGAGGCACAGGGACCGCGGTTCAATCCCCCAGCACCACATGCCAGCCAGCCCCGCCCCCTGGTGGGCTGAGCTGGCCACACACACACACACGCACACACATAAATAAAATTAAGAAAAAAAATGCATATCATATGCTGAAGGAAAAATATCTTTTTAAAAAATTTTTATGTTTTTGACAGAACCAGTGATTGAACTCAGGCCCTTGCGCTTGCCAGGAAAGCACTTATTCTACTGAACTATCTCCTAGCCCGAAAAATATCATAAAAATGTATTAGCAATAGTTGAAGGTTGGCAGGGGAGATGGCTCAGTGGAATAAGCGCTTCCCTAGCAAGCGCAAGGGTCCGAGTTCAATCTCCAGTTCCAAGAAAAAAAAAAATAGTTGAAGGCTTTTTTTTTTTTTTTTTTTTTGCAGAACCAGTGATTGAACTCAGGCCCTTGTGCTTACCAGGCAAACGCTTATTCTACTGAGCTATCTCCCTGGCCCCAGTTGAAGGTTTTTGAGGGCTGCAGATATAGATCAATGGCAGGGTGGTTGGCCAGCATGCATGAGGTTGCAAATTCAATCCCCAGTACTGCCCTCCAGAAAAGTTTTGCCCCCCAGAAAGCTCCATTTTTAAAAATGAATGTATTTAGTACAGGGTCTCACTACATAGATGGGACTCATAATGATCCTCCTGTTTTCAGCCTCCCAAGTGCTGGGATTACAGGCATGCGCCACCATGCCCAGTCTCAGCACGCCCTGGGAGATCAAAACCCGGCTGCTGTGCTCTGCTTAAGAAAGTGCTTTAGTCCACTGAGCTATCTGGCCAGCCCTATCCACTTCGTTTTTTTTTTTGGCAGAACCGGGGATTGAACTCAGATCCTTGCGTTTGTCAGTCAAGTGCTTATCCTACTGAGCCATCTCCCCAGCCCCTCCACTTTTATTTTTAAAGGAAAATTAGAAAGTGTACTGAGACAGTAGTATGTGAAAACTTATCTATTTACAGTATCAAATTACTATTTCTATGTGGTAGTGCATACAATTATTTAGTAAAAAGAGATTAAGGATGTTAAATAGAATTCAGTATAAGCTTCTATTTAATCTAGTCTCAGGATAAAAAGAAATGGCAACAATAGTGGAATCTGATAGCAAAAGTGAAGAGTAAAAGGCAAATACTTCTAGGCCTGGTACGAGAGTGAGAGTAGGCAGTGCGTCACAGCGGAAAAGCATGGGGCTTTGAGACAAAATACAAGAGCCTTTGCTCTCTTTGTACAGAATGGTGGTATCAGATTAGGTATTTTCAGTGCTCTTTGAGTATATATTCAGTGCAAATCTGTGAAAATTTTGGCTTGCCTTCTCCACGGAAAGAGAGTTCAAATAGACTTTCTGATAAGATGAGTAATGGCATGTCAAGTGTCCAAATGTCCACATGTTCCTCCCATCATGAATGTATTACCTTATCTGGCCACAGAAGCCTTGTGGATGTGCTTGTGCTGGGTGACCCACAGGGACCCACGTAATCACAGAGGTCCTTGTAGGAGGAGACACGAGGGATGAGGCAGAAGGGCTAGAGACACAACTGAGGAAGCTGAGGTCAAAGGAATGCGGGCCATTTAGAAACTTCTTGAAGTCGAGAAAGAACCAATAGAAGATTCTATTATTTAATTAATTAATTCATCCATTCATTCATTTTTTAAAAAATTTTTTTTTATTTATGTGTGTGTGTGTGTGTGTGTGTGTGTGTGTGGCCAGCTCAGCCCACCAGGGGGAGGGGCTGGCTGGCATGTGGTGCTGGGGGATTGAACCGCGGTCCCTGATGCTTTGCCAAGCTTGTTCTAAGTAGGTGCTTTAGACCACTGAGCCATCTCACCAGCCCCAATTCATTCATTTTTTGAGACAGGGTCTCACTATTTAGTCCAGGCTGGTTGGTTTTTTTTTTTTTTTGGTAGAACCAGGGATTGAACTCAGACCCTTGTGCTTGCCAGGGAAGCGCTTATTCTGCTGAGCCATCTCCCCAGCCCCAGGCTGGTTTTGAATTCACTATATAACTCAGGCTGATTTCAAACTTGCAATGATCCTCCTGCCTCAACCTGGGATTACAGGAGTGTGCCACCATGCCTGGCTTTTTTTTTTTTTTAAGGACATAGATTGTTGCCTGGGGCCTGTAGAAGAAACAAAGCCTTTGACTTGAGCATACTGGCTGATTTTACACTTTGAATTTTCAGAGTTATTAGATAATAAAATTGTTTCAAGTCTCTGAGTTTTAGTAATATGTTACAGCAGGAAGAGGAAAGTAACGCAGGATTAATGGTGTGTTTTGCTAAAAGAAGATAAGTTTCTTCAGGTATTCTGTGGGGTCATTTGGTTGATCCAGTTTTTATAATTATAGTTTCTGATTAAGCTTTTAAATTTCCAGTAATTATTGCTTAATGATAGAGAAATAAATGAAGACTTAAAAGTCACTGCGTACTCTAAGTCTGTCCCTGTTTTTTCACTTCCAGTCTTCCTAGTTTGCTCCCTTGAGCTTTCCAATCACTCAGTGATTCCATTTCACAAACTCTCTTGGAATAAGAGCTCAGAACCAAAGCGTAGGTTGATACTAACACCAAAAATACCTTCGCAGAGCAGGTGTGTGGTGTGTGTACTGGGGAACTGCCACACTGAGGAGACTGAAGAGCAGTGTACTCACCAAGCCCACGTTGACCTCGCATTCCAGCATCCCAGGACTTGTTTTAAGGAGTGGCAGGACACACGATAGGTTGACTGGTTTAGTTATAAAACAGGTGTGACATCGTTGGTATTTTTCTTTTCACTGACATATGTGTCATTCTTTATCCTTGTTAAATTGCTTTTATTGCACTGGTACCTTCGTCAGTGTTTCAATTATTTTAGGAGTCGCCGAATTGTCCTGGCTCCTCGGGATGGGTGGTAGGACAGGATGTGGTCATGCTGGGAGATCTACCCTAACACCGCTGGACAAGGGCCTTCATTGCATTTAGGATTTTCGGGAGTAAACCTGATCTTTCTTGTCTCTTGTTTTGTAACTATCAGCTAGAGATAAAGAGGCAAAGGGCAACGATGCTCAGACAAGTTTGGATAAAGATTCCTTGAGGTAAGTAGTAGGTTGTGAGTCACGACTAGAAGAAATCAGGCTTTTCCTTGGACTGGAAGACCTTGAGATGAGGGAATATGTCTCGGTGTAGAGAAGTCTTGAGGGATACTAGACCCATAAGAATTTGCAAGAGGGGCTGGGGAGATGGCTCAGTTGAATAAGCGCTTGCCTGGCAAGCACAAGGGCCTGAGTTCAATCCCTGGTTCTGCCAAAAAAAAAAAAAAAAAAAAAAAAAAAAAAAAAAAGAAGAAAAAAAAAAGAATTTGAAAGAAATTAAGCAATGTATGCTCATGTACCTAATCCCTGCAAAATTTTTTTTTTTCTTTTTGCAGAACACCTCTTTGAGGTGGTGTTGGTGATCAGATGGCAATGAAGTTCTAATCCAGTTTGCAGTCCAAAACTTGCATGAGCTTTGTCAGCCTCCAGCATTCTTTCTGTTCTTTTGGCTTCCATGGGTTTTTTGAGCTATTTTACTTGGACCTCTGTCTCGTCTTTCTTCTTTTACGCTTCAGCCTGTGCAATCGCTTCTTCCTCCACTTGGCTCTCATGGCGCAGAGGTTCCTAAGAAGATGGCGTAAAGTCGAGAGCTCCCTGCCTTTTTTCTTTCTTCCTCTCCTCCCTTATACAGTAAAACTTACTGAGTCCTCATTTAGCTTCTTTTTCAACTACAGAGTCCCATGTTTTAGGAAAAAGCTCAAGAGTTAGTGGGGCTCTTAAACTGTATGCAACCCTGAGCTGTGGCATCGCTGAGTGGTCCAGTGCGGGCTGTGGCTGCAGAACATCCTTAAATGCTTTGGAAATAGGAATAGAAACACTCACTGTTTCTAATTGGAAAGGACAGTGTTTCCCTGACTTCCGCAAGTGGGCTAGATGTTAATCTGTTCAAGGGGTGAGGAAGTCTTGCAGGGGTTTATCTGCCCACCCAGAAGGAGTCAGGGCTGGGGCGCACCTGCCTGCCTGCTCGCCTGCAGGTTCTCCTGCACCTTCACACCAGCTTCCTTTGCTGCTGTGTATCCTTCGCTGAGAAGAGAGGGGACCAGGAGCTGTGTATTTCTTCACAGAAAAACGGCAAGGCCGGCAATGGTGGTGGCTCCAAACAATTCACCTGATTCTCAGCCCTCAGCCTTACTTTACAATTTTATTTAAAAAAATACATCAATGAGGGACTGGAGAGATGGCTCAGTGGTCTAAAGCACCTACTTGGAACAAGCTTGGCAAAGCACAGGGACCGCGGTTTGATTCCCCAGCACCACATGCCAGCCAGCCCTGCCCCCAGGGGGGCTGAGCTGGCCACATTCACACACACACACACACTAAATAAATGTAAATAAATAAATAAATAAATTTTAAAAATACATCAACGATTTTAATTGTTTTCACAGATTTCAGAAAGGATGCATTAGAGAGATTAGCTGTTGAGGCCACTGAAAAAGGAATAAAATACAATTATGAATGACGGGATAAAGATGATTGAGAAAAGATGGACGTACATATGCAGTTATATGTCCATTGTCCAAAATGATCATAACTATTATGTGTCACTACTGTACACTAATAAAAAAGAATAAAGACAAAATCACAAGATGACATTTATTTGAGTAAATGGAAATTGTGATTCAGTTTACTAGCATTGTCATTTACACAGGACATGTAATCACGTATATATTATATCATGTATATATATATATATATATATATATAGGATTTAAACATATTATTTGATAAGAAGGGCTTTTTAAAAAATTTATTTATTTGTGTGTGTGTGTGTGTGTGTGTGTGTGTGTGTGTGGCCAGCTCAGCCCACCAGGAGGCGGGGCTGGCAGGCATGTGGTGCTGGGGGATTGAACCGCGGTCCCTGTGCTTTGCTAAGCTTGCTCTAAGTAGGTGCTTTAGACCACTGAGCCATCTCAGCAGCCTGAAAGAAGGGCTTTTTAAAATTTTTTTCCACTCACAGTAGAAGTAGCTTTTAAGTAAATAAGCACACATGAACAGATGACCCAGTGACTTACAGCCCGGCGTAAGGTGAGGAGGCACCTCCCTAACTGGAATAAAAGGCACGACTGAATTCTGCCAGAGAGCTTACACTGCAGGCCTCTCCACATCCCTCTCCCTGGTAAAGGGGAATAATAGAATTTGGAGAAGCAGTGGATTTTATTGAGAGAATATACTTTTTTTTTGTGGCCGGCTCAGCCAGCCCTGGAGGTGGGGCTGGCGTGGAATGTGTTGTCTGTGCGCGTGCCTAACCTTGCCTAAGCAGCACTTTAGACCCTTGAGCTATCTCGCCGGCCCTGAGAGATATATTGCCAAAGATGCGAGCAGTTCCTCTGGTGTGGATTAAGGTGTGTGCACAAAGTACTGTCACATGTTTACAAAACTCATCATATTCCAGCCAAAGACACACCCCCACGCAGCACTACAGGCCCGACCACGTCTTGGTTTCTTTGTTAAAATCCTTCAACCTGGTTCACTGTGTAATTTTCTCCTGGGAATATATTTTATATTTTATAACAGAAGCTGATGAGGAAGTGGGTTCACTTTTTAGAAAACTGCTTTACAAGCAAATGTGCTATGTAACACTTTTATAAAGCTAGGGATACAGATCTTATCTCACTCATAGGAAACTTTTTTCCCCTTAAGCCTGAAGGGATGATGTGGACAACACATGTCTGCACTTGAGAAGCAAGATGCTAGGAATTGATATATGCAATAAAAGCGATCAACACAGGCCAAGTAATTACTAAGCACTCTTCCTTTGCATGACACAAAGACCAAAGTATGTGCTCACTCAACAGCCTCAGTGCACTGACTGTGCATTGACTAATTTAAAGTATATGTCCCGATTCCTCAGGAGCTCCTGATGCGTCCCCTGTTCTTTAATTTTCCCGTTGTGCAGAACCACAATCAGGTCTGCGTTCTGTATTGTGGAGAGTCTGTGAGCCACCACGAGGCATGTCCTCCCTCTCCGGGCTCTGTCGAGGGCCTGCTGAACCACCTGGAAGGGACAAGGACATGCAGTCACTGGGACAAGGTTCACATTAAGAAGCTTGCCTGAGCCAAGTCCACTAAGGTCACCTAATACCATTCTTGTTGTGGTTGCTTATTCCCAAAGGAATCACCCCACTTTAGGAAGCAGTCACCCTACCCAATGGAAATCTAGAAAAATTACACATGTTTTACGGCTTTCAATTTCAGAAAAGCATCTGAGGCCATGAATAGGAATGAAATGCTTATATATGATTTTAAACTCAAAGCCAAGAAGTAATATTCATTGTTGTTTGATTTTTGACACTGGGGATTAAATCCAGGGCCTTCTTCTCACTGAGCTATATCCCCAGCCCGTTAACTTTTTTTCTTTTATTGGGGGGCAAGGGGCACAGGGTTTTTGCTAAGTTGCCAAGTTACCCAGGCTGGGCTCAAACTTGCAGTCCTCCTAGCTTCTCATGGTGCTGGGATCATAGGCAAGTACCACCACACTGAGAAGGAAGTAGTATTTCTATATCTGAGTGGAATTGTCCAATATGTGAGCTCATTTTCTCTCAGCTTACAATGAGGTTGTAATAGTGTGTAGAAGAAAGGTGTGGAGGGTGGAAACCATTCCGTGTTAGACATATGAACTGTTCCAGTAGGCATTTTCTTTCTTTCTTTCTTTCTTTCTTTCTTTCTTTCTTTCTTTCTTTCTTTCTTTCTTTCTTTTGTGAAGTGTAGTTGGAAGATTTCAGTTCATTTGACCAACTTCTCACAGCTAGTAGGTGAAAGAGCCAAGGTTGTACCCCAGAACTGTGTGGTTTCTAAACAAGAAAGAGAATCACCTACCAATACCATGAATGGCTCACCTGTCTGGAAGTCAGAGACCTGCTACCAGCATGCAGGGAAAGTACTTAACCTTTCTACATCTTCAAGCACTAATCTGGCCCATTTTAGCAAAAGAGGTGAACTCACAAAGTTCTTGTGAGAATTGATACAATAGCATATAAGGTATGATTGAAAGATACAGTGAATGTTTAAATTAAAAAAAATTATTACAGCAAGACACATTGATACTAATCTCAGAGTATTCCCGCTCCTTCAGCTGTATCAATGGCCTGAATCAATTCAAACTGTTTACTTTTCAAGGTCATTTTGATTTTGGGGAAGATCTGGAAGCTGCACAGCACCAGATCTGGTGAAGAATGTCAATGAGGACATGCTGTAGTGTTTTTTTTTTTTTTTTTTTTTTCTGGAACTGGGGATTGAACTCAGATCCTTGCGTTTGCCAGTCAAGCGCTTATCCTACTGAGCCATCTCCCTGGCCACTGTAGTGTTTTTAGGAGCCTACCTTTTTGTTGTTAGAGGCTACTCAGCAGCAGTAGTATATTTTCATTTGTGTATTTGGTACAGGGTTTCACTCTGCAGCTCAGACTTACAGTGATCCTCCTATTCTCGGCCTCCTCAGCATGCACCATCACTCCCAGGCTCTGTCACCATCTTAGCGCACCCTGGGTGGCGGGGACAGCACAGCATGCAGGACCGGGGATCAAACCCTGGTCCCCATGCTTGACAAAGCAGGTGCTTTGTCTGTCACCATATTTTTTATTACATCTTGGAATGACACAAAAGAGACTTCCAGGACTGCTTCTGAGAGTGGTTAATAGGCTGAGCATGGTGGCACATGACTGTAATCTCAGCACTCAGGAAGCTGAGGCAGGAAGGGTGCTGTGAGTTTGAGGCCAGCCTGGGTTGCAAAGTGAGCTCAAGGCCAGCCTGAAAAGAGAGTGGCAAGAACAGTAAGTGTGTTTGAAGCAAGAGGAAGTAATACGAGGGGGACCAATGGCAATGTGTCTGTTATTGCAATACTCGTTAACAATTTAAGTTGTATATTTTGATTACACCATGTATAATAAACATTTGATAAACACTAATGATTATCATTCACTTAACCAATGTTTACTACAAAGGTGACTATGGGCACGAGGACATGAGCCACCTGCAGAGCATGCCGTGTGGCCATACAGCATGCTGTGTGTCTTACGTCCCTGTGCTTGTTTCCTGCTCTGATGGAGTTAATACCCTGGAGAAGGCTGATAATGGGCTCTGACATTACAATACAGATTATTCTTTTTACAGGTAGATTATTTTATTAATTTGTTTAGCATTCTTAAATAACAGTAAAATAAAAACTTTCCTCGAGTTCTTTCTTTGGAGGGACATTTCAACAATTTGGCACCAATTTTTTTTTTTTGAAGGTTTCAATTGTACTTTAGTTCTTCAACAGGCCATATTTTAGTGGATACACAGCCCTTTTACTTGGCATTAATTATGATTTCACTTAGAAATAATTTAGCAGCTGGCATGATTACTGATCTCGCCATTCCTTGGGGGTGACTCTGCCAACAGGGGAAAGGGTCCACTCTAGTCCATTTGTGTTGCTGTGTAGGTCCATGCAGCAATACAGAACGTGGCTGCACCAACTAACATAGCATTACCATATTTGTCGAGGAAATCAGGTGTACGTTTTCTGGTGGCTCTGCCTTGCTGCCATTTGTTGAATGCTTCGCACTGGAAAATGACCTAATGCTTTTTTGGCCAAGTGAAACCTCATGGAGTTGAAGTGGAAACGGTAGTTACTGCAGCTGCCGGCTTGGTGTAAATTACTTCTGGCACCTTTTGATAATGAGACCCGTTCAAGGAAGAAAACCTTTCTGGGAAAGGATGCCTTTTGTCTCAACTCTCTCCTACTCCCCAATACCTTCTGATCTTTTCTTTTTTGAAGGTCAAAGCCTTAATCAGATCCAGTGACCTGATGACTACAATTCTCTCTAGGACTTACTCTTCCCAAAAAACCCTTGACGTCTTCCATGATACTGCAGGCTCATATTAATGATCATCTTTCAGAAGAAAGAAGAGGATCTTACCTTTTCACTCTCATTGTCAAGGGCAGAAGTGGCCTCATCCAACAGTAAAATTTTTGGTTTTCGTAGAAGAGCCCTTGCAATAGCTAGTCTTTGCTTCTGGCCACCAGAGAGCTGTGCTCCTTTGAGTCCAACTGGTGTGTTGTATTTCTGTTACAGTAGCATGCAATTAAGAAAGCAAGCCTTGGTTATTTAAGTTAATATGCAACTGTGGGCAAGAACCATAGGACTATTTCAAATTTTGCTACTCTTGAAAATTTGTGTCCCAACCAGTGCTGAAATGTATTTGTGGGTTCTGTTGTGAATAAAATGAGCAGAAAACACTACCATCCCATTTACACATCAAGTCTGATCCCAAAGAGCAGACCTTTGCCATTATGCTTCGACAAAGGAGTTTTTTTAAAATTAAAGCATAAGAAAAAAAATTGTTGGCAAGAAGAAGTCCCCAGTAAACACAAATTCTTTTCCATTAAGTCATATTACCTTCTATTTTCAGGTCAAAGTGATTCTAACGATTTTAAAACAACAGAGAAATTGAGTTCCTTCTCCTTGACCCCTACTAAGCCTCTGGGGGCCTCTCCCAGCAGACAGTAGGATCTGGTTCTCAGAGGGTCATGCACCTTCCTGGAGATGGAACTGGTGGCATAACAGTCCATTTATTTTTCAATACCACCAAGTGCTTTTGATGACACCATTCCCCAGACCCTCCGACTTCCTAAGAACCTTTTCCTGCGGTGTTTCTTTCCTGTGGGAGTGTAAGTGAGGAGCATTTTCTTCATATCTTGAAGCTGACATGATCCCCCAAATCACAACTGGTCTGTTCATTTGGAATAAGCAGATTCCTGCTTGCTTTCTAGACTGTCCCATTGCTTCCTCCCCCCACCTCAAGGCTTCCCACTGCTTTCTAGTATCCCTTGGCAATTGTCTAAGGAAAATACGCCATTGGTATCCAGACAAGAACATGTGGATGGATGAGCCCCACTGAAAAGGCAAGTCCAGGTGTGCAGCCTTCCAGAGGAGAATCCTGTAGCAGCGGATGATTCACATATGGTTCATTCTGTTTTAACCTCTGGAAGAAGTGTGAGCAAACTGCTTTTCTCTCCACATCTGCCTGATATCAGAAGTTGTGTGTAGAATAGTTGCCCAGAGTCTCTGATACAAGCTTAAAACAAAGACATGTCGCCATCTCAGAGTTTTCTTCTCCAGCTTCAAATGTATAATTGGTTTTATATCAAACAATGAGTGTCTGAATTACCAAAGGCCAATGAAAGTGTCTTTTTCTAATGTTTCCCGTTGTTTTCCAGAGAACATAGACTCTAGCTGTCTTCTCTGGAATTTATCTGGGGCTGCCAGCAGTTAGTCTAATGACTTTGGGAATTTGGAACTGGAATTAAGAAAATGTGGACTTGTGTATCTGTCAAACAGATTGTTGTAAGACATCAAGATTGCTGTTTTAATGCCACTCTCTGCAGTCACCACAGAGCCTCTTGGATACCTGAAGACAAGACGAAGTTTTAACAGCTTGTTAATTTTCTTCCTTCCTTCCTTCCTTTCTTTCTTTTTTTTTTTTTTATTTATGAGAGAGAGAGAGAGAGAGAGAGAGAGAGAGAGAGAGAGAGAGTGTGGTGTGTGTGTGGCCAGCTCAGCCCACCAGGGGGCGGGGCTGGCTGGCATGTGGTGCTGGGGGATTGAACCGCGGT
>NW_004524591.1:10486922-10490560 GCF_000260255.1 Octodon degus | reverse complement strand
GGTCCCTGTGCTTTGCTAAGCTTGTTCTAAGTAGGTGCTTTAGACCACTGAGTCATCTCACCAGCCCTCTAGCTCATATTTTTGCCTCTTTTCAATTCCTTTCTTTTTTCTTTTTTTTCAGAACCAGGGATTGAACTCAGACCCTTGTACTTGCTAGGGAAGCGCTTATGCTACTGAGCCATTTCCCCAGCCCCCTCAATTCCTTTCTGCTATATGCTCAGATATAATATTTTCTCCTAACACCCAACCCCCCTTTTATGTATATATACAAACGTACATATATATTTGTATATACGTTCATTTTGTCTGCTAAGAATATGACTTTGTCCCTGTCTGCCTGATACACTCTTACTCAGTCTTTAAGGCCCAAGTCAAAGCAGCATCCTCTGTGTGATCTTCTCTGAGGCTTCCTAATTTTTACACTCAATGCTTCACTGTATTGGATTCCAGCAGACTGTCCATTATAGTGTACATTTCTTGTGTCTTGTTCTAATCTGGAGCTAAATCCTGGGAGTTCTGCATTTTTTTTTTAGGGATGGGTCTACAGGATGCTCAGGGTTTTACTACTAGATCAGACTTGTAGTGATTCGCCTGTTTAAAGCCTCACAAATGCTGGGATTACAGGTGTGCCACCACCACGCCCCGTCTCAAGATTATTATTACATTTATTTATTTATTTATTTAGCGGTACTGGGGATTGAACTCAGGACCTGTGCTTGCCAGGCAAGTGCTTATTCTACTGAGCTATCCCCCCAGCCCCCTGAGCTATCTCCCCACCCCAGCATTTTTGATATGTTTCAAATCCATTTCATTCTTATTTCACTCTTTATTTTCTTGCTTCCATAATGCTCTACCACTGAGCTACATCTCTATTCATTTTTGTCTTTATATGTTGAGGCAAGTCTTACTAAGTTGACCAGACTGGCCTCAAGCTTGCTGTCTCCCAGCTGGGCCTCCCAGGCAGCAAAGATTAAAGGTGTGGCCAGCATGCCTGGTGATTTCACTTGGTGCTTACTAATTTAGACCTTCAAAATCTATCCCTGTAAATAACTTCTAGCTAATCTCTCAAGCTCCCTTTGTCATTTTATGTCGTCATTTACATGTCCAATAGGTCTGTAATTCCAAACATCTTCTCTATTCAAAAACTTTAGTGAGTCCTTAGAAACTGCCAAAGTAAAAATACTTTTGCTTTGAATTCAAATACACAGCTGTACCTTGTACCTTTTTTTTTTTTTTTTTTTATTGTGGAACCGGGGATTGAACTCAGGCCCTTGCGCTTGCCAGGGAAGTGCTTATTCCACTGAGCCATCTCTCCGGCCCCTACAGTTGTACCTTAACACAATCATCAAACATTATATTACATATGTGCTGCTCCCTCGTCTCACTGCTTATCATTCTGTGAACACATAGTTCTGCAGTTTCTGTCTCTGTGGTCCCACTGAGAGAGACCATGTCCACTGTGTCACTGTAGAGAATGGCCCGTGACAGCCTTGACTACTGATGATCTAGCTGAGCAATATTCAGGTCGCCTCTAAATTCTGAGTATCTGTCTGACCTGCCAGCCTCTGACCCACTCCCCCTGCCTGAGCTCTGTAGTTGGTTTGCACTCTTTGTGCCTTGCCATGAGTTGTGCATGTGCTGGTCTGTGTTCATTTCAGCAATGTGGCATTATGTTTCACTTGTCCCTGCAAACTTCTCCAAGTCGCAGTCCCTGGTGTGAAAAGACAAGGATCAGTAGCTGCGTGTGTACTGAGTGAGTAGGGACGTGAGCGCTGGGACAGGGAATGACGGTAGGAAGCACAGGATCGGAGAAAGAGGACTGGGCAGGAGGATCATAGAAATAGAGACAAAGTAAATTCTCAATAAATCTTCAGTAAGTAAAAGTGTGACAACCAGAAGAAGGTTGAGATGGATAATATCTTGATGTGTAGCCCGGGGAGACTTTCTTCCTGTGCCTGTTTCTCTTTCAAAGTTTTGCTTGTGGGGTTTTTTTTTTTTTTTTTTCTTCTTTTGGATAGTTCACACAAATTGATTAAAATTGGCATCTTTAACCTTCTCTTCGGTGAACATCCATCTGATTGCCTTTGTAAGGATAAACTGTGTGCCCACTGATGCCATAGTCCTTGAAGCTATCAGGACAAGGGTTACCTCTGTCTCCTCAATCGTGAGTTCCTTCGAGAGGAAGTTCAGTCTTCCTGCATTATTTGAACTGGAGCTCAAGTCATCTTGCCTCAACCTGTTTGGTAGATGGGCACAGCCTGGCTTGTTTATCTTCAATTCTTAATTCTTTCCCTGAAAACTTCTCTCACTATGCATCACAGCCATAGTGACTCCACATACCTTCAAAAGGTCTGCAAAATCTGGACCAAAGCAAGCCATGCAGATGTGTAATTATTCAAGCAAAGCTGGTCCAGCTAAGCCTGGTGACCCCTATTACACCAGGCATGGTGGCACACAGCTGTAATCCCAGTACTTGCGAGGCTGAGGCAGGAGAATTGTTGAGTTCAAGACTAGCTTGGGCTACAAAGTAAACTCAAGGACAGCCTGAGCTGTGTTATGAGACCCATTTCCTTTTCTGGTTTTCCCAAGAACCTGTATGCCCATGGCTGGAGGCTTAATGTTTAGGACCTTACGTTCTCATGTTTTTTGCCACAGAACTGGCCATCAAATGCCAAATTCCACCTGTGTAATTCACCATTCCACAAGCCAGATCAAACTGCTGAAAGTTGCTTTTGTATTTTTACACTCATATTGTGGCCTTATACTTGGAGGGGATGCTGCAGTCCATTTATTCTAGAAAACTGATTCTATCCAAAGGAAGTTCAACACATTACAAAGTTCACTTTTATTTTTCTTCACCAAGTGCGTAGTAGTAGTCACGTGTTCCTAAGTGTCCACCCGTTCTGTACTCCCCAGCTGTGCTGGTTGCTGGGACTGCTGCCTTTCTGATACATCAGAAGCTGCCTTTGGGCACTTGGTTTCCAACTCTGAAACCCTAGACCCGCACCACCCACGTGATTTCTCCATCTTCCTGTATACTATCGGGAATCCAAAGCCAACACTGAGTCTCTGTGCTGCTGTAGGGAAGATAATGGAGCTGCCTTTTCCGTAAAGAGGCATGATGATATTAGCCTTCTGTGCTGTGATGGTGCTTAACTCTGTGACAAGAGTGCTGCGAACAGGAAAGTCTGCTTTCCTCTCTCCCTTTTCCTTTCAGCTGCACCTAAGAGGGCAGCCCTGACTTACCCAGAGTACTAGCCTAAGACGTTAGAATAACGTAGTTTTTCCAAGAAATCTCCGATTTTAATATTTTTGATGATTTTTATTTTTTTGTTAATTCTGTAGTATTTTGGGGCAAATAATGATACGAAGGTGCATAGAAGTAAAAACAGAAATAAGATATAAGTTTTTAATTTTTATGGAAATAAATATTTTGGTTTTTTATTTTTTAACATTTTGATTTTCAAGTATTTGAAAAAAGCTTAATAAATTTTTGCACATGGAGTTTTGGATAAATTTGAGAAATAGTGCAATGAAAAGAATGAAAGATTGGGGGCTAGGAGATGGCTCAGTAGAATAAGCACCTGCCTGGCAAGCGCAAGTGCCTGAGTTCAATCCCCGGTTCTGAAAAAAAAAAA
>NW_004524591.1:10479635-10486187 GCF_000260255.1 Octodon degus | reverse complement strand
AACTACATCGCTGGCTTTTTTTTTTTTTTTTTTTTAGTATATGTGCTGCCGAAGCGAGCACTAGAGGTAGTTTTTTTTTCTTTTTTTTTTTTTTTAGTAGGTATTTTTGCTTGTGTGAGAGGATGCAGACCCTGAGACGTTATAGCCTTTCCGAGCGATAGCCACTTGTCTCCGTACGCAGCTCTGTGCGCTGTCAGGGTTCACTATGCTAAACCCAAGGCTTTTACAATTTTTCTGAGGTTTTTGTGTCAGTTGCTGCAGCCAATACAGAGATCAAGGTGACAGGAAGGGCAGCCCAGGTCCTACGCTGCAGGGGGGAGGGCAGACCGAAAACAAGTAAATAAGCCCTCTGGCTCCTCTGGTAAGTGCCCGACGACAGTGGGGGCTGGGGCGGAGGGACGCAGAGTGGAGAGAACTATTTTACAAAGGGCCCAAGGAAGGCCTCTGCATTTGAAAGGTGCATCTGAAAGGGCCTGCAAGTTAAAAGCCTGGCTATGTGAAGAGCCCGAGAGAGGGCAGTCAGGACGGAGGAACAGCAAGTGCGCATGTTCTGGCACAGGGCACAGCGGCCCTGCAGTGAGGTAGAACGCGCGGAAGCGGCCGGAGCAGCGCGGCCTGAGCAGGGGCAAGGCTGAAGCCGGTGGGCAGCGGGCCGACCGCCTCAGTCGCGGGAGTCTTGACCTCTTTCTGGGTGCGAAGCGAGGCCAGGGGGCTGGGGAGGAGCGGCATCTAATTTATGTCCTAAGGAGCTCTCCCATTGCCAGGAAGAGAAAGCCTGAGAAAGGGAAAGCCTTCAGGGCAGATGAGGTGCCCTCTCTAGTGCAGAGGAGCGCAGCAGTGGTATTCGGAGAAGGCCAGGGGAAGACGGGAGAAGGGGGAGAATCACAATATGAAAGCTAATTCAGGGAATAGTAATGCAATTCAGTCCTGAAATAAATAGTCCCGTGAAAATCGTAAAAAGTGCTTTTTTTCTTTTTTCTTTTTCTTTTCTTTTCTTTCTTTCTTTTTCTTTCTTTCTTTCTTTCTTTCTTTCTTTCTTTCTTTTTTTTTTTTTTTTTTTTTTGCTTTATCTATATGTTAGTTGCCTGCAGTAAAGGACAAGTATAATTCAAAGAAATACATACAAGCAACCACGTAGGCCTAGCAACTACTGAGGCTCACTTGGCAAGTTTGTAATTCTCGATTGCAGATGTTTTCTTACCTCAGGCAGACCTTCAATGAAAGCGTGGATATTTGCGGCATTTGCAACTTCTTTGATCTCCTCTAAGGGCACCACGCGGCTGTTGTCACCATAGGCAATGTTCTCAGCAATGCTCCGGTTGAAGAGCACAGGCTCTTGAGAAACGATGGCTATTTGGGAACGGAGCCACTGTACGTTCAATTCTTTTGCATCTATACCATCAAACAGCTGCCAAAAGCAGAAGGGGAACGGTATGTTAAGATCTGACAGCTGTGCCATGTTGCCATTCACTATATTCAAACACGTCAAGCATATACAAATCATAACAAGAAGACTAGGAATTCAAACTATTTCAAAGTGGTATAATGTTACCCAAGGGAGGCTCATAAATCATATGTTAGTAAGGCAAACAGCATATAACTCATTGGAGTGTTGCTTCTAAATTTACCTGCCTGTTCTGGAAATGGCCACATATTCCAGAGACCTGCCACAAGTGTGGAGTAAACCCTGGTGGTCTGTCCTGAGGTCAGATGGAATGTGACCAACCTCTTCCTTCTCTGTTACAGGACTGATTTACTGAGGCCAAAGAGAGGAGGCATAGACCGATACAGAAGACCACTTGTAGAGATATGTCCTTTTGCTCATAGCCATGAGAACTGTGAATGTGCGGGGATGTATAACAACACTTAACCGATATTTGATGAGCATGCCTACTGGGTGGTCCTGACTGTTGAGGTACCAGGGAAGTAGTATATGACAAATCTCTTACACTACTGAATTCTAGCAGAGAAAGACAGGTTATAAACACACCAATAGATAAACTCACAAAAAGAAAGTACCATGAGTGTAACTCTCTTTTTCTGTAGTACCAGGGATTGAACTCAGGACCTTGTGCCTGCCAGGCAAACACTTATTCCACTGAGCTATCTCCCCAGTCCAAGAAAATACCATAAAGACAGGATAATAGGGCAGAGTGATTGAAGCCTTGGAGAGGTTGTGGAAAGGGGAAGTGAAGAAAGGCGCACCACTTTCTGCAGGGTTGGCTAAGGGACATTCAGACTGAGATGTAAATGATGAGCAGCAGCTAGCAAGGAAGTTGGAGTAGAATGATTTTCAGCAAGGGAGTAGCAAGAACAAAGGCTCATATGTGTGTTTAAAGAACAGACACAAGCCAAGGCAATTGATATACAGCTGCCCATGAGATGAGAGACACAAGGATTTGGAGAAGGAGGCAGGGCCCAGGTCATGAAAAACTGTGGCTGATGGTATGGTTTCTGGTTATTTTTAATTTATTTTAGGTTTTCAGGAAGGAATGTACTATACTGTATGCAAATAGATGAATACTACTTGTTCAAGAAAGTCATTTTGGACAACTCTGGCTTGAAAATATTCATTGAGGATTTATGATGTAGACAAGTATGTAAATAGTAGGCGAGTGAGGATAAATGAGAGTACCTTCATTTTTGGTACTATGGACTGACTCTTAGGGCTTTTTGTGTGCTAGGCAGTTGTTCTATTCCTGCAGTACATCCCCAGCCCAATGTGATGACTGCTGACCTTTAGGGATTTACAGTTTTGTGGAGGACAGAGGAGGCACCATAGAAAGTGGGTGAGGGGAAAGGCAAGCAAAGGAATGAGAGTTGAGAGTGAGAGAGTAGGGGTCAGGGAGATGGCTCAGTAGAATAAGCACTTGCCTGGCAAGCGCAAGGACCTGAGTTCAATCCCCTGTTCTGCCAAAAACAAAAACAAAAACAGAGAATGAGAGAGTAAAGGAGATCTAGCAGGTGTTTACACAGTGTAGTAGAATAAGTCAAAGTAAGAAAAGCAATCCTGGGCCAGCGAGATAGCTCAGTGGAGTAGGCGCCTGCTTAGGCAAGCTTAGGGACCCAGTTCAATCCCCAGCATCACATTTTATGCCAGCCCCGCCTCTGAGTGCGCTGAGCCAGCCACCAAGAGTGTGGTGGTGCACACCTGTAATCCCAGTGCTGGAAAGCCTGAAAACAAGAGGATTACTATGAGCTCCAAATACATTAAAAAGAAGGAAAAAGAAAAGAAATGCAATCCTTCAGTTAAAAGGAGGATGAGGTTGCATTTTTTTGAGATGAGGACCCACAAAGTCGTAATTTTTTTTTTTTTTTCAGAACCAGGGAGCAAGGACCTCCTTGCTCTTGCCAGGGAATCACTCCACTGAGCCATCTCCCTGGCCCAGTAGTAGTGTTGACTCAAATAGGACTTAATTGCATATAAGTTATTGACATTTGGGGATGGGGATGACCAGTGAGAAAAGCATACTTTGTTATTGGTTTGTTTGTTTTCTTAAGGACGGGGATAGAGATTTAATATTTTAACTTCCACATGTCTTGCCGTGCCTAAACCAGCGAGGATGCTTACACCCACGTAAGTATTAGGAGCGGTACCCTTAGGCCCCAGGTTAGATGTGATTAAATTCAGTCTTACCACTTGTCCTTCCACGGGATCATAAAACCTCTGGAGAAGTTGAACAGAAGTGCTTTTTCCACAGCCACTGCTCCCAACAAACGCCACCGTCTTCCCTTTTTCAATCCTGAGGGATAAGCCACGAAGGGTAAAAACATCTGGGCGGCATGGGTAGAAGAAAGAGACTTCTCGAAACTCTAAATTCCCTTCACAGGTGTCCTGTGGAAGGGAGTTGACAGCATTTAGATGGGTGACTTTGGTACATGGTGACACATGGTAGCACCATGGCTAAGTGCCCGTTGGAAGCCGCATGTTTCCCCAACCGGTTTAATTTTCCATTTCGTGTCCATCTCTGTAGAGCCGCTGGCTGCATCCTAGTTCCTGTCGTGCTGCTTATATTTTATGTCTGTGTTTCCCACTCTCTTCACTGCTGTATTTCTCCTAGCAACGTGGGTGTCCTTTGGCTTGGCTATGCAGACCCAATTCATTCTACAGATTAGCTGTGCAACCAGCAGCTCAGAAGAAATATGCTTTTTCTTTTTAATTTGCTTTACAAAATTTTACTGTTTAATTCAGAGGAGATTATATCCTCACAAAGTATAAGCTGGACCATATTTTGTAAGCTGGATTATATTTCATAGTTAATGTACATCGTGTTTTGAACTCAGCTTTATCTTTAGTTTCTACCAATCATTATTTGGCAATAATAGTTGCCTCATTTGGTTTCTCTCTATGTTTCAGTCCTTTTAGTGAATAATCATTTGTATGTAAACCGATACTAATATACACCAAAAATGTTTTCAAAAGAATTTCCAGGGCTGGCCAGATAGCTCAATGGACTAAAACACGTGCTTTGGCAGACGCAGGGGTCAGGGATTCGATCCCCAGTTTGCCATGCCAGCCCTGCCCCTGGGGCGCACTGAGATGGCAACTGAGACTGGGCGTGGTGGTGCGCACCTGTAATCCCAACACTTGGGAGGCTGAAAAACAGGAGGATCACTGAGTCCAATCTGTGTAGTGAGACCCTGTAGACCCTGTCCTAAATACATACAAATAAAAATAAAAATAAAAGAATTTCCAGAGCTACCACTAAGTGATGATTAACTTTTCCTTCACATTTTTTGGCTCATAAAATTTTGGGTTTTTTTTAACTTCATGTTTTCCCCAGTTGCCTTTGTGTGTGTATGTGTATTGCTGAGGTTTCAACCCAGGGCCTTGTGTGTGCTATGCACATTGTCTACCATGGTGGAGCTGTGTCTCCAATTACATTGTAACTTTTATTTTATTTTTAATTTTTTAAAAATTTATTTTGTGTGTGTGTGTGTGTGTGAGTGTGTGTGTGTGTGTGTGTGTGTGTGTGTGTGTGTGTGTGTGTTTTAGGGAAAGGTCTACAGGCTGTTCAGGGTCTCACTACTAGATCAAACTTGTGGTGATCCGCCTGTTTACAACTTCCCAAGAGCTGGGATTACAGGCACCCACCACCACACCCAGTCTCAGTTGCCCTTTCAGCATGCCCTGGGGGCGGGGATGGCACAGCAGGCCCCTGCGCCTGCTTGCAGGTGTGTTAATCCGCTGAGCTATTTGGCCGGTCCTCATTTTAACTTTCATTGATAGTGTAGAAATAAACAAGAAGAGCTAAGTGGGTCTGCATGTGTGCTGGCCGGGATGTGCTGCTGCTGGTACTGACAGCTGGATGTGCAGGCAGATTCCTTATGTCTGATTTGGTCACATTTAACATTTATTGAACCCAGCCTCAAGGTATCAGGAAATAGACACACCAAAAATTTTTGATGCTATTATTCTGTTATCAAACAAAAGTTAGTATATGATTCAGACTTATATGAGGTATGATAAAATTTATGGCAAAAAAATTTGAAAATCAAAAGATTAATCCTAGTAAAAGACACATTGCTATTAATATTCCTCAAATTACTCTGCCTTATTTAATCATTTGTTACCAGGGATCGAACTCAGGACCTTGCCAGGTAGGCAGGTGCTTATGCCACTGAGCTATTTGTCTGGCCCAACTCTGCCTTTCTTTGAACACACTCATCACACTGTTTTTGCTACTTCCTTTCTTTTTGCTTTGTTTTTGCCACTTTCTGAAGTAGTTCTGGAAGTCCTCTTTCATGAATGTCTTTTCATGGCTGCCTCGAAGGCCTGAATCAATTCAAAAGGAGATTTCTGTAAAATAAAAGCATTAGGGTACGTCCTCACCCACCTGCATCGGCACAGGCAGCTTCCAACTCTTCCCCAAAGTCACCATGACCTTGAAAGGTATGTGGACAGAAGAGAACTTCCAGAACTGCTTTCTGATTACTCTGACCACAGGGTTCTCCTTGGGGTGTGTGTGTGTTAGTACTTGAGCTCAGAACCTTGTGCTCGCCAGGCAGGAGCTGCGCCAGGGAGCTGTATTCCCAGACAGAACTGCTTTATTTTTTTAAATTTATTTTTATTTTTTTTTTCAGAACTGCTTTAGATAGGATATGTGTGTTTAAAGAAAAGGGAAATATTTTCAAGGGGATTAATGTGATACATCCTTCACTGCAGTAATTTTTTAGTTAAATGAGACATTCACCATATTTTCTGATCATGTCTCATAGAAGTAGAAGAAAATATTGAACTTGGTGTACACCACAAGATAAGTGTAGTATTTCTAATTTTGCCCCTTATAACACAGTATGACTATTTTTGCATATGTTCTGTTGCCTTTGGTAAAGGTATAGCGAGATAATCTAAGAAACTTCTAGACTCACACCTTTTAGAATTTAATTTTACTATTTTTAATTGTGTTCACTATGGAGAATTTCAATTGTACCTAAAAGTGAGAGAAAAACATAATCTGTTTCCAGGTTCCTATCATCTAGTTTTAGTGTGCGTAGTTTTTGCTAATTTGGTTTGAGCAGATTTTAATTATTTTTTTCTTGATATTTTAA
>NW_004524591.1:10473710-10477986 GCF_000260255.1 Octodon degus | reverse complement strand
AAATAGCTATAGGACATTATTTACTTGCATATATTATCAGAAGAAAAAGTACATAAAATCTAATATAAGCCTCCATGCAAGACTAAAACTGTTGCTGTCTGAATACACTTCAGTATTCAAATTAATTCTGTTTTAAGAATATTTTCATGGGATCAAGCAAATAAATTAGAAGTGTATATTTTAATATAGAGGAGAAAATCTGAGACAAGACTCCATTCCTTTTTTATTTTTTATTTTTATTTTTGTTTTTTTCTGTATCTTAGGGAAGGCTCTACAGGTTATTCGGGGTCTCACTACTAGATCATACTCATAGCGCAGTTCCTGTTTACAGCATCCCAAGTGCTGGGATTACAGGCACACGCCACCACGCCCAGTCTCAGCACTGGGGGCGGGAGGGGAGGGTGGAGCTGGCATGGCAGACCAGGGGATTGAACACCCAGCCCCTGGGCCTGCTTGCAGGCTCTTTAATCTGCTGAACTATTTGGCTGGCCCTTCCATTCCTTTTTTATAGTCATAAAATTCTTTTATATGAACTTTTAACTCTTTATGTTGCTAGAACCATCTTTTGTAGAGTTAACAAATAGTTTCTTCATCTAATAAGTGGATACTTAAATTGTAGTTGTGCTTACTGGTTTCTTCCCTTTTTGACTGCAGCTGTCTATAGTTGGTTTCTTTTCCAATAAAGCAAGCAGATGTGCAGCTCCAGATTTGGCTTTGGAATACTCAGGTGCCATGACAAGTGTTTCTCCAATGGCCATCGCTCCATAGGCAATTGCAGTAAAAACTCTATCAAAAGATAAAGCATTTGACTCTTAGGTCCATTGGAAACAGGAAAGCTTTAAAAGTAAAGGAAGGAGCGGGGAGATGGCTCAGTGGAATAAGTGCTTCCCTGGCAAGCTCAAGGGTCTGAGTTCAATCCCCAGTTCTGCAAAAAAAAAAAAAAAAAAAGGTAAAGGAAAAAGCAGGCATCAGAATATAACCTTTTAGGCCAGACAGTACAACTACTGTGTGCTTTGTACACCGCAATAACCTTTGGAACTAGGGTAGCCGTAAGAATTTCTCCTCTGATTGGAGACACAGATCAAAGATTCCAGCCCGTAAGTATAAAATGTGTTAGCCGCCTTAATTTAAGCCTTGCTTGCTTGGAGATTTTAGGGAATTCAGTAGACAATAGGAGGAAGGCATCTCCAGGAGTAAGATCGGAATCAATACAACAGATAACAAATGGGTATCTTCTTTTTTGCATATAACGTAGTTAGAACAGATAACTGAAGCTAAATGACTATCTATAGGGATTGTACTTTCTTAACGTCCCCAAACAAAAATCTCACTAAAATATACTGTAGCTAAGGCTGGGAGAAAAGCTTTGATCTTATAGCGTTGGTATAGATCACGATCCCAGTTTTAAATGTTCATCACAAAATGGTAAGTAGTCATGGCGTTTGCAAGCATACAGAATATTCAGAGTATCATATGGCCATGGTTAAATATTTTGTTTTGGACACAAAAATACTGTACTGAAATGAAAGAGCTATGCCTACTACAATGAGCCGGAAGTACAATTCAGTTAAAAACGGACACATTTTTCCGCCAGTCCTTAGATACTAGCTGAGCAGAGGCCCTGAGGAGATGACCTGCTTGTTCACCCTTTGGAGCACAGCAAGTTGAACGCTTTTGGACTCCTTCTGAAGTTCTCGCTCGGAGAAATCTCTCAAAGGGTGACCTCTGTCATCTCTTCAGCAACCAAGACCTCAGATCTTGACTTTTGTTGGCTTTACAAAGATCAAATATAATATGATATATAAAAACAACTAGTTTACAGGATGTCTGATGCTAAAATGATTATATCAAAAGTTCTGTGCTATTAAGGCCTTTTTGCTACTAACATTTTCATAAGCTGTTTAAAGCTCAAAATACCATTCAAAATACTTGGGTATCCAGCTATAAACATCGAAAGTAGTTATTGAGTTTATCCAGAGGTTACTAAAATTTTTTTCTTTTCTTTTTCTTTTTCTTTTTTTTGTGGCCAGGTCAGCCCACTCTGGGAACGGGACTGCCATGGCATGTGGTGCTGGGGATCGAACCGTGGCCCCTGTGCTTTGCCTAAGCTTGTCTGAGCAGGTGCTTTAGACCACTGAGCTATCTCTCCAGACCCAAATTTTTTCTTTTAATGCAAAGTAAACTGTAAATGAGATTTAAGTCTGTCAGATTCCAGGGTGAGCTAGTGAAATGTGTACATAGTTGGATTTTGAGCCTGAAGATCTGGATTCTAAGTGCATGGGATAGAACTTCTTTAAAGTCAACCATTGAGAAAAGAGCTTCTTTCTGTGATGTGAGCTATGTCAAAACATCTACTTGTTCTCAACTCTTCTGCCCTTCAGTTAATAATTTCAAGCATTAGGCATCAATGTTCTCCTAGCTTGTCCTTCTCTCTTCCTGAGGGAGAGTCTCTGGGGGAGCTGGGCAGCAGTTGGCTGGCTGTCATGGCGATGGACAGGAGAAGAAGGCTTTCCCACTTGCTTTGGATAGCTCGGGGCACTTTCCTAATAATAACAGCGATACGTGCAGTTCTTTTATGCTGTGGGCAAGTGTCAAGACAGAGGTGGAGACCTAGTGTGCTTGAAGTACATCCCTTACTATTTCAAGGAATCAACTATTAAAAATTCATTAAAAGTCTGCCGATGCTTTTCTGGCCAATAATCCCATTGAATATTGACATTTTGATATGATTACTATGAATAACTGTGCTTAGCTTTCAGGAAGACTGTGTCACCAGCACATAGCTGTCTGACTGGTTCTCAGTCAGTTTTTCAAAGCTGTAGCTTTTATTATCACTGTCTGGTACCATAATGTCTTGATTCTCTCTTACCTGTCTGCTGTACTTAGCTTCCTTCCCAGTGTGTACAGGAAAGAAAGAAGCAACTCAGGGAGATAGAGGATGGCCCTGAAGTGGGACAGGGAGAAACCTCTCTTGGGCACAAGTATTTTCTGGACATTGAAAACATATGGCAGAACTAAGAAAAACAGGCAGAAACCAGCCTAGCAGAACTGATGCAAGATGAGACAGGAGAAAATGTTAGAATGTTATCACAGAACTTTAAGTGCTCATGTCAGAGATTTGTCTGCAATAATAAGCAGATTCCAGGCCCTCTACCAGATTTACAGATCAGAAGAGATATGGTTGTGGAGTGAGCTCCAACTATCCACATTTTTAGCCAGTTTCTAGATTGGAGAGTTGGGAAACCATTTTTAGAGTGTTTTATGTTTTTTTTTTTTTTAACCTAAAAAGAATTAAGTAGAATTCTACTAAGATTCCAGTAAGAGGGAGCTTTTATTTGGGGAGGGTGTTGAGATAGGGTCTCACTATATAGTTCAGGCTGACCTTGCATTCACTATGTAGCCCAGGCTGGCCTCGAACTGCTGCCTGAACCTCCCGAGTCCTGGGATTAAAGGCATGTACCTCCATGCCCTGGCAAGCTTGTTCTTTTCTCTCTCTCTCTCTCTCTCTCTCTCTCTCTCTCTCTCTCTCTCTCTCTTTGTTAAGTCTCTTCCTTTCTGGTAGTTGATTAGAAAAGAAACCCTGTCACCCCTGTACTCCATCAGGCATTAGGCCAGGTATAACTTGGTACGTCTCAAAAGCAGGAGGGGTCACACTGGGTCTGCAAGAAGACTGGAGGTTTGGTGTTAAAGATAGCACTTTGGGGCTAGGGAGATGGCTCAGTGGAATAAGCACTTCCCTGGCAAATGCAAGAGCCTGAGTTCAATCCCTGGTTCTGAAAAAAGACAGCACTTTAACTCTTCCCCAGAGAATGTCTTTTGTCCATATTATAATAACATGGGCATGCTTGCTCTATACTTTTTTTTTCTTTTTTGGTAGTGGATATTAAATCCAGGGCCTTGGCACAGAGCTAACTATCCAGCTCTTTTTAATTTTTTACTTTGAGGCACAGTCTTGCTAAATTGGCCAGTCACCCAGGTTGGGATCAAATCTACAATATTCCTGCCTTAGCCTCCCAGAGTGCTGGCATTACAGGTGTGTGGGTGCGTGCCTTGTGCTCTGTTTGAATGACACTCAGATAAAAACTGATACTAATAAAGGCCCTAACTCAGACAGATTCCTTGTTATTCCTTCCCTTGGGGCATTGGAAATACCAAGGTGATATTATCATTAATCATTACTCTTATGGTAATGGTCTGTGTATGTTGTGACAGCTAAAATGCTCATGTCACTCAAAGGTCATCCGTTGTAATGAATGTTTTTCCTTTTCTTTTTTTT
>NW_004524591.1:10466924-10472585 GCF_000260255.1 Octodon degus | reverse complement strand
AAAAAAAAAAAGACTCCTTGAAGAAGACAAGGAAAGAGTTGTCCAAATTACCCTCCCTGACTGCAAGCAGCCCAGAGGAGAGAGATGCCTTCAGCTTGGGTGATAAAGAAAGAATGAAGTCCAGGCTTAGGCTTGAAAGCCAGTACGAGGTCTGCTGTGCCTGGCATAGCCCTGTGACCCCTACACCAGTGGAATGAGCACCTAGAGTTGCATTAGGCAGGTAGATGCAGGACCCCAGCTCCACCTCTGGGGAGCAGAGAGGGCACAGAAGCTGGCATGGGACTTGATCTCAGAGGTCAATGAGGGGCTGCTGCCGGGAGATTCAGCACCTGATAGAAACAGAAGGGCTACATACAGGCTAGGTTAGAGCGCAGTCAGAGCCTCTAGACTGGCCCTGAGCACCAGGAAGACAGACTCAAGTTTTGGTGGCATCATTTCCAGCCTTGGAGGCTCACCTGGCCTCCTCCAGAGACCTTGCAGTCCCCTGCTGCTGTGAAACTCAGGAACAACTGTCAGCCTAGCACCAGCCTTGGTGGCTAAGGGGCTGTCTTTTTCAACCATCCTCTGACTTCGAACAGTACAGCTTTAGCCAGGTGACTGCTTACAGATGGAGCTCTAGAACCTGCCCTGGTGCAGACTGTGTATTTGCCTGCATGACCACTAGCTGTGTGAGGGCTGCCATTAACCTAGAACTATGAAAATCCCTGAGGTCGTGAGACTCAGGCACAGTCTAGCTTAGCATCAGCCCAGGTGGCAAGAGGCTGTTGTTACCAACACTGCCCCAACCTCAGTCATCATTGCATGGTACAAGACCCCACTTGCTGGAGGTAGGATAGGACAATAAGCACATGACTTGCCCTGGAGTTAGTGTTGGGCTGCTGAAATCTAACACTGCGCATGTCCTAGTGGGCCCATCCCAGGCCCGTGCGAAGGGGAAGCCATACATAGTCCTAGTCTATGGGAGTGTGTTTCAGCCAGCATCACGGATGTGGCTGGTTCATACACTGAGTTGCCCCCAGCAATAAGCAGCTCACAGTGGGAGCTTTGGTCCTAACCATGTTGTTCTGGCTTAGTGAACTGTGGGCTCAGGAAATGACGTGCTTTGGTGACGCTGGTGGCCACAAGTATGATATGGGAGCCTGGTGACTCTGCCTGGACCTGATAACTGTAGATGAGGCATATGGCCTAGCCCGGCCCCACAGAGGGGCTCCTAGGGACAGACTGTTCTCTGAGTACATGTCTCTTACTTCCTGAACAATGTACCAATAGTGCATTTGCAACAAACCTGGTTCCTAGAGAGTAGAGAGGACGTGTTGGGGAGGGGAGAGGAAATGGGGCAATAATGATCAGTGGGCAATTACAGTTGGGAGCAAGGAGTCCTAGGATGTTATTAGATAGTAGGGTGAGTATAGACAATTGTGATGCACACTTTAAAATGTTAGGAGAGCGTTGGCCAGATAGCTCAGTGGACTAAAGCGCCTGCTTAGGCAGAGCATGGCAGCAGGGGTTAGATCCCTAGCGTTAGATCCTTGGCATGCTGTGTGGCCCCGGCCCCCAGGCGCGCTGAGACTGCGATTGAGACTGGCGCATGGTGGCATGAGCCTGTAATCCTAGCACTTGGGAGGCTGAACACAGGCGGATCACTATGAGTCCGATCTACGTAGGGAGACCCTGTAAACCCTGTATCCCCTGTACTAAAATGCAAAAAAAAAAAAAAATTTTGAAAAAATTATAAATGTTTGAGGAGATAAATATGATCAATCTGGTTTATATATTATACAATGTATATACATATCGAGACATAAATCAGTACCCTACTCATATGTATAATTTTTATATATCTGTTAAATAAGAGTGATGACATAATTTTGAAATTGCAGCATTCTTGGAGAAAATTCTTCGCTTAGTTTTAACTAAAGATCTCAGTATGAAATGGATTCCCAGTTATACGATTATATTTTTGTATAAGCACAAATGGCTAAAGGCCATTTCTATAGGTCTTTCTGCCAAGGCATATTGTATTAGATTTGTGGATGTAGAAAGGAAGGAAAATATCTATAAATAAGCAGAAGTCATGAGAAGCTGGCTCCCAGCCATGTTTCTAGGAATGATTGGTCTGCCTAAGCAAGTACTACTCTAAATTTTACGTGTAAATTAACTAATTGGTTAATTATTTTGGGCCATGCTGAGGCTTGATTTCAAGGTCTTATGAAAGTTAGGCAAGGATTATGCCACTGAGCCATGGCCCTGCCCCTCTCCGTTTATTTTTGATTCCGTTATTGATTCAGTGAATATTCGTTGTGTCCCTCAATGTGCCATGCCAAGCTTTTGTTTTTTGACTTTTAGGAAGCATCAGTGGACAAGATAGACCGAGTCCTGTTCTCAGCTTACGAACTCAATAAGTAGGGAAACAAAAAGGTAACCTGTTATGTAGTAAGACATAGTCATGGGAAAGATGAAGAAAGAGGAGTTGGGGACCATGTTAGGTGATCACTGAAAGTCCCTTTCTGGAGTACACTTCGAGGTGGAAGCCTGGTGGTAAGAAAGAGGCAGTGCAGCAAAAACCTAGGAAATGGTCACTCCAGGCATAGGGCAGAACAAGAGCCAAGGCTTTGAAGGGGGCTGTTCCAGAGACTTACACCTCAAGTGTGGGGCTGATGTGCAGTTCACATAGGACATAGTAGAAAGGAAGAAGCCCCATCCTGGAGGGCTTTCAGGTCTGGTAAGGAAAGTCACTTTATTAAAATTTCAATAAGAAGTTACTACAACCTTTTTTTTTTTTTTTTGCAGAACCGGGGATTGAACTCAGGTCCTTGCGCTTGCCAGGGAAGCGCTTATTCCACTGAGCCATCTCACCGGCCCCCTACAATCTTTTTTAATACATTAACACAATTAGATTTGTGCAATTAGATTTGTGCTTTAGAACCTCATCTGGGTGCTGGGTGGAATGGATTTTAGGGAAGCAGGAGGTGATAGGAATGGGAAGACTGTTGGATTGGTCCAGTTTAACCAGGCAAGAGATTGGATAAACATGACACGAGCAGAGGGTACGAAGCATTTTGGACTTAGAGCTGTGTCAGAACTTGATAGTCTGTAGGACAGGAGAAGCAACAGAGATAATTTCTAGATTTTCAGGTTGAGCAACTGGATAGATGGTGGCTATATTATTAAGTACAGTCCCCTAGGGATTTAAGAAGACATAAAAGTTTACATGTCTTAGGGAGAGACAAAGATGACATGTAATCTTTGAGGAGTTGAATTCTGTTTTGGACACATTAGCATATTATTAGGTACCCAAGTGTATGTGTTTAGTAGGTAATTGTAGTAGAGAGTCTGATGGTCAAGGGCAGGAGTGGAAATGTACAGAAGTCATTAGGACATTGGTTGTTTAAAATTGTCAGACTGGATGAATTCAGCAATGGGAGTGTACAGATGAAAGGGCTGAGAACTGTCACATCCTGGCACAGCACAAAACCAGACAGAAAACCAGGAGCCAGTACAGGAAATGTGGGAGGCGGGCCTGGAGGAGAACATGTTTCAGGAAGGAGTTGCCAGAAAGCACTGAGAGGCCAAGCAAGAGACTGGAGCACCAAGCACCAGACAGCTGTCTGAGGGTGGCTGAGATGGGTCAGTGACAACCATGAATCTTTCTAGTGGTGTGGTGGAAAGAAACTTGACCGGAGCGAGTTCGGAAGAGACAGGAAGTGATCAGAACATGGTGAGGGGGCCGGAGAGATAGCTCAGTGGTCTAAAGCGCCTGCTTAGGCAAGCTTAGACAAAGCGCAGGGACTGTGGTTCCATCCCCAGCACCTGATGGCATGCCAGTCCCACCCCCAGGGCAGGCTGAGCTGGCCGCAAAAAAGAAGAAGATGGTGAGGGCAGGAAGAGGCACCATTTCCTATAAAGGACAGCAGAAGTGCAGGCCATTAGTAGAAGGGAACTTCTGGTCATGGAAAAGAATTTTATTCTTCAGATGATTATAGAACAAAGAAATAGTACTAACAAGTTAATAAAAAGGTGAAAATTCTGTAAGAGTTTATGGAATCACCAGAATTCCTACATTAGCATGACTTTTTTTTTTTTTTTTTTTTTGGTGGAACTGAGGATTGAACTCAGGCCACTGCACTTGCCAGGGAAGCGGTTATTCCACTGAGCCATCTCCCCGGCGCAGCATGACTTTTTAATTAGCTTGTTTTCTGCTAAGTGCCCAAGATCAATTACACTGGCACCCTGATTTACAAAGCAATGAAAGTTTAGAAGAAAATGTTCTTGGGGCCAGGGAGATGGCTCAGTGGAATAAGCGCTTCCCTGGCAAGCGCAAGAGCCTGAGTTCAATCCCTGGTTCTGCAAAAAAAAAAAAAAAAAAAAAAAGTTCTGAGTTCAAAGCACTTGGTGTGCGAACAAACTTTTGGAATACAACTAACTTTGAAATTTGGCCAGGCCTGCATTATGTTAGAACAAAAGGGACACTTGCCTACCTTAATGGGGGCCTGTGGGCTGAATAAACTATGTGATCCCACGTAATTTCCAGGTCAGTTTCTTGCTGATCTGACTGGTTAGCCTAGAGATCATAATGAAGCCCATGATTACCCCGTAATTGTGATGGGGGACTACTACACATTGTTTCTGAGGTACTGAGGACAGTGGAACCAGGAACCTTCTTTTTTTGTTGAAACTTTAAATACAGATATCCATTTTTTTTTTTTTTTTGAGATGGGGTGTCTCACTGTGCAGTTTAGGCTGGTCTTGAACTCACTATATATCCCAGGCTGACATCAGACCCGTGACCCTTCTTCCTCCATCTCCTGAGTACTGAGTTATAGGCATGGAACAATATGCCCTGCCAGATAGCCTGTCTTTTGTTTTTCTAAAAAACGTATTTGGTCATTACAGGGGCTCACTATGCAGGACTCATAGTGATCCTTCCGCTTTCAGCCTCCCCAGCACTGGGATTACAGGTGTGGGGCACCACACCTGGACTCTGGCTGGCTCAGGCCACCCTGTGGGCTGGGGCTGGTACGGTATGTGGTGCTGGGGATCGAACCGTGGCTTCTGCACTTGCCAAAGCTTGCCTGGGAAGGCACTTTAGTCTGCTGAGCTATCTCACTGGCCCCCAGATATCCTGTTTTACAAAGAAGTCGGCTTTCAGGAAACTGCTAAGTGCCGTTTCCTGCTAAACTGCTAAACTTTAACATGGGTATGGTTCTGGACCTCTGGGTTGGTGATATATGGATTGGCTCCTTCAGTACCTGGTAAGTAAACTTTCCCAGTTCATGCTTAATGACAAAAATACTTTCATTTGAGTAGAAACTAGCATTTATATCAAGTTTTCCTGAAGTTATGTGGCTTCAACTGACTTTTGGATGTTTCCTCAAATGGAACACATGTCTTCAAAGTACAGATACATAGCACCAATGAAGATAATAAAAGGAACCTCCCGAGACTCAGGAGGCTGCACTGAAACAGGGGTCCCCAACGTGCACCCAAGTGGCCATGCTCTGGGAACAGGTGTCCTCTCCCACTTGTTATTCAGAAGACCCTGACCCTTGTCTTAATGTGCACATTTCAGTGGAGGTTTTTTTTTTATTTGCAGAACCAGGGATTGAACTCAGTCCCTTGCACTTGCCAGGGAAGCACTTATTCCACTGAGCCATCTCGCCG
>NW_004524591.1:10459482-10466738 GCF_000260255.1 Octodon degus | reverse complement strand
GGGGTGGGGCTGGCTGGCATGTAGTGCTGGGGGATTGAACTGCAGTCCCTGTGCTTTGCCAAGCTTGTTCCAAGTAGGTGCTTTAGACCACTGAGCCATCTCTCCAGCCCCTCAGTGGAGTTTTTAAAAAAGAAAAGAAGTACTTATTTTTTTCTAAAGTCAAATATTGTATGGAGATTCAGTTAAAAAATATTGTATGGAATTTTCTAGTCTAAGTATTTAGCAATGACATTTATGGTATCAATTTTTGGTACTTTACCAAATTTTCTCACTTAAGAAGCTCAGAATTAACACTCAAAATTAATTTTTATTATTCTAGTTGTAAATATGTGTTTCTATAAAGTACGAAAAAAGTCATTACTTTGTAAATAGAATTCCCAAGCTCTAACCAGTGACTTGGGAAGAAGGAGTTTCATTGGCAATCATAATCAATTCCAGATGTCACTTTTTTTTCCAAATGTCACTATTTCCTTTTATTATCTTCTTATATATATTCCCTCTTGCCCCAGAATATTTGCTTAGCAAAGAGCTTAACCCTAAAGACAGTCATACTTAGTAAAGGCATCTCCACCATGGGAATTCCACAAAATCATACAGATTTCCTAGGGAGTGGATACCAAGAAAACATTTTTTGCCCCTATATTCCCAAATATAATAAGCAGAGGCAGTGTATAATTCATTTGGGAGTTTAACTCAGACTATTTGTATAATATCAGTATCAATATTTACCAACTATGCTATAATTCTTATAGATATTTAATAATAACAAAAATTAGCTTGAGTCATTTCACCATATAAACATATCAAAATACATTGTATGTCATAAGTATATAGTGTATACAGTTATTATTCATCACAAAACATTTTCAAAGCGTGCCATTTTCACCTAAGTGGTTTAAATGATGACCCTCTACAAATAATACCTTTCTGTCAACACGTACAGTACACGACCAACTTACAGAGTCCCTGAGTTTGCACAACTTACACGAACATGCCCTCTGGTGTCATTCGTCCAGCTTGAACTAAATAGGCTCCAAACTGAAATCCTGCTGCATAGGCGAAATATACGAAGGCGTGGCTGAATGCGTAACAGCTTCCGATGATCTGTGCTTTCTTCAGGGTATTTCTGAAATGCACAGTTTTCCAAACAATGGGGCATGAATTATGGCAAAGTCACTTCCATTAATGTAGAGTAATGAATATGAGGTCTTTGAAGTGTTAAAATTTGGTAGCTATTTATTTTCTAAGATTAAAGAGAAGATTATTTTTATTTTACTACTACTATGAATTATAGGGAAGACAATGATACAATGTTATTTTTCTATGGACATATTCTGTATAGTTTAGTGTAACAAATTTGCCTTGGTTTACTTTCTTTCTTTTTTTTTATTTTAGGGAAGGGTCTACCGGGAGTTCAAGGTCTCACTACTAGATCGGACTTGTAGTGATCCACCTGTTCATAGCCTCCCAAGAGCTGGGATTATAGGTGTGCAACATCATGCCCAGTCTCTAAGTTTACTTTCTAACAAGTGGACAGTCTGTGCAAGGACAGTCAAAAATATTTGGTTTAGAGGCATTTAGAAATATTCCCCAATTATTTTAATCCTGCATTAATAGAATTGATAGTGACAGTTAACGGGTAATGCTGACCACAAGCATGAATGCAAAAGAGTACAAAGCTGTCCCAGGCTGGGGACATGTCTCAGTAGAATAAGTGCTTCCCTGGCAAGCACAAGGGTCTGAGTTCAATCCCCAGTTCTGAAAAAAAAAAAAAAAAAAAAAAAAAAAAAAAAAAAAAAGCTGTCTTTCTGTCAGAGTATTACCAAGCACACCACTGAGTCAAAGTGATAAGGAAGACTGTTTAATGAGCACATTTATTGTGTATATATTTGTTTTATTTATTTTTTATTTTTTTGGTGGAACCGGCGATTGAACTCAGGTCCTTGCGCTTGCCAGGGAAGCGCTTATTCCACTGAGCCATCTCCCCGGCCCCTTATATTTGTTTTAAAATGTAAACTGTCCTAGATATTTTTGTGCAAAAGAATAGTCTTCCCTTCTTGCATATATTGTTTCCTCAGTCTTATCTCAGAAGACAAACATGTGCACTTACTAAGAGAGTAAACAGTGAGTGCATCAAAGAATGTATGCATCAGAAAACCAACTTGCATAAATATTGTGCGACTAAATCTATTGAACTGTCATGGGATTAGTACAGGTTATCGCTGGCCTCTACATTTCCAAGAGGTGCTCCAAGTGGTGGCCATTGGCTTCCACGCATTCACTAGTATGACGAACTGCTAAAGTGTGCATACAGTTTTTTGTCAGACTCTCTAGTACATGGAAGACCTAATATATTTATCCTAGTTGTGTTTTTCCTTGATTTATCTTTGTTTTCTCTTGGTGAAGTTATGTGAGAAATTATCTCTTTTTAAAAATTTATTTTAAAGAGAATAGAAAAGTAACAGATAAGTTATTAGAAACAATACATAATTTAAAAAACCCCATGATGCTAAGTATTCAACAGTGGTTGTTAATAGTGCACATTGTTGTCTTCAGTGTAGTTGCTCTGACTATAAAGATAAGCATGTCAAATTGGTCGAAGTAAAAATTTTAAGCATTAGCTGCTACCTTCACAAAAACCCGGATAAAAATGATAGAAATTAGTAGTGTAATCATCCTAGCTATCCTGTGTATAAACACATGATTATGATATCTCGTTCTTAGGAAAGCCAGGGGATTGGCAGGCAGACCACTGAAATTTGTGAGGAGCACAGCGTGTCCAGACAGCAAGGGTCACTGGGATGGGGCTGCGTCTCTTGTCACCTGTGCTGAGTCTGAAGAGTCTCTTCGTACATTTGCTCAAAGACTTTTTCTCTTGTTAATGACACTATGGTACGTATATTCTCCACTGCTTCAGTTGCTATCTACAAAGTAAAGTACAGAAATAATATAATAGTATATTCTAGGATAGTGCAGACAGAGTAAAGTAACAGAGTATGTTAAATTGGTAAGTTTTTCTGGCAAGTATTCTTATCTCCTCCCAATAAGATATGAAAATTATTTTCAGGGTAATAATTTTTGAAAAGTTTTATTTTATCCACCTTCAGATCTTTACTAATTTAAATTTCAATTGGTTCCACAGGTAGGGTAAGCAAGCATTAGTGAACATTATATTTACATGCAAAGGAGCTTTCTATAAATTATGAAGCAATTTAAATAAATGGTAGTAGAGAGAATCAAGTAAATAATTATTTTATTTTGGCACAGAAATGTAAATAGTCACCAAAGAGCACTTAGGAACATTCCAATAAATTATCATGTGATGTGCCTCTGACATTTTTTATAAGATAAAACCATTTCTCATTTTGACATCTGTGAACTTCAAAAGATTTAATTCAGATATGATTAATGCTTCTCCATGTTTATACTGTTTTCAAAAAGAATGTACAATTACATAGGATTGAAGAGGGAGGAAGATTTGGCTTAGAGTAACTTTTTGGACATGAAAACATAGCTGGGCTTGAAAGAGAAACAGCATTTTTATGTTTAGTTATGAACTATTACTGTAGCCTACTGTGTTGGCTGCACTCTTGGGACTCCTCCAGAATGTAGCCTACTGTGAGAGACAAGACCCGCACAGACGTCTCATTACGTGCCAGATAACCCGCAATAAGTGCAAATCAGTGAGGTAGTGACGTTATATTTACTTTAGTGTGTATATATACACACATATATAGTTTAAAGGGTTATAAATCCTTCCCACACTCTTATCAACATTTCTCACACTGTTAAAAACACTTCTAGTGGGGCCAGGGAGATGGCTCAGTAGGATAAGTGCTTGACTGGCAAACACAAGGATCTGAGTTCAATCCCCGGTTCCGCCAAAAAAACAAACAAACAAAACAAACAAAAAAACACTTCTAGTATTCTTCACCATTTTCTAAACTCCTAAACCTACATAATTTTAACAACATCCGTATACTGTATGGTATGGTATGTACTAACCTGCTAAAGAAATGCATACTGTGGGGCTGGTGAGATGGCTCAGTGGTCTAAAGCACCTACTTAGAACAAGCTCAGCAAAGCACAGGGACCGCGGTTCAATCCCCCAGCACCACATGCTAGCCAGCCCTGCCCCCTGGTGGGCTGAGCGGGCCACACACACACACACACACACACACACGTAAATAAATAAAATTAAAAAAAAGAATTATTTAAAGAAATGCATACTGTAAACAGTGTATTTTATTTCAATTCAGTATTCTTTTAATATGTTAGAATTAGCATATTTAATATATTTTCATATTTGGGGGGCAAATCATTAAAATCATAAATACTATGTATATAAATATGTACATAGTACTGTACACTGCCACAAAATCTCACAATATAGTGAAAAAATCTTCAATCAATAACTTAGATTAATATTTTTTGAAATCTCATGAAACAGTGAATCCAGGAAAGTCGAACAGCATGAGGACGAGGGACTACTGCATTTGGAAGCAGCTTGGGTTTTAGGAGAGAACTGCATTTCTGCACTGTGGTCGGGACACTTGGATTCCGCTCTCAATTTTGATGTTAAGTTGTTTTAAGTTCTTATAAATTTCATCTTTTGGGGGGTATTTTTTTAGGGAAGGGTCTACAGGGTGTTCACGGTCTCACTACTAGATCGGACTCGTAGTGATCCACTTGTTCACAGCCTCCCAAGAGCTGGGATTACAGGTGCGCACCACCATGCCCAGTCTCAGTCACAGGCTCAGCGCACCCTGGGGTCTGGGCCAGCATGGCAGGCCAAGGGTTGAAGCCCCGACCCCTGTGTCTGCCTAAGCAGGTGCTTTAATCTGCTGAGTTAACTGGCTGGCCCACTGTAGTCTTTAAAAAGCCAATAAATCCATTTAAAGTCTTAAAAGTGAAAATTGATAATTTGTTCAAATCTACAGATTCAATGAAGGAAGAACCAATATATTTTATGGCTCTACATTCTAAGTTGCCTATTTAAGAGGAATTACTGATTATATCTGAGGTTATTCTAATATTACATTAAGTGGTGGTGATATATTGTTCATTTTTCTTTTAAGACAAAAGTGCGAGTTTTTTTTTTCCCCTAAATTAATACCTCAAGTGTTCAGGCTTAACTGCAGTGTTGGGACTCTGCAATAAATAAGTGGGCTTTGGTTATAGCTGGGCACTTGTCTTTAAAAGATTCGCCATCCCTAGAGTCTTCAAAGGAACATAATATAGTTAAAGATGGGCCGGCCAAATAGCTCAGCAGATTAAAGAGCCTGCAAGCAGGTGCAGGGGCCAGGGGTTCAGCAATTGAGACTGGGCATGGTGGCGCGCTCCTGTTATCCCAGCACTTAGGAGGCTGTAAACAGGAGAATCACTATGGGTCTGATATGGTAGTGAGACCCTGAACACCCTGTAGAACCTTCCCTAAAATACAGAAAAAAAATAATATACTTAAAGGCATCACATACATAAAGAGGATGAATAAAATATGAAGAATGTCTCAAATTGGGCCAATTTTCACAAATTGTAATCATCCAGGGAGGGCTAAACAACTGTTCACTGCCTCCAATGCAAATACTTGTCCAATACTAGAGTCTATACAGCCCACACAGACATTCTAAAGGTCTTTATTTAGCCCAAAGGTGGAGAGGCCTCAAGGTCAAGAAAACCAGAACACGCCGTCTGCTTGGCACCCTTACTCATGCACATTTGTACTTATACCATTCCAGCTGTGAGTGAGTCACCAAGAAACAGACCACATATGATATTACAGTCATTTTCATATTCAAAGTTGTTCCCCCAAGTGGCAAACATCTCTGTAAGCATGTCATGGGGCGAGCAGCTTGAAGATCTGTAATGTATGTTCGGGGTAGAACTCAGTGTGTCTGTGATGCAGCATCTGAAAGCTGTCATGGGAAGTAGGGTTCGGACCTTATGAAGTTGCAAGTTAAGAAGAGTGAGACAGAAAGCCACCAAAGGATAAATAAACAAATGCAAGAACAGTGGCAAAAGCACAAAAGCAAAAAAACTGGGACTGTCTACCATGCAAATGTAGGCAGCTTGAGAAAGTAATGGACTCTGAGCCACTGGAGGAAAAGGATGGCAGAGCGTGAAAGAGTAATCGACAGTGATGTGCAAAGGATTCCCACTCCGGGAGAGTGGTTGGGTCAAATAACACCTCTTTGAGTTCACAGAGGTAGCTGAGAAGATAGCTCAGCGGCATAAGGTCCTGTCTGCCAAATGCAAGGTCCTGAGTTCCATCCCTGGTACCAAAAATAAATAAGTAAATGGGTGTTACGATGTTTCCTTCAATCTTCAGTATTTCCTTAAATCTTCAGTGGTTATTTTATGAGCACAGCTGATCTCGAGAAGCTTAAATATGCCAAAGAATTTTCCACACATGTACGTAAATTGTTCATATCGATCAACATTGCAAATGGTCTTGCATCTAAAAACTTACTTTAGGCATTATTAATGTCAGTGCATGACCTTGAATTCAGGAACTATTATGTTTCATGTTTGTTATGAAAAATAAAATACCTAACAACAAAAATACCTACTAGAAGAGTGGCTGATGAAAAATGTAATTATGAATGATTATAGGATTACTAACAATTACAGGAGTCAATGTGCTAGAAAACTCTCCATGATAGATGGAGGTAAGAAGGGCTGCTGAGTGCTTACTGTCTCCTAGGCACAAGTTTATATACAATAATGTTAATTTGGTTAATACCAGATGCTCTGTAGGTGGATGCTCTTATTCCCACTTTTAAAAAATAATTTTATTGAGAAACAAATTTCAATGAGACCATTTCAAAACCGATTCCTAGCACAGTTTCAGTAATTAATACATTGCATATTGTTGTCTTAGTGGTTATTCATTGTATAAGAGGCAGGCACGAAATCTTGTCTACAAACACTATTAGAACAAATCTCTACCACTTTTTTTTTGAGATAGGATCTTGCTGTATGGTTCAGACTGGCTTTGAAAACTCACCATCTAGCACAGGCTGGCCATGAACTCACAGTGATCCTCCTACTTTGGTTTCCCGAGTGCTGTGTTATGTGTGTGCATGCCACATCTGGCTGTTATTCCCACTTTATAGATGAGAAAACTCCAGTCTACAAGGGTTGACCCAACATGCTCTTGTCACTCACTTGTTAGTGATGGGATGTGCATTCTAACCAGCTTGACTCCAGGTCCTATGGTCCTATCCTCCAGCAAGATCCTATCTCAAAAAAAAAAA
>NW_004524591.1:10456116-10457818 GCF_000260255.1 Octodon degus | reverse complement strand
GTTGAAAATGCTGCATCATTCTACCAAAAGTCAAACTCATATAAATAGTAAAACAGTGGTTAGCAGAGGATAACATTTGACAGGATTGAAAAGGTGCTCATAAGAGGAGATTAACTTTCACTTAGCAGGAGGCCTAAGTTCAAGGGGTCTTTTGTACATCAAGGTGACTATACTTAATATATTATATACTTGAAAATTGCTAAGAATGTAGATTTTAAATGCTTTCACAGCAAAAATAAGTATATGATATATTTCATATATTAGTTTGATTTATCCTTTTTTTTTTTGGAACCGGGGATTGAACTCGAGCCCTTGCTCTTGCCAGGGAAGCACTTATTCTACTGAGCCATCTCCCTGGCCCCTAGTTTGATTTATCTATTCTAAAATGTGTATATATATATTAAAATATTACCTGAAGAGCATAAATATATGAATCTTACTTGTCAATTCATTTGCTAACAATATATACATATATTCATTGTTGATTTTCCATAATCTGGTTTTGAAATTCTGTATCATTTTTATTGTTTTTCCTCTATTTAAATTAAAAAACAAGTACATAAATCCTTCATGATGATGCCACCCAAAGTTTATATATACAACATTATTATAGTCTGTAAAAATTCAAAGAAAAATATATCTTGAGAGAAGTAAAGAAAAGAGAAAAAGATGTAAAATAGAGCCATATCAAAATTATAGAAGGGAAAATACTATGTCAAAAATGAAAAATGGGATAAAGAGCCGATTAGATATTGAAGGAGAAAAGATAATAGGTTTGAAGACATAGTAATACAAACTACTCGAAATAACTTCAGAAAAAAATTTAACTTTTTGAGCTGTTGTAGAACTTCAAGTAGCTTCAAGTATGTGTAGTTGGAGTCCTCAAAGATGAAGAGAAACAAGAATGGCAAAAATACTTAAATAATGAGCAATAAAATTTTCAAATTTAGTAAGAAGTGTAAGCTCATGAATCTAACATTAGTAGTTAACTTTATTTTATTTTTTTCGGAACTGGGGATTGAACTCAGACCCTTGAGCTTGCCAGGGAAGCACTTATTCCACTGAGCCATCTCCCCAGCCCCAGCAGTTAACTTTAAACACAAGAAATAAGTTGGAGACTAAAAAATGTCCATCATAGTTTCAAAATTGGCAATTAAGGATAAACTTAAGAAATAGCTAATAGAAAAAGAAATGTACAGAGAAAAAAAGGGAGAAAATGACAGATGCTTCATTAAAAATGTAGTGAAGAACATAGAGCTACATCTTGAATCACTGAAAGAAAAAATTCCATTGACCTCAATTCAGTACTCGGTGGAAATATATTCCAAAATTAAAGGTGAAATAAAGACCTTTTTAGGCATATGGAAGCTGAAATAGTAATCACCATTATACCTACATGATATGAAGTAAGAAAGTAAGAAAAAAATCATATAGAAAATGTAATGCATTTTGGTTGTTTCCAAGATTTGGCTATGACAAATTGTGCTGTTATAAGCACTGTGGTCTGATGTTTTCAGTTCTTTTAAATTTTTTTTAGGCGTTTTCAGTTCTTTTAATGTTCATACCTGTAACTGTTAATTTGGAGGTCCTGCCAGTTAACTTAATTGTTTAAGTGCCTGCTTATGCAAACGCAGTCTGGTGCAGGATACTGTGGTTCGATCCCCAGCTCCACGTGCCTTACCAGACCTGCCCTTAAGGCAGC
>NW_004524591.1:10450409-10455376 GCF_000260255.1 Octodon degus | reverse complement strand
AGGGCAGGACTAGCTGGGGATTGAACCATGGAATCCTGCTCCTGATTGCCTTTGCATGAGCAGGCACTTAAACACCTGAGCTAAGGGCAGGCCCCCTTAAGCAACAGATTTGATGATTAAAAATATGTAATATAACAACGATTGCTAATTTTCTATTCTTGTTCTGAAATTCTGTACCACATGTACTGTTGTATGTTACTGTTTCTGTCTTTGTTTTTGCTATTTGCTTTTGCTTTTGTTTTTAATCTATATAATAAAAATTTTAAAAAGTAAGGTATTAGAATTATAGCATAGTTCTCAGTACAAACTTTAAAGGCTAAGAGAGGTTGTAGTGAAAAGCTTCAAAACTATCAGCTTCCAATTCGGACTAATATATATTGCAAAATTATCTCTTAAAATTAATGGAGAAATAAGAACATTCCACAATAAAGAACTTCATAGGAGATTGAATATCAAACTAGCACTCCAAAAATATTCTATAATATACTAGAAAAGACAATGAAGCCAACACAACCAGACATCAAATGGAATGAATATATCAAGATATTTAGGAAAAATATCATCAATAGCAGCAATAAGGGGAGTAAGTCAATACCTTTCAATAATAACTCCAATGTAAATGGCCTCAACTTAGTATTTAAAGACACAGATTGGCAGACTGGATAAAAAATAGAATCCAATCATCTGCTTCATTCAAGAAATTAATCTAGTACATAAATAAATTTGTAGGCTCAAATTCAAAGGATGGAAAATAATGTTCTATGCACTAGGACATTGAAAACAGTTTTATTTTCAAAGGAGATTCAACCCTAAACAGGAAGAGACAAAGATGGTCAATGCATATTATAACTAATCCATATATATATATATATATACATATATATATATATATATATATATATATATATATATATATATATATATATATATATATATATATATATATGGATACTATCCCATAAACCCTGCTTAAACACAAAAGAATCAAAATCATCCATGTATTACCTAAGATCATAGTGCACTGAAAGTAGAAATCATTGCAAAAGAAGCCACTCAAATTTCCCTGATAGCTAGGTATTAAGTAACTCACTCTTTTTTTATTTTTATTTTTTTGGTGGAACCGGGGATTGAACTCAGGCCCTTGTGCTTGCCAGGCAAGCGCTTATTCTACTGAGCTATATCTCCAGCCCCAAGTAACTCATTCTTGAACACTAAGTGGGTCACAGAAGAAATCAAACAAGAAGCTAAATGCTCCAGAGCATTAAATGATAATGCCAATACAACATCCAAGAACCTATGGGACTTAATAAGAGCAGTCTTAAGAGGGAAATTTACTACTATAAATGTTTACTTTAGAAAAATAAATGGGCTGGGGAGAGAGCTCAGTGGAATAGGTGCTTGCCTGGCAAGCATAAGGTCCTGAGTTTGATCCCTAGTACTGAAAAAAAGAAAAGAAAAGAAAAAGAAAAATAAGAACCTAATGATGCCCCTCAAGATACCAGAAGAACAGGATCATTAGCAACTATTGTGCAAAATTGTACTTCAAAAGAACTAGAGAATTTTTAGGAAGTTGATAGATTCCCAGACTCATGAATTACCAAAGCCAAACCAACCTAATAACAGAAAATGAAATTGAAGCAGAATTAAAATACCACTAACTACGAAAATCCAGGACCTGATGAATTCACTGCTGAATTTCAAAAGAACCTCAGGGTACATATAATACCAATACTCCTTAAACTTTAATGAAATGGCAAGGAATGAATACTTCCAAATTGATTTCTGGAAGCTAGAATTATCCAGATTCAAACTAGAGAAGGTCCCAACTAAAAAAGAAAACTACAGGCTAGTTTCTCGAATGAACATAGATACATAATTCCTCAACAAACTGGCAAAGAGAATGCAACAAATCATCAAAAAGACTTTGCCCTGTGCCCATCTAGGACTCATCCCATGAATGCAAGGATGGTTCAACATGTGCAAATCAATAAATGTGCCACATCACACAAGGACAAAAAGTCATGTGATCATCTCAATAGACATGAAAGTCTTTGACAAAATCCAACAACCATTCATGATAAAAATATTTATTTATTTATTTTTGTATTTTAGGGAAGGGTCTACAGGGTGTTCAGGGTCTCAGTACTAGATCAGACTCAATGATTCTCTCGTTTACAGCCTCCCAAGTGCTGGGATTACAGGGATGAGCCACCACATCCAGTCTCAATTGCAGTCTCAGCGCACCCCAGGGGTGGAGCTGGCATGGCAGGCCCGGGGATCAAATGCCTGGCCTCTGTTCCTGCTTGCAGGCACTGTAATCCGCTGAGCTATTTGGCCAACCCCATGATAAAAATCTTAAAGGAAATAGATATAGAAATTCTATCTCAATTTGATAAAGCCATTTATGAAAATCCTACTGCCAACATCAAATTAAATGGGGAAAAACTGAAAGCTTTTCTTCTAAAAGCAGGAACAAGACAAAGATATCCACTGTCACCACTCTTGTTCAGTATAATACCCAAAAGATTAACCAAAACAGTCAGTCAAGAGAAGGAAATAAAAGGGATACATATAAGAAAGAAGGCTGTGATACTTTACATAGGAAACTCAAAAATTCCTGCAATTAACAACCAAATTCATCAATGCAGCAAGATACAGAATCAACAGACAACAATTAATTGCATTCTGTCAAAATCAAATGCATACCAATAATGAACTTACTGAGAAAGAAATGAGAAAAACAATACCACATACAGTAACAACAAGAAAAACCAATTGGGAATTAGCCTAATCAGGGATATGACTTATACAGTAAAAACTACAGTACTCTGAAAAGGAGATCAAAGAGGATATTAGAAAAAAGATAGATAGGGCTGGGGAGATAGCACAGTGGTCTAAGCGCCTGCCTGGCAAATGCAAGGACATGGGTTCAATCCCCAGTCCCGCATGCTGTGCTGACCCCAGAATCCAAGGTGCCCTGCTGCAGTCACTGAAACCAGGCGCAGTGGAACACAACTGTAATCCCAGTGCCGGGGAGGCTGAGACAGGAAGATCACTATGAGTCTGAGCTGTGCAGTGAGACCCTGTACCAAATAAATACACAAATAAAAATTTTTTAAAAAATGAAAAAGGAAAAGGAAAGATAGCTTCTGTTCTTGGATCAGTAGAGCCAACAATGCAATATGGCTATTCTCTTGAAACTGATATGTAGATTTAATGCAGTCCCAATCAAAATACCAGTGACATTCTTCTCAGGACAAGAAAAACATCCTACAATTCATATGGAATCCCCTTCCACAAAAAAAAAAAAAAAAAAAAATCCACCCAGACTATCAAAAGCAATCTTGGGTAAAAAGAACAAAGCAGGAGGCATCGCAATCCTAGATTTAAAGTTATATTACAAAGATATAGTGACAAAAACAGCATGTTACTGGCACAAAACAGACATGTACAACAATAGAATAAAATATAGGACACAGAATAAAATATAGGACCCAGATACATCCAGTCACCTGATCTTTAACAAAGGTGTGAAAATCATGCTGAAGCAAAGACAGTATCTTTAGCAAATGGTGCTGGAAAAGCTGGCTTTTCACAAGCAGAAGACTGAAGGTAGATCCAGATTTCAGATCACGTGTCAAACTAAGACCAAATGTTTCAAAAACAAATATTAAAATAGAAACAACATACTGACAGTAAGGCAGGTGAAGCTGTTGAAGTCATAGGCATAGGCAAGGACTTTCTGGGCAGAACTCCAGTTGTACAAGAAATCAAATCAAGGATCAACAAGTAGGAATGTATTAAAGGAAAAGCTTCTGCACAGCAAGGGGAATGCCCAAGAGAGGAAAGGGACAACCTACAGAATGGAGAAAACATTTTACTAGACACATTTTGGGCAGGAAGTTGATATCCAAAATATAAGAACACCCTTAAAATGAGACCCCACCTCAGAAGAAAAGAACAATTAAAAAACAGGCAATTGAAATGAATACCTTTCAGAAGTACGAATGGCTGATAAATACGTGAAAATATATTCAACATTACTGCTTTTTAGAGAAATCAAAGTTAGAACAGCACTGAGAGTACCTCTCACTCCAGAAAGGGTGTCAGCAGACATCAATTAATAAAAAATTCTCAGGAGAAAGGAACTTTCTAGACTATTGTTATGAATGGAAACTAGTAAAACCACTGTGGAAATAAGTGTGGAAATTCCTTAACAAACTGTAAACAGAAATTCCATTTGGCCCTTTTCCCTATTAGACATCTTCCTAAAAGAATTAAAATAATCTCATACTACAGTGTTACATGTATGCCAATATTTACAGCAGCACAATTCATAATAGCTAAATCATGGAAGCAGCCTATATGTCCACCCAACAGATGGATGGATAAAGAATGGATATACAAAATGGAGTACTACTGTGCCTTGAAAAGGATAAACCTGTGTCATTTGGACACACATAGAACTCATGTTAATTGGAATAAATCAGACAGATACAATTAGATATTACATTATTTATCTTACATGAGAAGCCCAAAATATAAAGAGCAAAATAGACAATGCAACTTTTGTGAGGCTACAAGCCATTTTGTTAAGAACAGTTGCTTAAAGATGAAGACATTTAGAACAATATCAATTGTCAACTAAAAAATAGCTAGATAATTGGGTGCAGGTTTCCTGGCTCTTGGTCGGTTGACATGGCCAGTTTTGTGCGGAACTACTATAGTGTTGGAAGTGACAAAAAGTTAGTTGCTGTCAATAGTCCTGGAGAAATAGCTACAGATAAAAATGTATTCAAAGAACTTGAAAGAAAATCTTCAAGGTTTTTTTTTTTGAAACTTTTTTTAAAAAAAATTTATTTATTTATTTATGTGTGTGTGTGTATGTCCAGCTCAGCCCACCAGGGGGCGGGGCTGGCTGGCATGTGGTGCTGGGGGATTGAACCGCAGTCCCTGTGCTTTGCTAA
>NW_004524591.1:10434738-10444014 GCF_000260255.1 Octodon degus | reverse complement strand
TTTTAAGATGCTAATAGTATGCTACAAAATCTAAACATTGAATGCAATCTCTACCAAAATGCCAACAAATTTGCAGAAATATAAAACTCCATCCTGAAATGCATATAGAATAGCCTAGCAAATCTTGAAAAAAAGAAGGAAGTTAAGTATTTCCATTTCTTATTTCAAAGCTTGCTACAAAGATACAGCAACAGAAGTGTGATTTTGGTACAAATACAGTACAATAAACAACTGGAATGGAATAGAAAGCACCAAAATAAAACCTTAAATTTTTTTAAGCACATTCTTTTCTGAAATTTTTTAAAAAATCATTTATTTATTTATTTATTTATTTATTTATTTGGAACAAGGTCTCACTACACAGCTTGACTAATAGTGATCCTCCTATCTCAGACTCCCCAGCACTGGGATTACAGGTGTACACCACCATGCCCAGTTTCAGGGGCTGGCATGGCTTGCTTGAAGTTCTGGGGGTGGCACGGCATGTGGTACCAGGAATCGAACTTGGGTCCTTGCACTTGGCAAGCAGGTGCTTAGATCGTTGAGCTATTTCCCCAGCCCCTGAAGTACATGCTTTTCTTTCATTGTACTTTTTTTTTTGTTGTTCATTCTGAGCTTTCTTTGTAACTAACTTTTCTATATTTTTTAGTTATCGAGTTATCTTAATATACATGCTAAAGCTGCTTCATTTTGAGTTCAAAATGCCAAAGTCTAAGAGGTCCCTCCCAGCCTAGTCTTGCCTGGTTTTCCTAATGATGGGAATAATCTCAGCATAGCTTACATATGGTTGCAGACATATGTGTGCAGATAAACATACTTGTGCCACTATTTATAAACAGAAACAATATACATACCCCTTGAATTTGCGCTATATCTGTGGCTAATGTTGTTGTTAAGGATCCTATGCTGTTTTCTTTATCATCAAACCAGGCAATATCCTAAGAAAAGAGAATTTGCATATCATTATCAGAAAGCATTCTTTGATTTGTGATCTATTGTAGCTAGAAGGAATTTATTTGCCTTCCCACTCACCAGTACTTAAGTCTTGTAAGTACTGTGGATCAATTGAGTTTCTCTTCTTATTTCATAAACATCTGTATTTTGGAATAAACTGAAGAACTTAAGCCCCATAGCTTGGATTCCCTGTCACGTTAGAGAGTCAGTGTTGCTGGGTGTAGTGACGCAGCTCGGGACCCTGAGGCAGGAGGATGGCTTTGAGTTTGAGGCTGTTTAAAGCCAGTCCTAACTACATAGCCATATCCTGTCTCAGAATAAAAAAGCTCAAATGCTGGAAACAATGATTTTTTTTGTTTTTTTGTGGAACCAGGGATTGAACTGAGACCCTTGCGCTTGCCAGGGAAGCACTTATTCCACTGAGCCATTTCCCCAGACCCTGAAACAGATTTAGAACCAGTCAATATTTGGTAACTTTACTCCACAAATACTTTGTTGAAGGAAGATTCTATCTATCTATCTATCTATCTATCTATCTATCTATCTATCTATCTTTCTATCTATTTTTGGTACAGGGATCAAACTCAGGACCTTTCACTTGCCAGAAAGGCACTTATGCCACTGAGCTCTATCCCTAGCCTGGCAAATTCTACTTAAATAGTAAACATTGCACAATATGATTTATACTTTTTTCAGATTTTACCTAAGTTGTCTAATGATAGAGGTGTAATGACTAGAGGTCTTACTGCCCCTAAGCCAAGGTTTCAATGCCCAGGTTGCACATTGCTATAAACTAAAGAAACAAGAACAACAGATTGAAGTAAGAGCATTAATCACAGTTGTGTTAGGAGCAAACCCCCACAGAGGAACACGGCTGTGGCCATGGTGGGTGCAGTGTGACGGCGCTGCTCTGTGAGCTGCTGTATTGGGAAAGTGCCACCTTGAATTTATGGTCTGAGGTGCTCAGAGGGTGTCTTAGAGGGCTCTCAATCTGCACTACACAGCAGCTGCTTCAAAGACACCAACCCAGCTATGACCCTACCACACTGCGAACTCACATCAGCAATACTGTTAGAGTTCTTGAACTTGTTGTTACCTCCTTTCATTATATAAACGCTTCCCCCAAATTAATATATACTGTTTCTAGATTTCAATATCACATGGAATATAGAAAGGATTTTTTGACACAATATAAAGTATAGATATAGAGGAAAAATTTAATATTGCCTATGAAATTCCTGATTACACTAGCTTGCTCTACTGCACAATGCCCAGCACATGAATATGTGACTCCTCTCACATCCCATCACCACGATGTCCAAGACTGCTTTCCAGTGAGTCAGCAGCTATGCACTGTAGAAGCTGCTTTTCAGCACTATGAGCCAAAATATGTAGCAGACTTTCTGGAACTCAGCTACTGTAGAGTCACCACTGACTTGCTTTCCATCTTTCTGATGGTAAAATAATTGTGAGGAAGGCTATCAGGCTTTTTGAGACTAGTGGATCTATTCTTTCACCTGTCAGTAGTAAATACAATCACATGCGGGCTGGGGAGATAGCTCGGCTTTCTAGGCGCCTAACTGGCAAGTGCAAGAACCCAGGTTTGATCCCTGGTACCATATGCTGTGCCAAACAACACAGTTTATGTATTTATTTATTTATTCTGTATTTTTTTAGGAAAGGGTCTATAGAGCGCTCACTACTAGATCAGACTTGCAGTGATTCTCCTGTTTACAGCCTCCCAAGAGCTGGGATTACAGGCGCATGCCACTACACCCAGTCTCAATCACTGTCTCAGTGCGCCCCGGGTGCAGGGCTGGCACAGCAGGCCCAGGGATTGAGCCTCCGGCCCCTGTGCCTGCTTGCAGGAGCTTTACTCCACTGAGCTATTTGGTTGGCCAAAACAACACGGTTTAATATGTGCTTGGCCAGCATTTTCTCATTTCATCACTTCAATAGCCCTTTCAGAGAGCTGCTGGGAATCTACATTTACTATAAGAAGCTGGTGTGCTGGGAGATGAGACGACTTGCTCAAGGCTGCACAGCTGGTGGAGAGGCACTGAGCTCAGGAGTGGAACGTTACCAGCCAAGACCAGCGTCCTTAGGCAATGATCTTGTTCTGCCTCCTACTGGTCTGAAGCATCATGACTGGGTTCTGTTACCTACTCTTGCTTCAGGATTTGTTACCTGAAATCCTTTTGGAAATACCTTAAGTGTTTTTTTAGCCTCCTTAGTGGTCACCACAGTGCTGCCATTCAGTGATTTAGACACCCTCAGAGAGGTTCTAGCCAAACTAATTAGAAGAAAATGGTTCCAGATAAATTTTAGATATATTCAAAATCCCCATCATGTCATTGGTCGATTTTTTTTTTTTTTTTCCCGGAACCGAGGATTGAACACAAGCCCTTGTGCTTGCCAAGCAAGTGCTTATTCTACTGAGCTATCTCCCCGGTCCCTATAGGTCAATATTGATACGTAAGGCTGGGGAGATAGCTCAGTAGAATAAGTGCCTGCCTGGCAAGCGCAGGGTCCTGAGTTCAATCTGTAGTACCGCCAGTAAAAGAAAAAAATCTATCTATCTGTATCTATATCTGTATCTGTATCTGTATCTATATCTATATCTATATCTATATCTATATCTATAGATAAGATACTTAACAAATATAAACAGCTTGAAACACAATGAACAACAAATCATTTACAATTGAGGAGGTCAGTAATGCTTAGAATATTCATTTCTACTGGAAGTATCTACATGATCACACAAAATACAGGTCTTATACATATAGGAAGACCACACCCAATTCTATAAATGTCTCCCTCAACTGATATTTCAGAGTGGCTGCATAAAGCTTTAAAAGTCACGCCTTACAAAGTCTTACTTTAGGACAAAGAATGGTAATGAAGTTAAGTAAGACCATACAATAGGAACTTTCCTTCCCATGTACACATTTATAAAGACACTTAAAAAGAAAAGGCCAACTATACCATACTTTTACCCTAATTTTTAAAAAGCAAAGACAGACAGTAAGGTTAAACCCACCTGCATATGTTGCATGGTTATAATAATCTTTTTTTCTGGAGGGTTAACAACCTAAGTTTGCAGACCAAAAATTAGAGAAAAAGAAGGCCTGCAAGGACAGCCATCATTTTGGCCCTAGCGTTTCAAGGTCAGTGAGGACTCAGGACATAGGAGAACCTTTACTGTAACATCATTTAACTAAGTTTTGTCCCAAGTTTTCTGATTAAGGAGATTATGGGGCCACAGAGGAAAGTGATCGATGATGTAGAGTGTGCCTAAAGAGAGTAACATGGAGAGAAAACATTCTCTCAGGCTTTCACAGAGAGCAAACTGGTCAAGCAATGGCCATAACTCATCCACACAGCTGACACTGACAAAGGATCTACAAAGTGAGGTACAGGGTTTCGGGATAAGTCCTGAGGAGACTTGACTGACATGTCAGATACAAAAGTTACATTTCTTGATATATAGGTCTTGTTTTATCTTGGTCTTAACCATCCAGCAGAAAAGTATAGAAACTAGGTATGAAAAGTGAAGCCATGTTAATATTCAGAGCTGTGGAAGGCTCAAGTCAAGAGATTCAGACATTGCCAGTCCTGCTATTGTGGACTACTGGACTATATTGAAATATTTTGCTGAATTCATGCACCTACAACATTTGGATGGCAAGGGAATACCCATCTATGACAAAACTAAACAAAAAAATGGAGATATAAATGAAGGACAATTTTATATCTGTGTATACAAAATAGTTAGGATAGATATATAGCTACTTTCTCTTAATTCAATAAGAAGAAAGATTTGAACTAATAGTGTTTGGACAGGATATAATGTCTGCATCTTCTGCTATGAATGACTACTACAAAGACAATCAATGTATTCATTATTGTAACTCTCCTACCAACCTGTTTTGAAACTGTCTCGTTGCAATTTTTTTCTCAATAAAATTAATTAAAAAATAAAAAGCAAAGAATATTAAAAGAATATTAAAGGAAGACAAAGGAAAATAAAAGTTGAACTGTGGGGAAATCAGTAATATTAATAGCATAAGGTTTCTGTGTCTTGCGAGTATATGGATGCCCTTTGAAGGACAGAGCTCATGGCTTATAGATTAGACCCTTGCTTTGAGCAAAAGTTATCCAAGAATGTTGTTATGATGATGTACATATGGCTAATGTTAGAGAAAAGATTAATGTCCAAAATGGTAGACTGACAATGGTTTCACCAGCTAAACTGGCCCAGGGCCTTGAGATTCTTCTGCTAAAAGCATTTTGTGAAAAAAGAAGTTTAAGGTGATGCTTTAATGAGTGAAAAACACTTATTCGTATTTTTCTGTATAAAAACATCCAGACATTCAAAAAGCATTTAAAAAACTTCTAGAAACATAAATGTCCTTGAACAAGGAAAGACAAAAATTCATGAAGATAAAAAATAAAAGTTGTCAACAAATGTGAAACATAGTAATAGCTACAGTTTCCATCTGTGCAAAATGCTCTAGGAAGTGTGGTGTGAAAAATGAAACTGGCCCATGGATGAGAAATGGAGAAATTATTAACAACTTCCTTTCAAATATGTTCCTAAGATATTGTAGCTCCTACCTCCCCCTTTTCAGTTTTAATTTGGTCTTCAGCATTACATTATGCATTGAAAGAGAGATTGGTGAAGTTGAGCACATCTTAACAGGAGGGGACCCTAAGTGCCTGTTCACAAATAATTTCATTTTTACTCACCACAGTCTTTAACCTGATATTTTATTATGAAAATGAAAGAATTTTGCTATTATTTTTTGATGCTAAGGACAAAATAACGCTTCTCAATAATCCAAAGAAAAGACTATCTCAAGAAATATGTCAGAAACAACTGAAAATGGACATATTTGACAAATTTCAAGTAAAGTAAGAAAAACTCAACTAAACACACTGACCTGATACAACATGGCTCTGAATGCCAAGTGTCTTAATCTCATGGTTAAAATTTCTCCTGCTTTGCCATAAAACAAGCCCTAGAGAAAAAAGACAATCTACACTTAGTCTTTTTTTTTTTTTTTAATGTGTGTGTGTGTCTGTGTCTGTGTGTGTGTGTGGCCAGCTCAGCCCACCAGGGGGAGGGGCTGGTTGGCATGTGGTGCTGGGGGATTGAACCGCGGTCCCTGTGCTTTAGCTAAGCTTGTTCTAAGTAGGTGTTTTAGACCACTGAGCCATCTAACCAGCCCCTACATTTAGTATTAAATCTCTTTACTATTTCTTTGTTATATAGTCATGGTCTAGCTATGCAATTCAGATTGGTAGTGATCCTCCTGTCTTAACCTCCCCAGCCCTAGGATTACAGGTGTACGCCACCATGCTAAGGCAGGTGGAGGTGGGGTTCAAACCGTAGTATCCTGTGCCTGACTGCATTTGCATGAGCAAGTGCTTAAACAACTGAGCTAACTGGCAAGCTCCTCATGCCTGGTTTTGGTGGCTGGCTCAGCACGGGGCTGGCATGGCATGTGGTAACAGGGGTCAAACCCGGGTCCTTGTGCTTGCAGGGCAGGTTCTTAGACCGCTGAGCTATCTCCCCAGCCCTACTTCTTATATTTAGCATAAATAGGAGGGCATCAACAAAGCAATCTTCCACAGGGATAATTTATTAAAGGTTTACCTGCATGAAGTAACTGATAAAGCAAATAATACCCAAAATGACAAACATTAGAGAATACATTTCTGCATCATGCTTTAACGTGGGTTTGTTATCATCTTCAAACATCTGAAGAGGAATAGATTTTTTTTCATTAGTGATTTGGAGGAAAATAAAGAAGAAAGAAAAAAATTAAAATACATACACTGGGATTTGCTAAATGAATTAAAATATGAAATAACTATACATTTCTGGAGAATACTTGCATTTAGTACACAGAAGAATAATTTGGACTTCCCACATTTGTTATATAAGTCTATCTGCAATTATCACAGTACATTTTTAATTAAAGTAATAGCTTGAATTATTTCTAATAAATTTTCATGACTCATATTGATAAAGGTTCATCTCTTTAGAATGCTACTTACAATGCACCCTAGAGTTCATCCTGATGTTAGTAATTATAAGTGTATTGTTGTTTATGTTTCTGAGAGGTGGCAGTGCAAAGCAGAGACATGGAAGATTTAACTAAGATGTAGACAGATCCTTGAATCGACCCACTTGTCTGGGTCTGTGGCTCAAACTCTTCTTTCCTTTCCCTGAGCTGACTCATAATAAAAAGTCACCACTGTTCAACTAGTTGAAAGTAAAGTAAGTTCTATTTTTCTCTTTTATTGTTTTAGAATGCTGACCTAACACTGGAGTCAAACTCAGAAAACAAAGTAATTATTTTATAGTTTTCCCAGCAGACAAAACCCAGCCAGACATAACATGATGGCTGTGGTCCATCTCCCAGGGACATTGACTGGCCTTTCCACTATGGTCCCCATCTGAGAAGTGACCTATTGAGCATCCCAGTGTCCCTTCTGCTGACCAGTGGGTAACAAGACATTTTCCTCAGACTACCCTGTAATTGTTAAGAGTATTAGCAAATGGGTTCTACTTACGGTTATGATTTTTGCAAAGATGATAGAAAATACTGGATGGACAGTTCCATTTAGAACAGAAGCCAGTGTCCCCAGAACCACAAAAGGCCATTCAGACTTGTTTAATTTAAAAACTTTTAATAGAGACACTTCAGGAAGACTTGTCTGTAAATAAAACATATTGGTTTGAAATTCCACTTACAGAGCATAATGGAACCTAGAAAAACTAGTGAATTGCAAACAAAAGTATAATGTTACATAGCAAATATAATAGATAGCAGGGTAGAAGTTGTAATTTTCTTAAAAAAGTTTCTCTGCCTGTATTACTAGTGGTGACAAAACATGAAGGACTCTTACCCCAAAGTGACAATTTGTGCAGAATCATTTTTTGGCAGTTCACCTGGTATCATTAAGAAAGTGCAAATTTAGCACCCATGTTCTTAATAGCTGAGAATCACAGAAAAAAAATGATAGGTAGGCCTATAGTTCTCCACTTTTATTAAACTGGTTTCAATCTTATACCCTAGCATAAGAAGAAGCCTGGGTCAGAACTTCTCTGGGTAAGCAGAGAAAGAGCAGAAGGTAAAAGTTTGACTAGGATTTTTGAAGCCTGAAAGTTTTTCAGTTTTTGATTTATTTACAAGAAGTGTTTTCTAATGTCTTGGTTAGAAGCTTGCTTTGAGCCTCCCCTTACAGGTAGAGCGCTGTGATCGTTAAGTGTGTTCTTAACCTTGCCAAGTTTCTGCTTCTCGTCTTTGGGAGATGATATTGGGCTTAGGGAAGATGAGAGGCAACACGGAAGCTGCAGCCAGTGTTCAGAGGTGCGGGTGAGGGGTTTTGAGGAGTCTGAGGTTATAAATGTAAAGCAGTGCACAGGGCCCAGTCGAACACAACGAAGCGTGGAGCTCCAGGACGGGGTGCATGGAGGGAGCAGGGGACAGGTGAGATGGAGAAGCAACGGTGTTTATGAGGGGCTGCTGCGGAGCAGAGTCGGGGTGCTGGCTGTGTCAACAGGAAGGTGGCTACACAAGGACAGAGAAGTGAGAACGAGGTCAGGTGGAGGCGAAGAGAGGTGCCCAAGGGTCCACTCCACAGGAGGTGAAAGCAGGGTGACCTCAGGAGGAGCCTGGGCTTGGGAGTGGGGAGGGACAGATGTGGGATCATGCGTCACCCCAGGTGAACAATGCCACTCCGCTCTGCCCTGGGACAGGAGGCCTGCACTAACCCTGTTGGGGCGGACCCACATCCACTGAGTGCGTCCGCGTGTGACCCCAATAATCTTGAGCATCACAGTGGCTTCTGTACCTCACTCCCCAGACACTTCTGACCCATGGCCTGCCTTCAAAGAAAGAGGAAGGCAATATTTTCATGAGAATTTCTGCCTCCAAGGACTCTGGATATCAGTGTAGGTTTTTAGATTAGCCTCCTTCTGAAGCAGTCACAAGAATGCTAGGGGAAGTTTTGGGGGAAAAAAGGCATGTTTTGTGACCTTAGTGCTACCGTGTTAGAGGTAAGTTAATTCTACTTTTATAAAGATTAGATAAAAGTTTGGGAGCACGTGGGATGTTTCCAGGTAAGCCATTACCTCATTATGCGGAATGGAGTCCGCAGGCTTTTCTGTACTGTCCAAATGGATGCTGTTCACAGCACACAGAGAAGCAGGGTTGGTATGTCTTTCAGTAGAGTGTGTCACTGGAGCTGTCTGTTCATCAGCTTTTTTAATATCCTTAAATGAAGAATATAGAAGTTTTCATTAAA
>NW_004524591.1:10432668-10434638 GCF_000260255.1 Octodon degus | reverse complement strand
AGCTCAGCCCACCAGGGGGCGGGGCTGGCTGGCATGTGGTGCTGGGGGATTGAACCGCAGTCCCTGTGCTTTGCTAAGCTTGTCTCTAAGTAGGTGCTTTAGACCACTGAGCCATCTCACCAGCCCCACCTTCAAGTTTTCTTTCAGTAAAACTTCCAATGGAATTGCCGAGAGGCATTATGCAAGGTGGTCATAAAAATATTTGTAAGTAAAAAATATTATTTGGAAAAATACACAAAAGGTTGTGAAAACTTATAGTTATTTATTGTCATTCTTCAGCATCTATTTTGTGGAAAACAGTTGAATTTATAATGCATCTATCATGGCTTTGGATATAAGTTTTTGTGGTAGACTTAATCTTTCTTAACTTAACCTAAAACTTTAGGGTAAAACATTATTATATGTTGAATTTAGACTATGGTAAATTCATTTCAGTGACTGCTGATACCGATTGAATTAAAAATGTCAAGCTGCCTGGGGATTGGGAAACTTGCCTGAAATCCCAGCATTCAGAAGGCTGAGGCAAGAGGATTGCTGCTAGTTCAAGGTCAGCCTGGGATACTTAGTGAGTTCAAGCCCAGCTCGAATTACAGGATGAGACCCTGTCTCAAATCCCCAAGCCCCAAAACTAATGTCAAGTTGTTTAATACAGTTTCTTATGTCAAAAAATGAAATGAAATTAAGTCACACACACACAAAAGAAATAAATGAGGTCACCCATGTATAAGTAATAATATCCAAGTTTCAGCTAATCAGGTTATTGGACTCTCAAAATTAATAAATAAAATGATTTTTTTTTGGTGGAACTGGGGCAGGGCTGGCTGGCATGTGGTGCTAGGGGATTGAACCGCAGTCCCTGTGCTTTGCTAAGCTTGTTCTAAGTAGGTGCTTTAGACCACTGAGCCATCTCACCAGCCTCTAGTTTTCTTATTTTAACAAAGAGGTAGAAAACTTCTTCTTGCCAGGGAGACGGCTCAGTAGAATAAGCGCTTCCCTGGCAAGCGCAAGGGCCTGAGTTCACTCCCTGGTTCTGCCAAAAAAAAAAAAAAAAAAAAAAGAAAGAAAAGAAAACTTCTCACTCAAATTAAGAAGTTTTTCCTGAGTTAAAATCCCATTTACATAAAACCACTACATTATTCTTCATCTCCTACAAACACGCGACCTTCCTACCTACCATTAGTTAACTGACTGCCCGTGGTGCACACACATTCCGCTTGCACACAGCATTGTTGGTCCTGACTGCACAGCCCTGCTTAACTGGATCTGTGTAACAACTACAGCAGAATCCTTTCTTTTTTAAAAATAAGTAACAATTGTATTTTTTATTTTTTAAAGAAAACAAAATAGTAAAGAAAAGCAGCACTACAAATGATACAAATTTTCACTGAACAAAGTAATAGCAATTCAACAACGGTTGCTGTATTGCATGATGTCATCTACAAATTAGTTGTTTAGGTTACTGGACATAAATGTGCAAAATTGGTTTAAAACAAAACAAAAACGTTACAAGAAATTAAAAAGAACTAAAATAAGAAGAAAAAGAAAAAGATTTTAAGCCTTAACTGCTCCATTCAAAAGACTGGCAGAAATTGGCAGTACACTTATCCAAAATACCTTGCATCTATGCATAAATACATCTTTTTCCATTCTTTCTTTTGTCCTTTTCCTCATCCCAATTTTTCCATCTCATTGGACAAATTCTTTCTCTTAGAACAAAGCCACTTTTGGAGACAAAAGTGAAATGAAATGTTTAGATAATGCTTTTAATTATATTTTCTGGGGCTAAGAAAACTTAATTTTTTTTTTTTTTTAAGAACTGGAGATTGAACTCAGGCCCTTGTGCTTGCCAGGCAAGTGCTTACTCTACTGAGCCATCTCCCCATGCACAAAAACTTATTTTTTTTAATTTATGAATTAATTTAATTGAAGAGCTTAAGTTTTTCTCAAAGTAGTGAAGAAGTTATATACTA
>NW_004524591.1:10402242-10430790 GCF_000260255.1 Octodon degus | reverse complement strand
TGATAGAGAGCTACTAATTGTAACTCATTAAATTGTTAGTGACCGATAATTGCCTTTCATATCCTCTTCCAAAAACATAATTACTACAGAAAGCAATTATACCACCAGTAGGGGCAGATCTTAGAAAAAGTAATTTTCTGAGATGGATGCTACACTTTTCCATCCTTTCTTTCTACCTTTCTTTTGAGATTACCAGCTTAAAACACAAAGCTGGAAACTGATGTGTGAGCCTGGTTCTGTACCTGACAGATTTCAGGAGACAGTAAGGCTTTCCAGGTCTGCCCCACTATCCATCCCAGCTGTGAGTACCAGCCACACCTGAGGGCCTGAGTCTTTTTTTTTCGAGGTCAGATCTAATTTATTTGTTACTGAAGTATTTCACTTTTTTTTTTGTATCATAACATTCCATTTATTAGCATTTCACTTTTGACTGGACTCAGACTTGGAAGTAGAAGCTCTCAGAGAGGACAGCCTGCGTCGCTTGGCAGTCTGCTCCTGGCGTTTTTCTTTGGCTTCCTTCATTCTCTTGGCCAGAAGTTTAGCATTCTCTGTAGCCTCCTCCTTGTTTTTCTTAGTGCGCTGCTTCTTCAGTGCAATACGGCGGCGTTTGTGTTGAAGGACACGTGGAGTAACAAGTCTCTGGATCTTGGGGGCTTTAGTCCTGGGTTTTTTACCTTCCTTGTTCAAGGGCTTCCTGACAACATACTGGCGCACATCATCTTTCTTAGATAGATTGAAAAGTTTGCGAATTCTGCTAGCTCTTTTGGGCCCTAGGTGCCGAGGCACGGTAGTATCGGTCAACCCAGGAATGTCCTTCTCTCCTTTCTTTACAATAACCAGATTGAGAACGCTGAGGTTGGCGTCCACGATGCAGCCTCGGACGGATTTCCGCTTTCTCTCCCCGGTCCTCCTGGGTCAGTAGCAGAAGTGCCCTTACTCAGCAGCAGGCTCACACGGCCGTGGGTGAGGACGCCCTGCTTCGTGGGGAAGCCCTGCTTGTCGTTCCCACCGCTGATTCGGACCACATAACCTTCCACTCTTCACCCAGGGAGTCAGCGGCCACTTCTGTGGCCATGCGCTTCTCATAGAACGTGCGAAGCTTGCTTTTATCATCGACCTCGATGAGTTTCTGGCAGCCTGTGGCTGGGAAGGAGATGTTCAGCTTGATGTCGAAGCTACTGATTGCTTCCCAGGTGCCACAAAAAGAGCCTGAGTCTTAAAGAATAAGAAAATGAAAAGACATCAAAATGACCTTAAAGATACTGTTAAAATTATAGGTTAGGATAAAGTTCTAAACCAGGTCACTGTAGTTCTGTTTTTGTTTTCCTTGAAACTCTGAGAAATGAGACCAGTGTATGTGTGTATTTTCTTTTCCCTTCCTACTTTTCTCCTTCCCCCATCCCAGTTGTTCTTCCCTTTTTGAGCTATTTCTTCCATTTTTACAATATCTACTGTACATTTTGGATCTTATTTACTCTTTTAGATTTTTAGACTAGGTATACAATGTGATATTTACATGTGCAAGTCTGACTGATTTCACTTATGAGTATGGCCTCAAATATTACATCCATTTACCTATACAAGCCTTGAGTTTATCTTTCTTTATAGCTGTGTAGTACTCTATTGTATAAAAAAAATCCCCACATCTTTTTTATTAATTCCTTAGTTGATGGGCACTTACAATGTTTTCAATATTTAGCTATGACAAATTGTACTACTGCAAACGTAAGTGCTTATGTATCACTGTGGTTTGATGTTTTCATTTCTTCTGGGAATATACCCAAAAGGGGAATAGCTGAGTTGAACAGACCTCTAATCCCAGTTTTTTGAGGCATCTCCACACCGATTTCCACAGTGGTTTCACCAGTCTGCACTCCCAACAACAGTGGAGCAGGGTTCCTGTTTCCCCACAACCCCTCCAGCATTTGTCATTGCTTGATTTCTTGGTGATAGCCATTCTTTCTAGAGTGAGATGGAATCTCAGTGTTGTTTTAATGTGCATTTCTTGAATGACCAAAAATGTTGAGCACTTTTTCACATTTTTATTTGCCATTTGTATTTCACTTAAGAAGTGCATATTTATCTCAGATGCCTGTTTTTGGATTGGGTCTTTGAATTTGGAGGGGGGGGGTCTGGTCTTTTACATTTCTTTTCTTTTTTTTCTTTTCTTTTCTTTTTTTTTTTTTTTACATTTCTTTATATGCTCTAGATAAGAGTCCTTTGTTTGAGGGACCCTTGGCTAAAACTTTTACCCACTCTGTGGGTTGTCTTTTCACTTTGTTAGTTATTTGCTTTGATGTGCAAAAACTTCTTTATTAAAATGAGATCTCAGTTGTTCATTCTTTGAAATATTTCCTATGCAGTTTGGGTTTTGTTCATGAACTCTCTGCTTCTCTGTCTTTCAGATTTCTACCTACTTTCTCTTCCATTGGATTTACTTTTCTCTTTTAGTATTTAGATCTTTGATCCATTTTGACTTTAGTATTGTGTGTGGCGATACACATGGATCTAGTTTTAGTCTTTGGCATGTGGAAAGCCAGTTTTTCCAGCACCATTTATTAAAGAGGCTGTCTTTATTCCAGGGAACACGTTTGACCCCTTTGTCAAAGATAACATGTCCGAGTGTGTTTGTGGTTGTTGTGTCTGTGTGTTCTAATGGGTTCCACTGGTCCTCGGGTTCTTTTTCTCCAGTACCATGCTAATTTTATTACAGTAGCTTTGTTCTATAACTTCAAGTCAGGGATTGTGATGCCTCCTGCCTGGCCTTTGCTGTCCAGGATTGACAGATACTCTATGTAGAAGATACCAAAAACTTTATCAAAAGACTTTTAGATTTAATAAGCAAATTTTTTAGCATAGCTGGATAAAAAGTCAACACTCAAAAATCAATAGCAGTCTTATACACAAACAACAAACTCACTGAGAAAGAAATTAGGGAAACACCTTTCCCAATAGCATCTGAAATGATGAAATATTTAGGAATCAATCTAACAAAGGAAAAGGGAGTAAAACATCTATATATTGAAAATTAGAGTACTCTTAAAAAGGAGATTGAAGAGCAATATCAGAAAAATGGGAAGACATTTCTTGCTCGTGAATAGGAAGAACCGACATTGTGAAAATGGTCATAATCCTAAAATCATTATACAGATGAAATTTAACGAAATCCCAATCAAAGTTCCATTAGTATACCTTCCAGAACTAGAGAAAACATTCATAAAATTCTTCTGGAAACAGAAGACCTGGAATAGCAAAGGCAAGTCATTGTATATTTGAATGTGGTGTAGGGGATTGAGACTTGCTCATGTTGAGAAGGGAGGAGAAGAAAGAGCCCAGGAACCCAGGAGTCAGGGTGGCATCAGCTCAGGACAGGGTGCATAGAGATCGAAAGCTTTGGGTGCATTCAGGTGTGCAAGCAGAACGAACTCATGGAAGACATTCCAGAACTCTCCGAATCTTCGACAAGCTTAGCAACTGTTAGTTACACGATGGGACAATGAACTCTAATCTGTGCTGTACTCTCATTAACATTTTAAAATCAGATGCTCTTTTATGCTATTACTTTCTTTTCTATAAATTTCTCTACCATGAAAGAATCTTCTGTTTGGCTTCTTCTAGGAGTTATTTACTTTGTGGAAGGGTTAAAATAACACTCTGACCTCATAATAATTTTAAACACAGTACTCTAGTGGGATAAAGTATTCATTTTCCTGAGAATCCAGCTAGCCAAAATAATAATGGTGGCAGTAAGTTTCAGCATGCATATATCTCATCATATTTATTACTTCATTTTCATGTAGACTCTTGCTAAAGGAATATGTCTGTATATAATTATGTATATTCTGGGTAATTACAATATCAGTCTCATGATATACCAGCCCCAGAAACCCTGGTATGAAAAACGGTGCCCCCAAACAGGGCATGATAGCCCACACCTGTAATCCCAGTGCTGGGGAGCCTGAGGCAGGAGGATCACTACAAGTCTTAGCTGCATAGCAAGACCCTGTACAAAATAAGTAAATAAAAAATCGATTAAGACTGTAATAACATTTATTTTTCCAACGATAATTCTTAGCTCATTTAATATTTCATAATTAATGCATTAATTAATAAATTACTAGGATTTCTCCTGTGTTAGAGATTACAAAATCGAAGCACGGGAAATTTAAATGGATGGCGGTTCATACTTTCTGTTTCCTAAATTGTAAATTATAACATAGATATCAAAGAGGGGGTTTGAAAAGTAAAATATATAGAAAGAGTTTGACATTATTGATCTGTAGCGACCTTTCAGTAAGAAGGCTGCCTTCCAGGTTAAAACAAGAAGGTAGCGCAGCATGAAGACAACGATGAGGGCCTAAACCCTATCACTTACATTATCCCGCCTTCATGAAGAAGTGACGCACCATCTAGGAGGGTGGATTTCACGTGCATCCTGACCAGTGGGGATTTGCCGTGTGCTCCCGACACCGTCATGCCTCCTTTTGATTGGCCAACATGACTACTTTCTCGTCCACCTGAGTGGACGCGGTATTATACAGCGAGGATTTCCCTACCTCTCCTCCTTTGGCGGATGTTTACTGAAAGCCTCTTGTGTGCTGGGCCCTGTACCAAGTGCTTTCTACGCATTGAATTTCAACCTTCCCGTCTAGCTTTCGAGAACTTCCATGATCTGATCCCTAGTATTTCTTTTCTATTATTCTATTAACGTTCATCTTTATATGGAAGGTTGATCTTTCTGTTGTCGCTGCACATGAAGTTCCTTTAGGCCTCTGCGCTACAGCCTCTCCTGCTCGGAGTCCTCCATTTCTCTCTTCTCTTCCCGTCTAGTCCTTAATGATTCTTTCATGGAACCTTCTTCGGATAGTGCAGCTCTCTCTCCCCGATCAGTTTTGCTAATTTCAACAACATATAGTAACTTTATGCACAATTTTTCATTTTTCCTAGTAGCTAAATTTCAATCCTTAAGCAGAGAATATGTGTTATATTTCTTTGCGTTCTAAAAATGAATGACGATTTATAGCGTTTTGAAGTTTGTTTGTTTTATGCCTGGCTAATATGAGGTATTACGTATCATGAGTTCTTTAACCTGCATCATTTTATCTGTCAAAGTGCTGAGGATATTACACGCAATTTAGTACTAAGGAACTTTAAGTAAATCTTTGTTGCTGTGAAATTTAAGATTATAATTAAAGACTTTGTTTCCTAGTGTAGTATTCTGAGAAGCTAAAAAGAAAGCCTGCACGTAAGCATTACCTGCGCCATCGCAAGGGAATGATATAGACCCTGTTTTGCCATTAGTTCAGCGTGTGTTCCTTTTTCCGCCACTGTCCCGTCCTTTATAGTCACAATCAGATCTGCGTTGCGAATAGTTGAGAGTCGGTGAGCTACCACGATTGTAGTCCGACCTTTGCTTGCCTGCAGAACCAAAGGGATAAAATAAATGTAAAGTTAGTAGAAATGACCTCTGCAACAGTCAAGAAAGCTTCTTTTTTTTCTTTGCTTTTTTTACAAAATGTATGGAACAGGGTCTACAGGGTCTCATTATACAGAACGAACTCATAGCGATCCACCACGCCCAGTCTCAGTCGCAGTGTCAGCGCACCTCGGGGGCGGGGCTGGCACAGCACGCCGGGGAAGAAAGCTTCTTTTTGCAGTGTTATTTTAAACATTAAAAAAAAAAACAAAAAACTTTCTTTGGATATAAAATTTTGGAAACTAGTCGATAAAGAAGGCTACTAGAAATTAAAATAAAGAGGAATGTAACTTGGTTACATATTAGAGATTTTATAAAACCCTAGTGTCTTAGAACTAGAAAGAAACCTAAAGACCACTTCTGAACTATCCAAAAGCAGAAACCAAAAGCCAGTAACTTAAATTCATTATTTCTCATCTCTAAGGTGGGGATATTTTCAACGAATTGGGTACAGATTTGAGGTAATTACATGTTCTTACTTTTTTACTAGTTATCTTCAACACATGGAAGATTACTCACAGTATGGGGGAGGAGATCAACACATTTTCAAAGGGATAACACTCAGACCACGGTAACCAAGTCCAAAAACGCTGAGGAGAGCCCAGAAGCTATTCCGGTGTCTCCTTCCCGTCACTGTGCCACTCACCCTTCTCTGTGGTCCAGGGCTCTTCCCTAAAAGTATTGAGATAGGACTGAAGCACTTTCCTTTTCTTTCTTTCTTTCTTTCTTTCTTTCTTTCTTTCTTTCTTTCTTTTTTTTTTTTAACTGGAAAGCAGGTTATTATGTCACATGAATGGCTAGCAAGCATGAGAACATCAACCTAAGAAAACTAATGTGTAAGAAGAAAGCCAGTAGTTCGGTAAGAGCGCATAATACAGTTAATCTGACATAAAAACGATGCATGTGACTATTATAGTATTACATGGTGATTAAATACAAAAGGTAAGCAATCTCATATAGACTACTGAGTTCATAATTTTCTAAAGGCAAGCAAGCCTAATATTTAATATGTTATTTATGTTTTCTTAAATCACAGCTCTTTAGTTTGAATCTCATTCCTATTTATGGTTTTGTGATCTTAATTAAGTTCATCTCCCTAAATCTTGGTTTCTTCATTATATTAGAAAATTATGGTGCCTGAATTTTAGAGTTGTTGTGCAGATTTTTTTCTGTGGTAAAAGCACTTACAAGACCCTCCAGAGCCAGGAAGCAATGCTTAAGATGAGGACAAGAGCTCCCCCAGTGTGAACCAGAGTCATTTTCAGTGACAGTGAGGTCCCAAGCTCCTCCTCCAAAGGGAACAGCCAAGTTCATCAGGAAAGCCAACATGACAAGGTCCCCCAAAAGAATAGCCCAGCCACTTCCAACAGCTTCCCAACAGCTTCTACAGTGTCCCTAACAGTTTATCCTTCTTCTCCAGTTCTGCCTCTTATGCTGCCAGCAACAACCTGCAGGTGGGCCTCGCATGCCATGCACCATGCTGGCTCAGTTCAGCTAGGTGTAACAAATTGATCACCAGTTGGCAATCTACCATAGTGACCATGCCTGGCTATTCGATTCTTCATTACAATAAAGTCTAAAAAATTTCCATGTGCAAATTTTACTACTGACTTATGTGTTTAAAAAAGAGCCAGGTGTGGTGTATCCCCGGCACTAAGAAGGCTCAGGCAAGAGGATCACTGTGAGTTTGATGCCGGTCTAACTACAGAGCAAGACCATCTCTAAAAAAAAAAAAAAATTAAAAAACAACAACAAAAACAACACTTGGGATATAGGGCTTGGGATATAGCTCAGCGGCACAGTGCCTGCCTGGCAGACACAAGGTCCTGTGTTCGATTCTCAATACCAAAACAAAGCAAACTTATGAGAGCTACTCTGAGCAACTTTAAGTGCATAATATAGTATTGTTGCAGACAGGATATTTTTCAGCAGCTCTTTAGAATGTACTCACTTTGCACAACTGAAACTTCATACTCATTGAAGAGCAACTCTGTCTGTGTCACTCAGACACTGGCATTCTCTGATTTTTATTTTATTTTATTTTTTTGGTGGAACCAAGGTTTTGAACTCAGCCTCTTGTGCTTGCTAGGTAAGTGCTTATTGTACTGAACCATTTCCCTGGCCCCTGATTTTTATTCTATAAGCTTGACTATATTTGATACCTCATATAATGGAATCATGCAATAATTGTTCTTCTGTAATGAGCATTTAAAAAAAATTAGGCTAGGGTTTACAGGATCTTACTACACAGATCAGACTTGTAGTGATTCTCCTGTTTTCAGCCTCCCATGCTCTGGGATTACAGGTGTGCACCACCATGCCAAGTCTCAATCACCATCTTAGCATCCCCCAGGAGTGGGGCCAAATGGCAGGGATTGAACCCCGGTCTGTGCATCTGCCTAAGCAGGTGCTTTAATCCACTGAGCTAGCTGGCCCTGTAATGAGCATATTTTACCTAGCACAGCAGCCAGATTTGTCCATGTTTTCTAGTATGAGAGGATCTTATTCTTTTGAAATATAAATAATATTCAATTGTTTGCACATACCTCCTAATCTATTGATGGACATTTAGATTGTTTCCATGTTTTGACTTTTGAGAATAATGTGGCACTGAACAGGAGAATGAATATATCACTTTGAATATCTATTTTAGTTCTTTTGAGTGCTTCACCTCCAGAAAGACAATTGCAGAATCATGTGATAATTCTGTTTTTAATTTTTTTGGGACTTTTGGACTCTTTCATAGGAGCTGAATCTTTTATATCATACCACTAACCATGTAAAAGGGTTTCAGTATTCTCATTTGTTATCTTTTGAGTTATTTATTTATTTGTTTTTACAATAGCCATTCTAACTACCCTAAAGGGTATGAGGAAATATCTCATTGTGACTTTGATCTGCATTTTTTTTATAACTACTGATGACTTGTTGGTTATATTTGTTGGCTGTTCATATGTCTTCTTTGAGGAAATGTCATCTCAAGACCTTATTTTAAAATTTTAGGGGGCTGGGGAGATGGCTCAGTAGAATAAGCACTTGCCTGGCAAGCATAAGGGCCTGAGTTCAATTCTTGATTCCACCAAAATAAAATAAATAAGTAAAATTTAAAAAATGTATTTACCTTTTTTTTTGTGATAAGGTCTTCTATGTAGTTCAGGCTGTCCTGGACTCACTATGTTGCCCAGGCTGGCCTTGATCTCGTAGAGATCTTTCTGCTTCAGCTTCTCGAGTGCTGGGATTATAGTAATGTACTGCCATCCCTGGCTGCTCTTTTTATTGTTGTTTTTGTTATTGTTACTATCATCACTATTCAGTTGTAAGCATTCCTTTTATATTTTGGATTCCTCATTATATATATATATAAGTTACAAATACATTCTCCTATCATGTGGGTTGCCTGTTGGTCATTTTCTTTGCTATACAGAAGCTTTTTATTGATTTAGGTCTCCCCTAATTTTGTCTTTATTGCTTACATTTTTAGTATCATAACCAATAAATAGCTACCAAGCTCAATGTTATAAAAGCTTTCCCCTATGTTTTTTTTCAAGAGTCTTATAGTTTCATATCTTGCATTTAATTCTTTATTCTTGCACTTTGAATTGATTTTTTTTGTACAGGGAAAGATAAGGGTCCAAGGTTTATGTTTTTCACGTGGATGTCCAATTTACCCTGCACCATTTGTTGAATAGATTGTCCTTTCCCCAGTGTGTAGCCCTGGAACTCTCAATGACCACAGTCAATGCAAATGGAGTAAAAATTCCTATTAGAAGTAAGAGATTGTCAGATTGGATATAAAACCAAGACCCAATTATGTAATGACTGTAAAAATTATTTGTATATGCAAAGACACAATAGATCAAAAGGATAGAAAAGTGCCAGGATAGAAAAGGGTGGGATGGTTGTACTAGACAAAGATAAAGGAGATTAAAAAGTAAAAGATATAATCAGAGTAAAGCAGTTTATTTCCTAGTGATAAGGTTTCAAGTGCTCTTGGAGACACTGCAATCATTAATGCCTATGTACCTAATAAGTGAACTCTGAGATACATGACACCAAAATAGAGACAACTTCAAGAATAAATGTATAAAACACAAAAATGGCTGGAGAATTCAGCTGGGCAGCATAGTGAGACCCTGTCTTGGAATAAAAATAAAATGGTTTGAGGATGAAGCTCAGCTGTTGCACCCTCCTGGCTTTGACCCCCAGGTCTGTGAAAGAAATGTATGAAGAACTCTTTTAACTTAATAAGAAAATAAACAATCCATTTAAAAATTGCCAGAATATTTGCATAGAAGATACTGTCTATGCTTAGTCACAAAGCATATAAAAATACGTCAGGCTAATAAGCCATCAGGATGATGCAAAGTTAAATCACAATGATAAACTACTATACATTTCTTCAGAGGGCTAAAATTAAAATGACTGGCTAGACCAAGTGTGGGAAAGTATGTAAAATTCATGGAATTCTTTTTATTGCTAGTAAGAATGTAAAAGCAAAATAGTCTGGCGTTTAACTAAAAAGTTAAACATTAACCTAGCATAAGATGCAGCCATTCAAATTTTAGGCATGCACCCAAGAAAAGCAAAAGCACATGTCCCACAAGACTTGCCTGTCAATATTTAAAGTGCTCTTTGGGGGGTGGTGGGGTAGGCTGGAGATTGAACCCAACCCGACCACGGTATTACACCCTCGTCCCCTGGGTAGAATTTATGCTGCCAAAGCATGTATAGACTACTCCTTTATCTGTATTTAAGAAGTGAAAACAAATGGACTCAATTGAACATTAATATTAATTCACTAGAACTGTGGTACATCCACACAATGGAACACTATTCGTCAATAAAAAGGAATGAAAAGGAATTTTGGTGCATTCTACAATGTGGAAGAGCCTGAAAACAGTTATACAGAATGAAAGTAGCCAGAGAGCACAGAATCTATTCTTTTTGATTAGAATTAAATAAAATTTTAGAAAATGCAAATTAATCTATAGTGATAATAAGGTAATCAGAGGTTGCCAAAGGTCAGGGAAGGAGGCTTTGGAAGGTCCGGATGGTGTAGATACAAAACACACATGAAAAGTCTGGTTGACCCTCTTGATTGTGGTATTGGTGTGAGAAATATATGAAGCCACTGAAATTGTACACAGTGCCCAAGTCAATTGTGTATTTTAATACGTTCAGTTCACTGTATGTCAATTAAACCTCACAAAAAGCTGTTAAGAAGAACAATCAAATGAAAGTGGTATATACATCCAGCACCCTAGCTGGGCATCCCTGCTGTTCTGCAGAAATCCTGAATGGGAGTGAGTCCTTTCACGGAAGGCCCTGCAGGCATAATGAGAAACTGGACTCTGGGTAACTGCGACATAGGGTTATAAATAGAAGGATTTCTTTTGCTTAGCTTCATCAAGGTCTGATAATGTACACACAGTAATTTTCTTAATTGGCACCTCCTAGTAGGACACGCAAGTCTTTGTGGGTAATTTTTTGTGTGTAATGTAGTCTGCAGTTGAAAAGAATTATTGTAAACACCAAAATGTTTATTATATCTTTGATTTTTGATATTGCCAAACATATAGGAATTTTATTAAACTAATGTCTGCATGAAAGTTATTTGTGGAAAAGGGTTTTAACGTTTGCTGTTGATTCTCCTTAGTCTTTCATTTGCTTTTATGTGATAATTCTAAGCATTGTTTGTACAGAGGCATCTTTATGAATGTTCTAACAAAGTAGCTAAAAATGTGACAAGATTTTTAAGTAAATTGTTTAGGACAGATTTATGTTTGCAGAAAAATTGCAAAAATAGATTTTCTGTGTACCCTGCACATATACCATCCCCCAGTGCCAACTTATCATACCTGCTGTGGTGCCTTTGCCCAAATAATCGACTGGTATTAGTACCTTATTATTGCGTAAACTCCATACTAGATTAGAGTTTCGCTAATTTTTACCTGGTATTATTTTCTAGGTTCTATCATCCCCTTAAGAATACTACATTTAGGGCCAGCGAGATAGCTCAGTGGCTAAGCACCTGCTTAGGCAAGCACAGGGAGCGGGGCTCCATCCCCAGCACCACCTACCACACCGGGCCTGTCCCCCAGGTGCGCTGAGCCTGCAACAGAGACCCGGAGTGGTGACACACGCTTGTAATCCCAGCGCTGGGGAGGCAAAGACAGGAGGATCACTACTAGTCTGAGCTGCATAGGAGATCCAGTACCAAATACATAACAAACAAACAACAAACAAGCAAACAAAAAAACTTCATTTATTCCTGAAGTCTCCTTATGCTTCTTTCAGCTAGGGCTGCTTCTCAGATATTCTATACTTTTGATAAATTTGGTAATTTTGAGGAATAGCAGTCAGATGTTTTGTAGAATGTCTCAAAGGAGGCGGCTTTACATGCCTCCCTTGTGGACATGAGACCCAGCCTACAGGGCGCTAGAATTTCTTCTCTGGTCTTCGCGCTTGAATTCAGTGTTGATCCCGGGCACCCGGGACTTCCCACAATGCTTTGAAAGGAGTGCGAGAGAGCTGTTCTCCAGCAAATGTTCATGGGAAAGGTGAGCACGATAAACTTGTGAGCACACACGCGCCTAGGCTACGGGCCTGCGCCCCTCCCCCTCGCTCAGTTACCTCTCCTGGAGGTTGTCCATATTGTTATAAATGTAAGTATTGTTTCCTAAAATTAAACAGGTCACTTCTTGGTGAAACTGTCTGATATTACCAATAAGCTAAAATATTTTATATTGTTATCTAATATTTATTTCTCAAGGGCTAGCCAAATAGCTCAGCAGATTAAAGCTGCTGCAAGCAGGCACAAGAGCCGGGGGTTCGATCCCCTAGTCTGCCGTGCCGGCCCAGTCCCCGGGGGCGCGCTGAGACAGCGATTGAGACTGGGCGTGGTGGCGCACTCCTGTAATCCCAGCACTTGGGAGGCTGTAAACAGGAGGATCATTACCAGTTCGATCTAGTAGTGAGAGGGCTGGGGAGATAGCTTGGTGATCTAAGTGTCTGCCTGGTAAGCGCATTCACAGCCTTGCAGGCTGGAAAGAGGGCATGGCAGCACACGGCTGTAATCCCAGCACTGGAGAGGCTGAGACAGGAGGATCAGTATGAGTTGGAGCTGCACAGTGAGACCCTGAACCAAATAAATAAATAAACAAATAAAAATTTAAAAATTATATAAGGGAGAATATGCAACACAATGTACTCTGAAGAGAACGGGGGCAGAAAGAATGTAAAATCAAACATTTAGGAGGTTGCAACTAGAAAGGTAGGGGTGTGTGTGTGTGTGTGTGTGTGTGTGTGTGTGTGTGTGTGCAGCATCAGAAGCAAAAGGTTTCTCAAGCAGGCTCATACTATCAGAGGCTTCTCTTCCTCAGCTCAAGTATTTTTATGCATGATTCTTCTCATTCTGTGTCCCTGTCTGTCTCTCCCAGGCATTAAGTACAGAGCTAAATTACTCATTTTGCAGAAATTCAGGCTGGTGTCTGACACCTCAATCCTGGGAGTAGGGGAGACCACTTCGGCAGCGAGACTGCGCGTTGCTTGAGCTTCCTTGGACCGCAGCGTCTGCTCTCACCCGTCTGTGCCACCTTTACTCTGCCAGCTTCTTGGTCTAAATCACAGATGTTTGATTAAATTATGTATCACTATTTAATTATTGTAGCACAGATTAATATTTGACTATATCAGATAAACCATAGGAATATGTAATAATTTAGAAGTGGTAAAGCTGAGCTTCCAAGGTTTTTAAAGCAGGCTTATGAGTTTTGTATGGACTCAAGATACTAGAACATTATCATATTCTGTAGGGACTTAAAGTTCAACATATCAATACTTGATGAAAAATACCTGTTCCATGTTATGCCTAAGATGTTTGATATTCAGACAGATAGTGAGGTTAAGCTTAACAGTCTAGATTGTATGTTAATAACAATAAGCTTTTCTTCTGGATGGTTAACAACCTAAGTATGCAGACTAAATTAGAGAAAAAGGAGGGCTGCAAGGAAAGCCAACTTTTTGGCCCTAGCCTTCCAAGGTCAATTAAGACTCAGGACATATGAGAACTTGTACTGTTACATCATGTAACTCAGTAGTGTCACAAATTTTCTGATCAAGGAGATTAAGGGGCCAAAGAGGAAAGTCATCGATGATGTAGAGTGTGCCTAAGGAGAGTCACATGGAGAGAAAACATTCTCTCGGGCTTTCACAGAGAGCACATTGGCTAAGCAATGGCTGTGACTCATCCATATGACTGACACTGACAAAGGCTCTACAATCTGAGGTACAGGATCTCAGGATAAATCCTGAGGGTATTTCACTGACCTTATCAGACCCAAAAGCTACAACTCTTGTTGTATAGGTCCTGCTTTACCTTGGTCTTAACCATCCAGCAGAAAAGTATGAAGTCGAAATATAAGAAGTAAAGCCATGCTGTTATGTTGAGCTATAGGGGACTCAGGTCAACAATTTCTGACATTGCCAGTCAAGCAGAAGACCCAATACTATTATGGGCTACTGGACTCTTTTAGAATATTTTGCTGAGTTTACACACCTATAATATTCAAATAATAGAACTTAACAAAAAAATGGATACAGATGAATGTCCATTTTGTATCTGTGTATTCAAAGTGGCTAGGATAGTTATATAGTTACATTTTCTTAATGAATAGAGGGATTTGTTCTAATAGTGTTTGTAAATAGGATATCAAGTCCACATCTTGTACAGCAATTAACCACTAAGAAGAATGTATGCAGTGTGTTAATTATTGAAACTGTCCTACTGATTTGATTTGAAACTGTCTCATTGCTATTTGTTTCTCAATAAAATTATGGCAAAAAAAAAGAAAAAAAGAAAAAAAAATCCATAAATCTATGTAATTGCCAGTCTATACCTACAAATAATAAAATGTTTGTTTAATTACTTGAAAAAAAAGAAAAAATATGAAAATAAATTTGGGGTAGCCGAGGTGTGTAGAAAGTCTGTAGCAGTGCCTTGCGACATCCGTAGCCCTCACACGCGACAGACCGCTCACACACGGACTCCACAGGGCAGTGTCCGGTCCTGAAAGTGCCACTCCTGGTGGGAGCCCTACCAAAGAGCACCCATCTTATCCTTTATATCAGACTTTTACTGTACTTTTCCTATGTTTAGATACATGTTGTGTTACAATGGCCATAGAATTTGGTACAGTATCACACTGTGTGTGTGTGTGTGTGTGTGTGTGTGTGTGTGTGTGTGTGGCCTAGAGGCCACAGACGCTGTCATACAACTTAGATGTGGAATAGGCTGCACATGCTCTACACTCTCTGTGACATTCCCACAAAGACAAAATCATCTAACGCTACATTTCTTAGAACATAGCTCTGTTGGTAAACAACACATGATTGTCTTTTCCTATCTGTTTCTTTCATTTTCTTCATAAGTGTACCTATTTTATGTAATTGAAGTCATAGTTTATAGGCATGTTGCATTTTTCTTTTTGCATTTTAGGACAGGGTCTACAGGGTCTTACTGCATAGATCAGTCTTGTAGTGATCCTCCTGTTTACAGCCTCCCAAGTGCTAGCATTACAGGCTCGTGCCACCACGCCCAGTCTCAGTCACAGTCTCAGTGCACCCTGGGGGTGGGGCCAGTACAGCATGCCCGGGGATCGAACTCCTGGCCCCTGTGTCTGCCTAAACAAGTGCTTTAACCACTGAGCTATTTGGCCAGCCCTCTTTTTACTTATGACAGAGACTTCATTTCATGGTGGTGCTTGGTTTGCCATGGGGAGGTGGAAAGTTAGGATCTGTAGGAAAGATATTTATTAGTTTACCATGTTGCCAAGTTCTTTAATTTTATAAGTCTGAACTAGTTTTGATTGCTTCAAAATGGTTAACATATTGGAATAAGAGATCTTCTAGATAACCACAGTGCTTACTACAGTTTTAAAAAATCTCATATTGCTTAAAAGACAAATCGATAAAATGAAATCACTTTTAGCACATTAAGCCCTAAGTAACCAAGCATCACCATTATGAACAACAATTTACTGAGTTTATTCAAGACAGAGATCCTTGTCCTAGTTACTAAGTACAAATACATGAATAAAACATTAGCCCTACCCTTGTTTCTTCTCCAGTAGGATGACCCCAACTGGCACAGAGTCCACAATAAATAAGGATTTTCATATCATACAAGCATATTTGTACATATGGCACTCTCATCATAGGAGGGAAACAAGGGCAAAGCCATATCCAATCTGATTTGTGAGTAAATAATAGGAACTAATAGATTTTTCAATAAGCAGTGGGCACTCTGGCTGCCAGTATCTGTTTCTGATCCCATAAAGTCAGTATTGAAAAAGAAGCCTATAATTTTCTTAGATAGAAAAACACTTAATCATTTCCATGCAAATGCAGAGTAAAATGTGCCATTAGTCTTTTAAAGGAGCTCAAGGCCAGGATTTAAAAGAGCATTTTGCTGTTCAGAGCTACATTTAAGGGTTTCCCACTGCCCTCCCAGCTGCCTGCAATTCGGTGCCTGATGAGGTCAGAGTGGGGCTTGAGGGGTCCAGGACTGTTGGAGGAGAGTGGCTCACGGGCTGTGTTTCTCCACTTGCGGTGACATTGTGTCAACATGAATCCCTGGGGCTACCCGAAGGTGCACAGTAGTTGGAGAAGAGGATCCCGCTGGTGTGTATAGAAACGCAAAAGGGTGCTCACGGCTCTGTGTGTGTGTTCATGCATGCATGCGTGTGTGTGCATGTGCACGCTCATGTGTGTGCGTGTGTGTGTGTACTCAGCACCACCATCACATTCGCTTCTCTCTCCAAATCACACTTTTCATCCACAGTTTAGGGACATCTCTCAATTGAGTCATAAGTGCTAGAACCGTACTTTCTTAAAAAGAACAGTGAACAAGGTCTGTGGCATTAAATGCTTCTGTCCACTTACCTTCTCCAGGGCCGCTTGAACAACCGATTCGCTTTCGGTGTCCAGAGCAGATGTCGCCTCATCTAAGATCAGAATTTTGGGGTTCCGAACTAAAGCTCGAGCAATCGCAATTCTCTGTTTCTGTCCTCCACTCATTTGAGCTCCTTTTTCTCCTACCAGGGTGTCAAATTTCTAGTAAAATACAAGGGGAAAAAAAGCAAGACATAGAAGGAGGTTGATCAAATGGTTCGAACTGGAAATGATAAAGTTGCGCTTTTGTGTCCCCTTAATCACTACCTTAGCCAGGCTGCTTACAACTTTGATCAGTTCTTTGTAAAACGATTATGAGAAAAGGCTCTAGTAAGGAGAAAGTAAGAAAGTTTGACTAGGACTAAAATAAACTAGACCATATAACAAGAAGAATTTCTCTTTCTTATTCTTTTCTTTTTTTTTTTTTTGAGACAGGGTCTCACTAAGGCCAGCTCAGGCTGGCCTTGAATTTGCAGAAACCTTCTTGCTCCAGCTTACTGAGTGCTAGAATTACGGGGATGTGCCACCATGCCCTACAAAAATTTCTCATTGGAACATACTTTCAGATTTATTTTAGACATTCTTTTTTTTTGTATCTTGGTATGATTTTATTTAAATTTCTTGTGCAAAAGGTTCATTTTTCTTGGAAATGTGGTATTATAAGTTGAACTAAATTCAGAAATTTTAAATCTTTAAGCATTTATTGCCTACTCCATTAACTTTGAGAATTCTAATTATATGAACATAAGTTTCTTGGTTTTTTTCCCATAATTTTATTGATAAACAAATAGCAATGAGACAGTTTCAAACCAAACTGGTAGGACAGTTTCAATAATTAACACATTGCATACATTCTTCCAAGTGGTTAATTGCTCTACAAGATGCAGACATGATATCCTATTTACAAACTCTATTAGAACAAATCCCTCTATTCATTAAGAGAATGTAACTATATATCTATCCTAACCATTTTGAATTTTTAGACATTCTTACAGTGCTTTGGAATCTTTAAAGTCTCTGTATACATATACATTTTTATTATTTGAAATAGTTATTAGCTGCAATTTTCTTCCTTTCCTTTTTGTATACTTTAAAAAACAGTACCAAAAAAAACCCCAAAAAATAAGTTATTGCAAAAAGCCTTCTTCTCTAATACTTTTTTTTAATCTTGGAAAACTTTTTAAGTGTTCTGTGTTTTTTTTTTTTTTTTTTTTTTTTAAATTTGTTTATTTATTGTATGTGTGTGTGTGTGTGTGGCCAGCTCAGCCCACCAGGGGGCGGTGCTTTTTTTTTTTTTTTTGGTACTGGGGATTGAACTCAGGACCTTCCATTTGCCAGCCAGTCTAAGTCTTTTTTTATTTCTAGTTTTATTTTTAATAAAGTAGATACTGTTATGTACTTATCATGAGGGTAACTCACACCAACGGAGCAGTGTTGGTGATATTCTACTGGGTTATGTCCCTAATTCAAAATTAATTTCAAGGACATAAAGTTTAAAATGGGGTCCAATCATAAAATATTTTGAATTTTTAAGTCTTAAAATTATTGTTACTGTAATAGACACATGGCCATCAATCTCTCTCAAGACAGTTCTTCTTGCTTCAAACATACTTGTCCCACCTTTCTTGTCACCTTTTTTTTTTTTATTAATGAATTAATTATTTATTTATTTTCTGTGTGTGTGTGGCCAGCTCAGCCCACCAGGGGGCGGGGCTGGCTGGCATGTGGTGCTGGGGGATTGAACCGCGGTCCCTGTGCTTTGCTTAGCTTAGTTTGTTCTAAGTAGGTGCTTTAGACCACTGAGCCATCTCACCAGCCCCTTCTTGCCACCTTCTGAAGGAATTCAGTTTTTTTTTTTTAAATTTTTAGGGAAGGGTCTACAGGGTGTTCAGGGTCTCACTACTAGATTGGACTCGTAGTGATCCACCTGTTTACAGCCTCCCAATAGCTGGGATTACAGGCCCATACCACCACGCCCGGTCTCAATTGCCGGTTTAGTGCGCCCCAGGGCCAGGGCTGGCACGGCAGGTCTGGGGATCGAACCCCCAGCCCCCATGCTTGCTTGCAGGTGCTTTAATCTGCTGAGCTATTTGGCTGGCCCTTGATGCTCATTTCTTAAGGGAACAAACATTTATGATTATGATGCTTTTGCTCCCAAGTCAATTTTCTATTTTGTGCATGTCTTGCCTTTGTAAATTGTATGTTGAATACTGTGTATATTGGAGAGACTCTGAATTCTGTTTTCTTTTGAGTAACTGTTGATTTATTTTATTTATTTATTTATTTTTTAGATTATATAAACATTTTATTTCAGGCCATTAGGTTAGTGTAAATTATTTTCTATATAAAGATGTGTTGAATTTTTTTTCTTTTAAATTATTTTTTAGAATGTGTTAACTTGAATCCACTTGGAAAGCACACTGGGTCAGCATCTTTGAATAAGTTATTTCAGGCGCCTTTAACTGTTGATTTAAAACAAATTTTTAAAATGTATTTAGTACAGGGTCCACAGGGTCTCACTACACAAATCAGACTTGTAGTGATCATCCTATTTTCGACCTCTCAGGCTTGTAACTTGCAGGAACCAACTCCCAAATTCTATCTCCTCTGGGGTCTTGTTATTGCTTTAATCTCCACTGAGGTTAAAGATTGAGATTGGGTTTAGAGTTGGTCTTACTCTAAGGTATGGTCCCCACTTTTAAGGGGTAGCTCATTTAGTGTCTCAGCTTCATGCCGGAGGTGTTAAAGAGCTATAAATAAGACTTCTCCCTTCCAATTGGTTGGGACTTTCATATTTCCGTTCTGCTTCTGGCTTTGTAATTGTTGCTGTGATAAAACATTGTTATCTTATCCTCAGACAAGGATTTCCCAGGCACATCCACCTGCAATTCTAGGGGCCCTAAAATTTGATTTCTGCCTTCGAGGTCAATGAGACTGCCATATTCTATGAGTGCAGCTCACACAAGTGAGGTCAGAAGCTTGTACCGAGTAGAATGCTGCAAATTTGGGGAGTTTCTTCTTGAAAAACTTTCATTCACTATCTCTTGATCAATGACTAAAAATGCTTGTGCTACACCTCGTATATTATAGCTAACTGTGCGGTATGTTATGGTTGAAGGGCTGGCTAGTATCGTCAAATCTTACTATCTTATTTTCAAATATATGTATTGTTTAAAAAGTTTCAGAGTTTTTTATTCAAAAGTTCTCAAAAGAAGTAAAACAGAAAAAGCTAACAATCTGATCAAATGTACAGTTCAAAAGTGTCTTTTAGCATTTAATAACAAGTCCTAGGAAAGAAAACTACAAAATTATCTTGAACCGGACAAATAAGTTACCACTGGCAAGTTTGTGATACTAGTAAAATAAAAATAAAAAATTAACTTTCTTGAATATATATATGAAAATCTTTTTTCCAACTTGTACAAAAGGTCTTTCTTCATAAATTAAATTTTTGTAATTTAATGACTGCCTATTATGTGATGTTTAACTGATTTTCTTTTCTTTTGTTTATGTACAGAAGCTATATTTCCCAAATCTTACCCAGACAAATATGACACTTAGTTTGGACTTTTTTTTTCTTTTGCAGTACGGGGATCGAACTCAGGACCTTGTGCTTACCAGGCAAGCACTTATTCTACTGAGCTATCTCCCTGACCCTAGTTCAGACATTTCTAGCAGCAGATTTCCCCTCCCCTCTAACTGAGCTATCAAATTTCTGTCTTAACTATGCGAAAATATCAAGTAGTGAGATACCCAGGTTTATAAACGTACTAGGTACACAGAGGATGCTGTGTTCAGTCTGGACTTTCATAAAGCAGTAATATTTCAGGGAATGTAGAACCAATAATACCACAACTTTAAAAAAAAGGAAACAAAAACAAAATAACACATTTCTCTTATGACTATGTAATTTTGACTAGATTCTACACTTCTCAGAGCAGCAAGGACTTTTGAAACTATGAAACGTCACTGACATCTATAATCAAATACAAGCAATAAAATTTGAAAACTAAAAAATACTCAAAAGAAACAACTGCTTAGCCCTAGCCCCTGAGCTAGGAGGATTTGGTCTGTGGAAACAGGGAGGGCCAGCAGCCTGTCCCAGCACAACAGAAAATAGACTCTGAGGTAGACAACTGACAAGACACGGCTGACCAGACAAGTATTTAGTTCACATACATGTATTTATACAAAAGGAATGCTATTTACTTTGAACGTAGCTTTTTGTAAATTTTCACTTAACTGAATGAAGCATGTCTGGAAGTTTTATTTTATTTTTCATGGTGCTGGGGATCTAACCCAGAGGCTTGTACATGCTTAGCAAGTGTTCTACCCCTGAGCCATATCCCCAGATCCTAGAAATATGATTTTTATACTTACTCTTCTATTTCTGTGGTTAACCATGCCTGTGAAATTTAGTTTTCATTGTGATAAGATAATCTTAGTGGTACATTTATAGGAAGGAGAACCTTCATGTGGTCATGACCTTTTAGTAAAATAAATCATAACTTTCAGAGCTTGATTTAAGAGACACCCAGTAGCTGCTTAACTCTAAGTAGGAAACTGGAGAGCAATTATTATTTATTCAGAGGAAAGGAAGCCACTGAAATAGGAAAAAGGACAATGAAAGGAAGTATTTCCCTAAACTGGAAGACAGTTGCGCCAAACCTTTTATGATTTTGCTAGCCTCAATACTGTGCTGATTATGGCCCTAAATTATGGGGCAGGAAGTAATTATTGGCATAGTAGAGAAATGTATTGTTTTAAAAAGAATTATTACCAACATGGTAGTGGTTTGTAAAATACTCTAACACATTTTTTAAATGTTATTGTTACCTTCTGCTATTTTGAAATTTTATGTGCATTTTATTTTATATTTGTGCGATGACTTGGGCACACGAGGCAAGTGCTTAGCCCCTGAGCTCCACCGCTAGCTCCATATGTGTTACCCTTTCAAATGCCATTCCTTCAAATTTCACAGGGTGCTCCTTGTAACAATTTCAGGCTATACTGATGAACTAAAACTTAGGTAAGTGTAAATAAAATGTTTTATACCTATCAATTCTAAGTACCCATGGAGATCTGAGGCATCCTATAATTAATAACTGTAGTTTACCCCGTCTCTCTTACAAGTATGATTTCATATTTCTTACCCAATATTAACGCTATAAGCTTAAAAAAACCCTTTTCTCTACATTGTTAGAAAAGCAAGCAACACGCTGCACGTGTAGGATATTCCCACTTCAGCCACAAGGTGGCTTCACAAGCCAACTTTTTGCAGTCATGTCGCAGTTTGAGCTGTGATTTTGCCTTGTATTTCTTTGTCATCTTTTAATGTCTTTTTTTTTTTTTTTTTTTCTTCCCCCTCTCCCATGTGTAGTGAAAACCAATCCGAACTAAGTGTGACTGTTTTGAACTCGTCCTCCGATGACGCCCTTTTCTCGCCGGTGGCCCGGTGCCGTCCGTCCCGCCGGGGTCCCGCCCCGCGCGCTCAGGCTGGTCACCCCACTCGCCCTCTCCCGCAGCGACAGCAGTGTCGCCTCCCGGCACGGGGCGCTGCTCTGCGACCGCTCCAAGCTGAGGACGCAAGCACGGCGCACACTTACTTTGGGAAACTTCATTATAAAGTCGTAGGCATTGGCTTCTTTGGCGGCCTTCTCGGCCTCTTCGTCGGTCACGCCGTCCCGCCCGTACTTAATGTTGTCTCGGACGGTGGTCGCGAACAGAACAGGCTCTTGGCAGACGACGCCGATGTGCTCCCGGTAGTGGCGCACGTTGAGGGCTCTGACGTCCTTCCCGTCCACCGTGATCTGCCGGCGCAAAACACCACCCGGTGAGGATGCCTTCCGTGGTACTGGGGTTAGGGTCTTCCTAGTCTGAAATATGTGCTGAGAAGTAATGTACATCGGGAACGGAAGGCTGACTTTATTTTGGCAAAACATTCATAATATGTATATCACTAATCCTCTTTTTTTCTTTTTTTCCCCCCATAATTTTATTGAGAGACAATTTCTTTCTTTCTTTCTTTCTTTCTTTCTTTCTTTCTTTCTTTCTTTCTTTCTTTTTCTTTTTTTGTATTTTAGGGAAGGGTCTATAGGGTGTTCAGGGTCTCACTACTAGATCGGACTCGTAGTGATCCTCCTGTTTACAGCCTTCCAAGAGCTGGGATTACAGGTGTGCACCACCATGCCCAGCCTCAATTGCAGTCTCAGTGCACTCCAGGGGTGGGGCTGGCACAGCAGGCCTTGGGATCGAACCCCTCCATCCCACCCCTGCACCTGCTTGCAGGCGCTTTAATCCGCTGAGCTATTTGGCTAACCCTTTCCACTTTCTTATAGGGGAAAAGCCAAGAAAAAAAAAATCCGGAAGATTGGTTTAAAACGTGGCTAAACCTGGGTATCTTTATTCTAAAATTCATGAAGCAGGTATTCGTAAGGTACAGACTCCAGGTAGCACTAACGCTATTGTGGAGAGACACGTAAGAAACTTCACTTCGTTGTTTTAACAGTGATGTGCTTTGCGCAGTTCTTCTGAGTACTTTTTTTTTTTTTTAGTTTCTCTTCAGTCCTTCACTGAGCCACAAAAGACAAGTGTCACACCACTCACCGCTATAGATAAGAATAAGTGAACCCTGCCTTCGCTAATGTGGCACCATTGCCCCAATTTACACCAACGGCAGGAACCAGATCATGGTAATCATTACACCTTCTGCCAGTCTCACCAATCCTAGTGTTTGGTCTGGGGGTGGGTATTCTACACGAATGCTTTATACACGGGTTACTCATCGAGCAATTTTTTTTTTTCAGTAAACATTAGCGTAGACACTTTGATGTGCCAAACAAAAGCTAAGAAGTAAAATTTAAATGAAACCAGGTTCTAGAAGAATAGGTTAAAAAAAAAACCACTGAAAGCTTGAACAGAAACATAAGAGCTGTGTACTTGAAAATGTATTTTTCTCTATGCCACTTGCAAGGGTGAGAAAGTTAAATGCAACATTATAGAGTACAGACAAAAAGGCCAGAGGAATTTTCTATACACTGACAAATGTTGACACTCTTGATAAACCTTTTTTTTTTTTGGTGGAACCGGGGATTGAACTCAGGCCCTTGCGCTTGCCAGGTAAGCACTTATTCTACTAAGCCATCTCCCCAGTCATCTTGATAAGTTTTGAGTACTACAAAGTATCACATTATTTTTCTACAAGACATTCATTCACTTTGAACATACAGTGTTATATAATTTAATTATTTTATTTGTTGTCCGACTCTACTTACTAGAATGTAAACTCCATGAAGGCAGAGACTGTTACGTTTCGCTCACCAAGAAGTCCCTAGAACCTGGAATAGTGCTAGGCACATCCGGGTTTCTTGGAACACAAGCCTTAGCTGGGTTGTTATCACGTGACGAGTGTTGTGCCGTACATTATACCTCACTATTCTCTTGCTCAGTGACTACTCTGTAATGGCAGCTGAAGCAAGGGTAGGTTGATTGTGGCTGGCATTTTGACTTCTGGGTCACAAGACTGGTAATTTTCCAATTAGGTTTCATTTTGGGGGGACATGATTAGAATATGCTAAATAAATGGCTGTGAAGTGAATTGATACATAGAAAGAGGCCTGGCTTCTCTCTTAGGCCTACTGTTAAAAGTGAAATGTCAGCATCGTTGTGCATTCTCTCTAACAGATGCAATCGCCTGTGATGTGGACCGCGCGTAGTTGTTGGAGCACCCTGCACTTACAAAGCCGTCGTCAGGATCGTACAGTCTCTGCAGGAGCTGGACTGCGGTGCTTTTCCCACTGCCGCTGGGACCAACAAAGGCCACCGTCTCTCCAGACTGAATTTTGAGGTTCAGACCTTTCAGAATCTACCAGAAGGCATGTAGCAATAGCATAAAGTTGGGAAAAAGCTAGGTGATACATACTTTCCAAAATTCAATGTACAATTGTAATGCAAAACAAATCCTTCTGTGACACTTAAAAACAAATTAAGATCTTATGTTTGTTCCTTCTACTGTCATCAAATTAAGATCTTATGTTTGTTCCTTGTATTGTCATCATTCCTGTATGTATAGAGGAGAATTTAGCTAGGAGTACTCATCGCATATAAATCAGCCACAGCAAATGGTTCACATTTGCAATTAAAGTGCCTTAAATGAACTTCATGAATACCACGCTGGTGAAAGCCTTACCTCTTCATTTGCAGCAGCTGAGTGACATCTTGTCTGATACCTCTTTGAGTTATCTAAGGAGGCTCTTACTTACAATGCATTTAACATTATTGCAAAGTATATGCCAAACAGCAGCTAGCACGACTCCTGGGTGACACCCAGGGTGTCGCCATCAGAAACCTTCCTTCTTCAGTGAGCTTGTGGGGACATTTCAGCAGTGGTAGAAATGCTTCAAAATTTTTCTCATTGACAAGGGGTCGCTGCCACTATTTAGTGTCTCGGGACAGAGAACAGCTTCACAATTAGCCCAAACGACACCTATCTTTGCTGCAACCTGTATATTTTTAACCCAGATAAAAGAATTCTCCCCTTCGAGTCTCCCATTTGAGCTCATAATTTGTAAATTGACAGATGCTTATAATAACCCAAGCAAAAGGGCTAAGTGGAGAAAAATAGCCTAAAGGAGGCAAGAAATTGGGACCACCAACGCGAGTACGTCCTCTCCTGCAGGCACTGGCGCTCTCCAATTTCTTCCTTTCATTCCTTGAAAGAATCTGCGTTTTACTTATTTAAAGTGGGTGACACTTCAAAAACTCATTTTTCTAACTTAACAAAAAGAGTTATGTTTCAAAAATTCATTAAAAAAATTTGCGTAGAACCTAGACGACACTTTCTGGGGCAGTATAGTGTTACATTTGGTGCTTAGGTTACCAGGAAGCAAACCGAAATGTAGTTACAATTTGGCGTTTGAAGCGGTCTATGTTAAGAAAAAAGATAGAAGGGAACCTAGTCCAATGTACGTATTTAAGTAACAAAAAATTTTAGAAAAAGCTTGGAAAAGGGCATTTCAGTAAGTTTTAATCAGAGAAAGATACAGAAGTAGAAGTAGATTATTTTTTAATGTAGATTCTGTAAGGGCCATTAAAGCTTGATGACATTAGTGGTTTTATCTATTTCACATAAATTCATGTTCTCTATTTTTTCAATGAAATGCATTTTATTAGCACATAGCCTTTGCAATCTTTAATAATGTTACCTTTTTGAATAAATACACTGATAAAGAAGAAGGTAATGGGAAAGATGGACACACTGACACAGTTTTGCAAGCACTTGGCAAAGACTAAATGCTGGAGGACACACCCCACAGTGTGCATAAATGTGAACGTGTGCGTGTGCATGTGTGTTTATGTGTAAAGGAGAGGGAGAAGGTACAGGAAGCACACTTGTGAATGTAGTAAAAGCGCCAGGATACAGCAAAGGAGCACCTGCACGGTCACGCGCCAGGCAGAAACTCCAAGCTTAAAGTGAGTTTTCTGAAGCGCTTGCTTGGCCAGCGCAAGGTCCTGAGTTTGATCCCCATACAAAAAAAGAACAACAACAAAAAACAAAAACAAAAACAAAAACAAAAACAAAAAAAAACCCCAAAACCAAAAACAAAACAAAACAAAACAAAACAAAAAAAACCAAACCAACAAACAAAAAAAAAAAACCCAAAAATGTTTTCTGTGGCAGCGCGCCCCTGCACCTCCCAGCTACCCCGGAGGCTGTGGCAGGAGGACTCCACGTCTGGGCCCAACTTCAGCGAGACACTGCTTTATAGTAAAATCCAAAAGAAGCTGGCGATGCAGCTCCGGGGTGAAGCTGTAGAATGGGACGACATCCAAGGGCCGCCAATAGATGGCGCCCTAAATCCAAGGCATTTTGGTTGCAAATACAAATAATGGAACTAAACAAAAAAGGGGATACAGATGAATGTCCATTTTGTATCTGTGTGTTCAAAATGGTTAGGATAGGTATATAGTTACATTCTCTTAATGAATAGAGGGATTTGTTCTAATTGTGTTTGTAAATAGGATATCATGTCTGTATCTTGTACTGCAAATAACCACTAGGAAAAATATATGCAATGTGTTAATTATTGAAACTGTACTACCAATTTGGTTTGAAACTGTCTCATTGCTATTTGTTTCTCAATAAAATTATGGGAAAATTAGAATTAAAAAATACATTTCAATTATAACCATTAAAAAAACCCCAAAAACAAAATGGGGAAATTTCAGGGAGTTGAAAATGCTTTTGTTGGTGAACTGTGGAAAAGAAGCCAGAAAATATAAACGTTTTTGAAGCATATTTTTTCCATTAATTACCTTCCTTCCTTGCTATCTCCTAATGTCTCTAAACAAAATAGCCAACATCTTGATAAAAATCATCCTATCTAGTCTCATAACAGATTCTAGCCAGCAGCAGATATTATCGGAACACTGTACAGCACTACTTATTTAACCTACCTTAACGGAGGGGCGTGCCGGATAATTGAAAGAAACATTTTTAAATTCCACAGTTCCTTCTATGCATTCAGGTTTATATCCGGTTGTGGAAAAGTTGTCTATCCTAGGTTTCTTAGAAAAACACAGTAACATTATGAATCTTCGAAGAATGCCAGCACTCCCTATACCCTAAAAACAGTTTAAAGAAGGTTGTGTTTTCCTTTTACTTTAGGAGTGTGTTAAAAGAGGCACAAAGGTGTCAATAAAACACAATCTCATGGCCCAGGGGAGATAGCTCAGTAGAATAAGTGCTTGCCTGGCAAGTACAGGGTCCTGAGTTCCATCCCCAGTACCTCAAAAAACCCAAACAAACAACAGCAACAAAACCTACAATCTCCTCGTAAAAGAGGTAAAAGCAGTACTTTTTTTTCCTAGCCTCCTGGACAATGCAGATTTTGCTCATCTTGTGTAGTGAAATGCATGTGTCTGCTTATGGTCTCCTGCTTTAGTGATCGTTGGAAGCAGTGAACTATCTTACCGTATCAATAACCTGGAAGATATTAAAGGCAGCTCCTCGGGCCACAGAGAAGGTTTCAAAGTGAGGGGCTGCTGCTCCAATGCAGTAGCTGCTGTGGATTACACTGAAGAAAACCTACAGAAAGAGAGAAAAAAAATTTCTTATTCTTCTGCAGTTCTATAAGAAAGACAGCAGGAGGCAGCAGGTATAGTATTTACTTTAGGTTCCTAAAGGAATATTACAGGAATTAGATAAGAAAGTGGAAAGGTGATGGCATACAAAGACAAAGCAAGTTAGTCCAAGCCTCGTTGGCCTTTTGCTGGTGTGGACAACTTCTGATTGTCCCATGGTTTGGCAGTTATCCCTGCTGGGACAACTGAGCCCAAAAGTGCACTGACTGCAGAATGCCTGCCGGGCACAGACCTGTGGGAGCAGGGCCCGTACCCCCCATTTGCGCTGTCTGCTCTGGCCAGCCCTGTGAGCTCCAGCAAGAGAGTGTGATAGAGGTCCCCAGCTCAGAGACCCATTTCTACTCTGACTTTTTGAATCTTTTTTTTTTTTTTTTATCACAGAACATCTTTTTTCTGTAGTAGTCAAAAAAGGAAAGAACTCTGCAGGCTAGATGCAATTTTACCCTGTCATACAGGTGAGGAATCTAGAGGAAAGACTTAGCCAAAATTTCTTTTTATGTTTTTATTTTACATGAAATAAATGAAGAGTTTAAAGTGTCAGCTATGAAACTCTCAAATTCGAAAGATACATTTGACCGATAGAAGAGAAATCTATACAATGGGAAGGCCAAACAAGAATTGGTATAGGTAGAGCACCTATACATTTACCACGACAAATGTTTTAAAATTCTGAGTTGATCTATTAATTGCTGAAACTTGGGACAATAACTAGATATATTGAGGTATAGCTCAGCAGCATGGTCCCTGTCTGGCAAAGGTCATGAGTGTGATTCCCAGTACAGGAAAGCAAAAGCAAAACATGTATTCCCTAGGAATCTTATTTTAAAAAAATTTTTTTATTTTATTTATTTATGTGTGTGTGTGTGTGTGTGTGTGTGTGTGGCACCAGCTCAGCCCACCAGGGGGCAGGGCTGGCTGGCATGTGGTGCTGGGGGATTGAACCGCGGTCCCTGTGCTTTGCTAAGCTTGTTCTAAGTAGG
>NW_004524591.1:10392715-10395453 GCF_000260255.1 Octodon degus | reverse complement strand
AAAAAAAAAAACAAAACCAAGGGGCCTGGGGAGATAGCTCAATAGAATAAGCGCTTCCCTGGCAAATGCAAGGGCCTGACTTCAATCCCCAGTAAAAAAAAAAAAAAAAAGAAATAAACAAGCCCACAAAAAACTAAAACAATGAATACTGCAAAACTAACAACACCGGAATAGATACATGGTAGAATTGCCAAACAAGTGATTTAAAAGCGGGATATTAGGGATTGTTTTTGGATTTTACAAAGTGATCCCAAAACCAGTCTGTAAATTACTATACCTTGTGGCATATTTACAGTATAACACTGCTTGAAATGCAGTAGTATTACCATACATTATTATTTAGAATGTGAATAGCAAATATATAATTTTTGAAAAAAGGAATCATTTATGTAGTACAAAAAGGCAGACATTAATACACATTTTAAGTATTATTCAAAGCCTTATAAAATGTAGACTTAAAAAAGACAGACACTAAAAGTGTTTTAAGTGCTTATAATGATAAGATTTCCTTCCTTAACTCTGCCAAATGGAATGAACCACAACACGTTCCTCTCGGGACTTAGAGCACACACCGGCTTTCCCAGCAGCCACTGCTGCACCCTGTGTGTGTTTCAAGGCACCACCCTTTTATCTGCGCTAACATGAGAAGTTCCATGAGCTGTGAAACCAAGAGAGGTGTTTTAAATGTTAGGATTAACAACAAGCCTTGTTCAAAGCACATAATTTCAATACAGAAAGGTGATTGATGAGCAAAATCAGAAGTATTTGCGGTTGACAGTATCCCTTTATGTTTTGGGACACGGACCATTAATAGAAACATCTGTTTTGACAAACTCAGTATGACACTGAATTCATATTTCCACTTTCGGTTGATATCATTACCCGTCATGCTTACCCTCGAACACATTGCTGCTGATGCCATTATAAGGGGAGAGGTGGACAGAGTTACCAGTGTGAGTTTCCAGCCCTTTACAAAGCCAACTGTGAGGCCAATAGAAAAAGTAGAGATGTTTTGAAACAACAGGGCAATCTTGTCTCCGATTCCCTCGCTGATCTTATTGATGTCACTACAACAGGTACATACATTTAGATGAGTCACATGTGGCACACATGAGAAGCAAGTTGATATGCTATATAGTCGTCCTCTTACTCAGTCATGCGAGTGTTGAGCTCCCCGATGTCACAGCCATCAAACCAGCTGATGTCCTGTGCTAAAACTGAATGAAAAAACTGTTTACGAATTCTCTTGGTCTGTCGTGCTGCAGTTATAACCCAAAAGGAAATCTGCATGTAGCCGAAAATCAAGGCAGTAACTCCTATTCCAACATAATACAGGGTCAACCTGAAGAAAGATGACCGGAGATGTTAGACTGTTATTACTTAAAAATAAAAAAAGGAAAAAGAAAGAAAAACAATATCATAAGATTTGATTGAGAAAACATGCAAGAACCTAGTAAACAACTGGAAATAAACCACCATGAAGAAAAATGATGTTCTATAGACTCAAAAAATCTAGCAGCCTTTAAAAAAATATTAGTGTAAAAATGCAAACAGCTAAGTGTGGTGACACATGCCTGTAATCTCAGCATTCTTGGAGTCTGATGTAAAGGGATTGCAAATTTGAGCCCAGCCTGGGCAATTTAGGGAGACCCTTTCTCTAAAAAAAAAAAGGAAAGAAAGAAAGAGAAAGTCACGGGGATGTAGCCCAATCAAAGGGCCTGAGGTGAATCCCTTGTATGGAAAACAAAATTACATATTGAAATACATATATATCAATAATTACATTTCATATCCTTTTTTAAAAAATTTAATTTATTTATTTGTGTGTATTTGTGTGTGTTTATGTGTATTTGTGTGTGTGTGTGTGTGTGGCCAGCTCAGCCCACCAGGGGGCGGGCTGGCTGGCATGTGGTGCTGGGGGATTGAACCGCGGTCCCTGTGCTTTGCTAAGCTTGTTCTAAGTAGGTGCTTTAGACCACTGAGCCATCTCACCAGCCCCTACATTTCATATCCTAATGAAGATCTTCAGTTGAATCACTCAGATATAATAATAATCAAACAAAATTTTCAGTTATTTTTCTTATAAATATTGAAGAAGGTAGCATGTTACAAGTATGACAATAAAGGAGCCAGTGAGATAGTTCAGTGGTCTAAAGCACATGCTTAGGCAAGCTCAGGCAGGCCCAGAGGACTGCGGTTTGATCTCCCCATAACATGCCATACCAGTCCAGTCCTCAGGGCGTGCTGAGCCAGCAACCCCCCCCCAAAAACCCCCTAAGTATGGCAATAAAAATTCATTTTTACTTACAGAAGTGTATCTTCATTCTGCTTTTCCTTAGACTGAGTACAGTTTGTGTGATTTGCTGTAAAGAAAATGTCTTAAATTACAAAAAAATTAATTTATAGATGGTCATATTGTTTTGCAGATAGTTCTCCAAACTAAGTATAGTACTTTCTAGAAAAAATGAACTCCATGCCTACAAACAAGTTTGTAATTGTCTTATTTCTATTATATTCTAGTTCTTGAAATAATTGTCTTTGCTCTCAGGAATTATTCATGCAATGTGAAAAATACAAGGAAACAATAACTATGAAGCTCATAGGGAAGAATCCTTAAAGATACTATAATCAGGCCTGTGGGGGGAATAAGGCCTCAGTAGAATAAGCACCTGCCTGGCAAGTGCAAGGTCCTGAGTACAATCCCTGGTACTACAAAAAAAAAAAAAAAAAAAAAAAAA
>NW_004524591.1:10389880-10391380 GCF_000260255.1 Octodon degus | reverse complement strand
TATGTTGAACTTTAAGTCCCTACAGAATATGATAAAAACCAATAACAATTAGAATATATTTTGAAAACAGGCATAAAGAATTATATACTTCTTATATTTACACATAAGTCCAAAAATCTTACCATATACAACCTTGAAGCAGGACAGTCCTATGTACGTTGTTATTTTCTTAGTGGTTATCCATAGTACAAGATGCAGACAGGATATCCTGTCCAAACACTATTACTACAAATGTTTCTTCTCATTGAATTAAGTGAAAGTAGCTGTACATCTATCCTAACTATTCTGCATATACAGATACAAAATGGTCCTTCCTTTGTATCCCCTTTTTTTGGTTTAGTCCTGTCAGAGGTAGGCATTTCACTGGCATCTAAATACTATAGATGCTTGAATTCAGCAAAACAATCCAACACAGTCCAGTAGTCCACAATAGTAGTGGGTTATCCACGGAAGTTGTTAACTTGAGCCTTTCACAGCTCAGCATATTAATATGGCTTTACTTTATATATCTTGTTTTTATACTTTTCTGCTGGATGGTTAAAATCAAGATAAAGTGAGACCTATATAACAAGAAATGTAACTTTTGTATCTGATGAGGTCAGTCAAGTCCCATCAGGATTTATGCTGTAACCTTATACTGCAGTTTGCAGATCCTTTGTCAGTGTCAGCCATGTGGATGAGTTCCATGCTTTTGATCATGCAAGAATTAAACTTTGTATATCCCAGGGGATGACTTAGAAGGATAATTTAGAAAGTCCAAGAAAAGCAAGAACATACATGGAAGTACTAGGGGAAATAGTCATGGAAAAACACAAGAAAGTTCTTTGAAATGTGTTGGGGTATAATCAGAATAGTCACATAGTAAATCTTTGTTTCAAATAATCCTTGGGTTAAAAATCCTTTATGCAAATTTCCTGTTTCTTCTAGTAGACAGTAAATGTTCAATGCCAATTAATAGTATAGCAAGCTCTTGAGTTCATTGATAGCATAAAACCCCTGTCAAATTTCACTGTTACAATTCTTACTTAAATCTCTATAGTTGACAGAAATTTCAGACATCCTGACTCTTCATCTCTTACATAAATATAATGTCTGCCCACATAAAATCTATGAACCTTTCTCATATATGACTATTTCTCATTTTTTCTATTTATGCTTTATATTTTTGAATAGTTTATTCCAGAAATATCACAATTGATATTGTCAAGTGAAAATATTAAAATTTAGTGGAAAATTTTAAGGAGATTTAACCGAGCAGATAAAATACACATTGTTTTTAAAGTGGTATCATACCTCTCTTCCACCCTATGGGTCATGATTCCACCTGAGTCTACAGGGTGGATTTCAAAGAAATAGCTGTAGCTCAGTCCCACAAGTGACGCCTAGCCACCAGTAACTGTCTTGGTCATTATGCATGTCCACAACACACTAGAACTTTATTCGATATCCTATCCTCAAACTGTTAGAAGTGCTGGTCATTTATTTGCCTTTCCAGTATTT
>NW_004524591.1:10389145-10389780 GCF_000260255.1 Octodon degus | reverse complement strand
GGCTGGCTGGCATGTGGTGCTGGGGGATTGAACCGCGGTCCCTGTGCTTTGCTAAGCTTGTTCTAAGTAGGTGCTTTAGATCACTGAGCCATCTCGCCAGCCCCTCTCTAGGAATTTTAAAACACTCTGGATCACAATGTTGGGCAGAGCTGTATGTAGTTTGTTTTAACTATTACTATTTGCTAAAACAATCAGAGGAAGAGCTGGTGAACCCATTGTACAGATTATTTCCAGAGGGAGAGCATGTTAAACAAAGGGAATGTAGGGTACCATCTTATCTCAGCAAACAGAAAAGGAAATGTCTCACTAGAGGCTGGCCTTTCTGACTACTGGATTAACAATACTATCTCCTAGTGGGGAATTTAATTTTTATTCTTCTAAAAGCATATTACAGGGCTGGCCAGATAGCTCAGTGGATTAAAGCGCCTGCTTAGGCAGAGCATAGTGGCCAGGGTTTGATCCCCAGCATGCCCTGCTGGCCCCTCCTCCAGGGTGCGCTGTGACAGTGATTGAAGCTGGGCATGGTAGGCGCACCTGTAATCCCAGTACTTGGGAGGCTGAAAACAGGAGAATCACTATGAGTCCAATCTGTGTAGTGAGACCCTGTAGATTGTAGACTCTGTGCTAAATATATA
>NW_004524591.1:10386710-10389045 GCF_000260255.1 Octodon degus | reverse complement strand
TATATATATATATATTTAAAAGCATATTGCTTGAGACACAGTGAGGACACTAAAACATATTAAATGAACAAATCCAGTCAACTCATAACTATAATTAAAAAAATATATAAATCACATGAAGGAAATGCATGGCTTTTTCATTAAAAACATTTTTTTTTCATTAAAAATATGTTTTTAATGAATGTTCCTCTTCATTCAAAATGGAATTTTTACTAAGTTGTAGGTAAGAAGTGATTATTAGGTCACTTTGCTCTGCTGTCAAAGAAGACTTACAGCGAGAACAGTCCCAATGGTGTAACCAGGCTCTCCACGGAGAATCAAGGAGGCTCCATACCAAAAGGCGAGTCCATAGGTTCCATTCATAAAGAAGTACACGGCGCCAAGAAACACTTTGGAAGCGATAGCCTTCTTTATGCCAACATCCTTTGCGTCTTTTAGATTCTGTGTGTACCTTACAAAGACAAAACACAGTGTACTATCCTCCAGGGAACATAAAGCCAAGCACATTTTGCAATAACGAATGGGACAGACCTTTGAATTTCTTTCTCCTGCGCTCCAAAGGCAATGACTGTTCGGATTGAGGACAAAACTTCTTCTGCTACAGCCCCAGCTTTGGAATAGGCACTCAGTTCCTTACCCGTGAGTGAGATGACCATCTGCAATAAGTCAGGGCCACAGGTTAACCAAAGAATGAACATGAGCTAGTAACAATGTATACAGCATTGAGCAAGATCAGAATATCAGGTAGTTTAACATTACCTAGTATCCAAATCATTATTTTTTTCTAGTTACTTTTCTTTCTCTATTTAAAAACTTATTTTAGATGTGTGTAGCTTCATGGATACAATTGGGAAAAACTTGATTTGGAGGAAGATATTAAGGACTCTGTCCTTTTGAGGGGCACTCTGGAAATTAGCGAGCTTGAATTGAGTTGAAATTATATACAAAATAAGACTTCTTCAGGACATGTAGGTCATAGGACTGTGGAGGAGAAGGAACATGGCTATGTATGTATATGAGACATGACTTTGAAACTGCTATCACATAATGCATTCTGCCAAATAAATACTTCAATTTTGAACACCGAGAGATGAGATTTGTAGTGAAAGGAGAGATTATCACTGTTATTAATAGTAGGCAGGTTTATCTGATTCCTCAAAATTCAGAATAATGTATACCCCTGTCTCTGTTATATGACCCACTTACTAACCTTTTATCTTTTAGTAACTAGAAAAGTAGTGAAAAGAAAGAGCAAGATTTACTTCAGAGCTGAGAGATTATAGTAGTACAGATTCATACAGAAAATCCATCTGCTTTCAAAATATATTCCACATAATTGGAATTGATAGGCTGGCCAAATAGCTCAGTGATTAAAACACCTGCAAGCAGGTGAAGGGGCCAGAGGTTCAATGCCTGGGCCTGCCATGCCAGCCCTGCTCCCAGGGCACACTGAGAGGGTGATTGAGATGGGTGTGGTGGTGTGTGCTTGCAATCCCAGCTCTTGGAAGGCTGTAAACAGGCGGATCACTATAAGTCTGATCTAGTAGTAAGACCATGCACACCCTGTAGACCCTTCCCTGAAATACAAAACAAACAACAACAACAAAACCCTTATGCATCTTGGTATCTCTAGTTGCTTGGGGAATTCTGGACTAGCTGCTTTCTCTTTAGCTAAGTCCTCTGCCACTCCTTTACAACTCTTTGTCCATCTCCCTTACCTGGGTAGCTAGGACTCTGACCTTAGTAACACTATGGGTAATCCACCCAAGGAGAACTTATTTCAAATATATTGAAAGTGAAGACTTTGACAAGAGTTACAAGGTCAACACTAGAAATGATAGTTAATATATTTGTTGTCTAAATATCCAAACCTTTTTTTTTTTTTTTTTTGTATTTTAAGGACGGGTCTACAGGGTGTCCAGGTTCTCACTACTAGATTGGACTTGTAGTGATCTGCCTGTTTACAGCCTCCCAAGAGCTGGGATTACAGGAATGTACCACCATGCCCAGTCTCAATTGCCATCTCAGTGTGCCCCGGGGAGCGGGGCTGGCACCACAGGCCTGGGAATTGAATCCCCAGCCCCTTTTCCTGCTTGCCTTCGCTTTAGTCTGCTGAGCTACTTGGCAGGCCCTTTCTAAGCGTATTAATGAGTTAATTAATCCTAGAATATTTTTATTTATTTATTTATATATTTATTTATTTTTCAACAAATAATACACTGCATATATTCTTCTTAGTGGATAATTGCTGTACAAGATGCGGACTTGTGATCCTATTTACAAACACCATTAGAACAAATCATTCTATTCATTAACAGAATGTAACTATATATCT
>NW_004524591.1:10376824-10383575 GCF_000260255.1 Octodon degus | reverse complement strand
ATTTAATTTTCTGAATATTGCTTAATCTTAATTTTTGTTCTAAGATTTACACTTTATCTTTGACTTACAATTTATTTAAAGGACATCGTATGATATCCTCTCCTAGTATTAGAAACTTTAAAAAGTATATTTCCATTTTCTGTTGACTTTATCTTACTTCTTCCCTGTCTTTTATACACACATACACACACATATAGATGAAAAAAATGTGTATAACCCAACATAAGATTGGTACTGTTTCATAGAAATCTGCAATGACCTTTAAATAAGGGTTCATCTAATGTATTTTATATAGTCCTGCATAACTATCCCATTGAGAGCTTTTTATTGTTCATCCAGGAGAATACTGCAACTTCTCTTGCCTTTTGAATTAAGCTCTTTGTTATTTCCTATATGCTACTTCTGGAGGTATTAAAATATTTCAAGTTTGTATATCTAGAAAATCTTACTTTTAGTTTTCGAAGGTATGTTAGCTAAGTATAAAATTCAAAGAGGACAGGTCTTTTCTTTTTTAAAGAATTATTTATTTATTTATTTATTCATTCATTTTGTGTGTGTGGCCAGCTCAGCCCACCAGGGGGCGGGGCTGTCTGGCATGTGGTGCTGGGGGATTGAACCATGGTCCCTGTGCTTTGCTAAGCTTGTTCTAAGTAGGTGCTTTAGACCACTGAGCCATCTCACTAGCCCCAGGACAGGTCTTTTCTTCAGTCCTTTAATTAGTCTAGTTTCTTATACACTTGGTCGTTTTTTTTCTTTCTGCTGAGCTACATCCCCAGCCCCGTTTTTTTCTTTCTAATGTAGAATAAGATGCTATTTAATTTTGTTCTTCCATAGCTAATATTTTTTATGTATATGGTTTAATGATTTTTTTCTTTACAGTAAGTTTGGACAATTTCATTTTTGTGTATCTTGGTAGGATTTTATTTAAATTTCTTGTGCTAAAGGTTCATTTTTCTTCGAAATGCGGTATTATAAGTTGAACTAAATTCAGAAATCTTAAATCTTTAAAAAAAAAAGAAAAAAAAGAAATCTTAAATCTTTAAATATTTATTACCTACTCCTTTCTACTTTGAGAATTCTAATTATATGAATATAAGTTTCTTGGTTTTGACACAGTGAACTATTATGATGGATCTGTAAATTTTTTCTTCATTTTTATTTTGGACAATTTTTATTGCTATATTCATTTATGTTTGTAAATAATTTATTTTCAATTTGCAATCTATTAAGAAATAAATTTTAAAAATAAAGTGGTGTCACAATGACATAAACATAGTCTAAACTCCTTTTGGAGATTATATTAATTGAAATAGTATGTATAACTATTTAGCACTGGAACAAAATGAACCCAATCAATGATAGTTGTTCGTGTTTTACTGTAGGAGAAAACCACCCTCTGTATAACAAGGTCTTGATTTCCTCTGTGATTACCCTCTAGAAAAAGTAATGTTAATAACTGATAAGTTATTATTTAAAAGGGTAAGGTTAGTTATACCTCTTAATACTTCTATTTCTCTTTATTGATGTGTTATAATGTACCAGTAATACAGGTAAATTTAACTCCTTACCCAACCTGTTTTTATATTCACCATCCTTGATAAAATACATCACAGCCATGTCTATCAAATATTTACCACCTGTTTCTACCCAACATAGTTAAAACAATAAATAATAGGATGTAACTAATAAAAGGAGTACTCACAAATTGTCTTACTTTTTCCCTGCGAAGACATAATATCCAACACTTACAACTTGAAGGAGGAGAGGTTTATTTTGGCTCATATTTTTAGCTTATAGTTGGTGAGCTCCAGTGCAGGAAAGCATAGTGGAAGGACCAGAGTGGAGGAGACCTGCTCATGGCCTGGTGACCGGGAAGCGGAGAGAGCTCAAGGGTGGAGCCAGGAAGGGAGATAAACCTTTCCAGGCCATGCCCCCAACAACCTCTGTCTTCATACCAAACCCCATATCTCAATGGCAAGACAGCCCAAATCCAGCCACCACCCAAAGCACCACCCTGATCCCACGAGACTCTGGGGGGGCATCTAGATATAAATCATAGCGCGAGTGTCTTAGATTGTTAGGTTTTTACTTGGTTTCTTATAGTCGGCAATCAACAAATATTTACTCTGTGATTTGGTATATTCATGTGCATAACAATTTATTTAGCTTATATTATCAAAATACAAAGTTTTAATTTTGCTTATACCCTTAGTTTTTTTACATAATAAAAATGTCAAAAATGTACATTAAAAAATAAATATATGGAAATGCAGAGAGAAGGAACATGGCTTGTTTTACTCAAGAGTAGAATATTTGAAACATTATTTGCTTTTGGCTTGAAAACATAAATCAGTCAGGCGAAGCACAGAGATAAAGCTACTGTACAAAGCTAAACCAGTGTCTACAAGACAGGATAGGCTTGAATGAGTTATTTGCCCCAGTTTTTTTTTTTTTTCAGAACCAGGGATTGAACTCAGGCCCTTATGCTTGCCAGGGAAGCTCTTATTCCACTGAGCCATCTCCCCGGCCCTTGCCCCAGTTTTAATAAAGAGCTACAACAATATTTCCTTGAGTGGAATTAGGGAGCACATATGTAAAATCAGGGAATTACTAATATTTATAATATCCACCAGATGAAAAACATTTTGGATATTCACTATATCAGTATGTATGAGAGTCGTTAGAATTTATGTCCTGAAGAATATAACTTTGAAGGACATGATCCTGAAATCAGCTACAAAGGATACATGACAGATGTATACAAATATAGGTAACAAAAAATGCCCACACATATTGGCAATATGAAAGCTTTTGTTTACTCATTTGTCAGATTTCCTTCATCTTTTATTCAGGATATTTGTCTATAGTACTGAAATTTTATATATGTTATTTGATGCTTAGTACTGAATTATGCTACCTATGCTCTGCTTGTTTTTGTCTATAAAAGAATCCTAAGTAGCATATAAACAGAAGAATGTAGTCATTCTTGACTTGATTTCTTCTTTTTCAAAGGAATCATTACAGCTAAATGGCTTGCAATAACCCAACCTTCTGTTTAAGCTCTGTCATAATCAACAAATCTAGCAGAAACTTATTTGAATTTCTAGAGAAACAGGTTGAAGTCTGGTGGGTCTCTGATTATTCTTACACACCAACAATGAGTAGCCTTTAGACTTGTCTATAGAAGCCTGTAGACTTGTGTATAGTAGCACTGGCTCCCTCCTGGGTGTCCAGCTGCTGGTCTGCTTGGTGTATTTTGGACTTGGCAGATTCCATAACCATGTCAGTCAGTTCCTTCAAATTTCTGTCTCTATCATGTCTCTGAATTGACCACACACACACACACACACACACACACACACACACACACACACACACATTTATCTATACACAGATATTGGTTCTGTTTCTTTGGAGAATTCTGAGTGAAGTAGAACAGGTTGTGGTGGTTTTAGTCCTTAACAGTATGGAAGAAGAAATTACTTACATGCATAATATATAGATATTATTTGTAGCCTATGGGTCCTCAGTAATACAGAAAAATACATCTTGCACTCACTTGCGTTGGTTTGCACTAGACATCCACTAGTTAGGTGATCACTTATTTCTCCTAAAACCAGTGACATTAGCGGAAGGCAAGCTCCATTTATCAGTGAGGCCAGAATTCCCAGGATCATGAGTGTGATGTCCAGTCCATCCGCAAAGCGAAACTGAGGGGACAAAAGCATAGTAGTGTTACTGCGATAAGACAGAGAAAAGAAACATCAGCCTACAGTTTCATGCCATCTAGTACATGGTACTTTACAAATTTTTCTTTTGTATTTTTTTGTACTTTACAAGTAGAGATTAAATAAATTATAAAGCCACCAACATGAAGAAGAAACACTCTGTCTTTATTTACAATCAATTTTGAAAAAGGTTTTGAAAAATATGGCAGCTATATCATATAAATTGCAGATCATGACCTAAGTCAGGTCAGACATCTGACACAAATCAGAAACTTCTGATAATGTGAAGGATTTCAATGACATTTTCCTGGGATATAGAAAGTTGATGGGCAAATCTTCGATTCCCTTGGCTTATTTCCATCATAACATTACCACTGCAAATGTAATAAACAGTAATCAACTAGTAAGAATGTAATGGATTCTATTTTTAATAAAGTGCCTCAGATTTATTCTACCCTGGACAATGTCTACCCCCACATAAAGATATATAATATTTTTCAGGGCTATTTGGAATAAGAAAGAAATACCTGAACAGCAAAAGCGCTGGATACTTTATATTTTATTCTGTATCAAATCCCTATAACATCATTCCAAAGCCAAATCATAAACCAAACTTGGAAACATGGATTATTTATCTTACTGAGAGGACTCAAGATTGAATAGAAAAAGCTGGTTATTGAAGTGTAAGTTGAGTTGAACATCAAGAGGCAGTTTGTATATTTTGTGAGTGCATACTGAAAAATTTTCATGTTTTCCACCCAGTTGTGCAACAGGCAATTAATATTATGGAGTTACTTCTGGAGCATTCTGCTTAGCACTACGGATAAGAAAGTGTCCGTGCTCCTGCCTTTCCCAGCATAGCTTGTTATTTTCTTGGTAATGTTTGCTGTGTTCTGCTACTTCCCAAGGATTTTTTTTTTCTTTCTTTCTTTCTTTTTTTTTTTTGCCGAACCGGGGATTGAACTCAGGCCCTTGCACTTGCCAGGGAAGAGCTTATTCCACTGAGCCATCTCCCCCACCCAGGATTTTTTTTCAATATAGCTTTTAGAAAAATATATGGGCCTCATGTATATTTTGAACAAAATCGTCAGGTACAGATAGAACATAAGAGTTGGTGAAGGGAACATCTGTGAATACACGCACAAAAATGTTCCTTAAACGTCATTCCAAAGAATGACAACATATTTCCTTATAAATGGCTTTACAAAATACTTCATCATTTTTTACTTAAATACAATTTGTAAGACTTTCAAGAGAAGCACAACACTTACCTTGTTGTGTAGAATTACTGAAATATAAACACGGTTAAAGTTGCTATTCTCCATTGCGGAGACATAACTTTTTGGTTACACTTATGTAGCACACACACACACACACACACACACACAGACACCAACACATACACACAAACACACACACTTTTTCTTGTTGAAAAAATTAAGCTATGTATATATTGTGTTGCTTTATCCCCAAATTCCCTCCCAGGTTTTTACTATTTTTTTTTATTGGAAATGATACTTCAATGAGCTAATGTCCCTCAAACAATGTATAAAAACTACCGATCATTCTGTGCTGTACTGACTGGCTCCTAAACATTTCTGGCACACACACATTCTACTTGATCTCACTTACTATCTCAATAGGTCCAACAGCTCGCTTTCTGCCTTCAGGCAATTGTCTTTGTAGTGTCCTGGAAAATAAATATCAAACGTGGCAAAGTTACAATGGGAATATGACTTACAAAATTTTCCAATTTTGCTGAAATGCCCCAAATTGCCACTAATAGCAAATTTCTTCAAAACAAATGTAATCAAAGCACAAAGATAGTTACAAAAATTATTGTGGAAGAATGAGGTTACTGGCCATATCTAAGTCTGTTAAGGTAGCAAGTGAAGACACGTATCTGGAGCGCAATTTTTTTTTTAATTTTTTCATTTTATTTTATTTTATTTAGAAACAAATATCATTGAGACAGTTTCAAAGATGATTAATAGGACAGTTTCAATAATTAATACCTTGTACATTGTTGAAACCAACATCTTTTTCTTTCTTTTTTTTTTTTTTTTTGGTAGAACCGGGAATTGAACTCAAGGCCCTTGCGCTCACCAGAGAGGCACTTATTCCACTAAGCCATCTCCCCAGCCCCAATACCTTGTACATTGTTATCTTAGTGGTTATCCACAGTACAAGATGCAGACAGGATAGCCTCTCTAAGCACTATTATTACAAATCTTTGTTCTCATTGAATTAAGCGAAAGTAGCCATATATCTATCCTCACTATTCTGTATATACAGATACAAAATGGTCCTTCCTTTGTATCCCCTCTTTTTGTTTAGTCATGTCAGAGATGGGTATTCTATTGGCATCTAAATACTATAGGTGCTTGGATTCAGCAAAACAATCCAACACAGTCCAGCAGTGGAAGTTGTTGACGAGCCTTTTACAGCTCAGGATATTAATATGGCTTTACTTTATATACCTTGTTTTTTATACTTTTCTGCTGGATGGTTAAGACCAAAATAAAACAAGACCTATATAGCAAGAAATGTAACTTTTGTATCTGATAAGGTCAGTCACAAATTTTAAAACTTAGGATAATATATGCACAGTACAGATGCACTTAGCCATTTTACAGTGAGACAGGGCACAATGCGTTCATGCTGCTGCTCTCCTGGCACCGCAGAACTCTTCATCTTTCCAAACTGAACTCCCACATATTAAACACCTCCCCCTCCACTGTCCCCTTCCCTGAGCTCTGGACAACACCATTCTGTCCGTCTTTGTGAATCTGGGTACTCTACATACTGCACGACAGTAGACTCATATGATATATTTCCTTAAGGGAATGGCTTAATGTCTTCAAGGGCCATCCTTAAATTATTTACTTACTATTTCTTCTAGTTTCTTTTATGTTGTAATGTGCTAGATTCTCTCTTTTCTTTTTCTTTTCAAATGTATTTGGTTGTTACAGGGTTGCACACAGCTTGGACTCATAGTGATCCTCCTGCTTTCAGCCTCCCCA
>NW_004524591.1:10372821-10375549 GCF_000260255.1 Octodon degus | reverse complement strand
TTCCCAGAGCTGGGGACTGTGGTGAATGGAGAGAGGAGGGTGTTGGTTAGACAGAGCACAGGTCGGGGAACAGGAGTAAGCTCTGGGGATCGTCTGTATGAAGTGGGAACTGTGATTAATAGTGTAAGCTTCAGAGTTGATGAAAGTATGGATTTTACATGGTCTCCCAACAAAGGAGTAAGTAGGCAAGGCGACGGATATATTAAATTAGTCTGATTTGACCATTCTGCAACATAAGAATGTATCAAAATGTCCCATTTTACCCTCTAAATGCATGCTCTTCTTGCCCATTTAAAATAAAATATGCATATAAAAGTAAAAACCTCTTTACGAAGCGTGAAAAATGTTCCTGAGAGGCTGCTTCAGCCTCAAGAAGTTTCTGAGAAAGGTGTCCGACTCTGACAGCAGGCCATTGCTCTGGCGTAGGTGAAAATAAAATAAATTCTAAATCATTTCCATTTTCTATCTTTATCTGTGCAAAACTTGTGTGACACTCATGTGTGCCAAAGCATTCAGTGGAACGTGAACGCCCCCCACGAAACATACTGTTCATAAAACTTGAGATAAAAATTTTCAGGTGCATTTCGTTTCCTCTACACATCAGTAAGCTCTAAGAAATTGAGAGAAGGAGACATTAGAAGTCTAAATGAATAACTGCAGCAGCAATTACTCTTCTTCAAATTCACCCTGAAGCCAACTATAATACTGACTTCTGCCGACGTGTAAAAAAATGCAAACAGCACTGCTGTTTCTGGAAAAAAGTGTAATTTTTTTGCCATAGCTTTGAAAAAGGATGATGCTGCAGAAAGAGACTTTGGTTGAATTTAGTGAAAGCTTACTCTTCACCGATAATTTCCTTGTATCTTTTTAGTCCTTTCCGAATTTGTCATCTTATTTACAATTTAATTCTTCTATGGTAAGCTCCTAGAAAATATAGCATGACTGTGTGCATTTTTCATTGGTTAATGTGCAGCACTCCTTACATCCCTAATGGTTTCTGAAGAAAGTGAAGTTCTCAGAATGTCCCTGTCTACTCTTTCACTCCACCCAAGTTTCAGTTTTTCAGATATTGTCATTGAATTTGTAACTTACTTACTTCATTGTGGGCTTAGATATGGAGCAAATGGAAACATTAGAATTGGAGTAAAAAGGGAAAATAAAAGTGGAATTTGCATGGTCTTTTAGGATATTCGCTTTTATTCCTACCCTGCCACAGTTTGATTGTAATGGACGAAAACCTTGCAAGTATTCCATGCTAGTTTTTCTCAAGAAAAACAGAACAATACATTTACAACACAGTGCAGCAGTTTTTGTTAGGCAGCAATGTGACAGAAAAAACTTTTCTTTTTCATCAGATATAAGCAAGTTTCCGCTTCCACCATATATGGATTAATAGTTAAAAATTACATGCAATATTTTGAAAACCAGTTGACATTAAAATTGTGTCGAGCAAAACATAGTTTTCCTTTAGATGAAAATTCACTATCCTAATTTACCCTAAGATCCACTATGTTCATAAATTATTATTATTATTAATTAATTTATTTTTTTGGCAGAACCAGGGATTGAACTTCCCTTGCACTTGCCAGGGAAGCGCTTATTCCACTGAGCCATCTCCCTGGCCTCTATAATTTCATTTTGACATATAGAGATATTTGTGACTCAGTCTCATTTATTATGCTGCATATTACCCTATCCTGACATGCTTACAAAGATAAGATTTAAACAGTAGAAATGAATTACTAATTAGTTCAACAGGACCTAAGCACATAAAAAGCTAGTAAACTTTCAGGAAGTAAGCTTCTTAGTGAAGGGTTGTGCCCCTATGAGTTATAAATGCTTTTAGCCCTAAGAAAGAAATCATAATATAAACACAGTCAGTCATCCATAGTTTTATAAAGAAGCCAATGGTCATAACTGTATATAGAAAATAGTCATAACTGTTCCACTGATTTTATACTATTTCCAGTAATTTTTCTTTTTTTTTTTTTTGAGACAAGATCTTGCCAAGTAGTGCAGACAGGCCTTGAACTCAATATAGAGCCTGAGTCGGCCTTGAACTCACAGTAATCTTCCTGCCTCACCCTATTGAGTGCTAGGATTATAGGTATCCAATGCATGCCTGGCTTTGTTTAAAAAGTTATAAAATATAAAAGTCACAAAACTATTGGTAAATATCAGTAATTTGCATCTTATAGGAATTAACAATTATATTATCATATATTCATAGAAATAAATGTAAAAAGACCTCAAGCTTACCTTCGTAAATGCATGATCTTTGTCTGTTTACACCCCAATCATGTATGGTTTCTCTGCTCGAGCAGTAACTAACTGCACTTTCATAGTTATACTTTATTAGGGTTATTTTCTGGTTGCTGCACTGTACTATCTGATTGTATCGCTGACGAATTCACGGGTAAAGTACGCTGTGTTCTTCACGCCGTCCTGAACTTGGGATATGATACAAACACAGAACGCACTGAGTCAAACTTGCTTTCTTTGTTTTATAAAGACCTGATTGCTGAAGGATTTATTTTAAATTGCCTGGTATTATAATTTGTTTTAGTTTGTTAACTGATTTAGTAATGATGATAGGTAAAGCATATTTGCACAACAAATACTTACTGAGTTGTACTTTTTACAAGTCTTCTTCTTCTTCTTCTTCTTCTTCTTCTTCTTCTTCTTCTTCTTCTTCTTCTTCTTCTTCTTCTTCTTCTTCTTCTTCTTC
>NW_004524591.1:10367031-10371622 GCF_000260255.1 Octodon degus | reverse complement strand
TTGCACAGAAAGCAAAGGATTTTTGCATGTTGACTTTGTGTTCTGCAATTTTGGTCAAATTTATTTATTAACTCTCATGGTTGTGCTCATATAATATTTAGGGATTTCTACAAATGAAATAATACTATCTATGAGTAGACCTAGCTTTACTTATTCTTTTCAGTTTGGGTGCATTTATCCCATTTTCTGTCTAGCTGCTCTTATTGTAACTTCAAATACTGTGTTGAGCTGAAGGGGTGACAGTTGACATCCTTTTGCGGTTCTTGATCTTGGAAGTTAAGCTTTCAGTCTTTCAACACAGAATGTGATATCTGCTGTGGATTTTTGTGCTGATGAAGTTTCCTTTTATTCCTAAATTGTTGACTTTTTAAAATAACAAACAAAATTTGAATCATGTAGCCTGCTCTGTCTGCATTAGTGAACATTTTTGCTCCATTCCATCTATATGAATTTTCATATTGGTTGATTTATGTGCATTAAAGAATACTCGCAATCTAGAAATTAAATTTTACCCACGTATGTTTATTTTGTAACTTTTATTGGTGTGTTTGCCACATCTAATGATCACATTCTTGGGGTGCGCTGGTGTACGTACACAACAGATTTGACTTCTTTTCACTTCCCCATCCCACATCTCTCTTCTCTTTCCCTCCATCTTTTGGAACTATTCATTGTCTATAGTGACTGATATGTTGCTCTATTATTTTGTAGAGGCTTTTTGTACAAATAGTTATGTTAGCTTTGTATCACTGGGACAAAATACCTGAGATAAACAACTACAAGGAGAAAAGATTTAACTGCCTCATGGAGCCAAGTCCATGGTTACTTGGCTCCATTTCTTCCTGGGCCTGTGGTGAAGCGAGAGATCATGGCACAGGAGGTGTGGTGTAGCAAAAGCTGCTTACCTCATGGTGGCGGCACACACACACACACACACACACACACACACACACTTGGGAGTAGAGGAGAATGGAGCGGAAGAGAGAGAGAGAGACAGAGAGACAGAGACAGAGACAGAGAGAGACAGAGACAGAGAGACAGAGACAGAGACAGACTGAGGTCTCAGTGTCCCCTGCAAAGGCATAACCCTGATGATCTAACTTTCTTCTAGTGCGTTAACTCCTACAAGTTCCTTCGCCTTCCCATAGCACCACAGACTGCAGACCAAGCCGTTGATACATGCGTCTTTAGGGGACACGGAAATCCTAGCTAGAGCAAGTATTAATAAGGAGGGTTGATTACTACTGTTGCTTTGTCCTGTAGTGTGTTTGGTTTTGGTACCAGAGGAATACTGGTCCTGTACTGCACTATGAATTAAGAAGTATAATATCCTCTTCAATTTTAGGGATAGGAAGAGTTTGAAAAGTATTGGTGCTAGTTCATAATCCCAGCCCTGGGGAGGCTGAGGCAGGAGAATCACTACAAGTCTGAGCTTCATAGTGAAACGCTGTATCAAATAAATAAATAAATAAATAAATAGCACTCACCAGTGAAGGTATCTGTGCCTGACATTTATTTTTCTTTCTTTTCTTTTCTTTTTACACAGAAATTTAGAAATCTAATCATATACAGCATTGTAGCAGGACAGTCCTGTGACATTTTTTTTCTTTTCTTGTCTTTTTTTTTTCATTTATTACCCATTTAAAAAAAAACCTTCTACATGTGAGACAGTATGGTAATAATTGGTATATCATGACAAGAAGTATGTATTTAGAAGACCAGAATGACAGGCATTCCAAGCATGACCCTTCTATTACACATTGCTATCTTCAGTGCAGTTGCTTGGTTCACAGGTATCAGCATGTAAAGTTAGTCAGGGTGAGAATCCTACCAATTAACTGCTAGTTTCAAAAACCTACTTGACATTTTCTTTATTGGGAGGTTTTTCATTACTTGTAGTAGACTGTGTGTTTCTAGGACTTTTCATTTCAACTAGACCCTTACTTTGTTGTCATACAAACATTCACGACATTCATTCAAATTTTACTTTTTGTAGTACCAGTAGGAATGTCCCTTTTTATTCTTTTTTTCTTTTGGTGGAACCAGGAATTGAACTCAGGCCCTTGCACTTGCCAGGCAAGCACTTATTCTACTGAGCTATCTCCCTGGCCCCTCTCCTTTTTATTCTTTATTTTAATAATTTGAATCTTTCTGTATTCTTAGTCCAGCTAAAGATTTGTGACTTTGTCAATGTTTTCAAATAGGCAACTTTTGGTTTCAATGATATTTCCTGTTTTGCTTCTATTCTCTATTTTAGTCATATCCCCTTCAATCTTTATTTTTCCTTCTTTTTGCTATATTTGGGTTTATTTTGGCCTTCTTCTAGTTACTTGAGGAATAAAGATAGGTTGCTGATTCGATATCTTTTTCTTTTTAGTGTTTACTATGATAATTTCCTTTTTTACCTCTGCTTTCATGCTATCCGTGCATCTTAATATATTGTCGTTTATTTTTATTTGCTTTAGGATATTTCTCTAATTTCCCTTTGCTTTCCTGTTGATGTTAGTTGCTTAAATGTATGTTGTCAATTTCCATTAATATTAGAACTTGCCAGTTTTCCTCTAATTATTGATTTTAATTTTGATTCCATTGTGATTAGATAAGATACTTTGTATGACTTCAACCTTAACAAAATTTATCAAAGTTGATTTTGTTGTCTAACATATAGTCTATACTAATGAATATTCTTGTGAACTTGAAAGAAACATCTATCTTGTTTCTGGGTAAAAAATTTTATATATGTCAGTAAGATCCTATTGGTTCAAAATATTGTTTGAATTGTTAATTTATCGATCTTATGTTTGATCATTCTATGTACTTTTGAAAGATTTAAATTATTATTACTGAAATATCTAAAATGAATCTTACAGACACCGTATAATTGAATTTTTAACTCATTATGTAAATGCAGAATGTTGGTTCTGACCTTAAAACTACTGGATAAAATCTTTATTGACAAGGTTTTTTGGTATAATACTCACAGTTGAACCCAGTGTCTTGGTTATGCTGGGTTAGGGAACAAGATTTTTTTTTTTTCCAGAACCGGGGATTGAACTCAGGCCCTTGTGCTTGCCAGGGAAGCACTTATTCCACTGAGCCATCTCCCCAGCCCCAGGAACAAGATTTTTTGAGGTGGTTTTATAAATATCAAATTTTGGGCTGGGGAGATGGCTCAGTAGAATAAGCGTTTCCCTGGCAAGCGCAATGCAAGGGCCTGAGTTCAATCTCTGGTTCTGGAAAAAAAAAAAAGAAAGAAAAAAGAAAAAAAACAAAACAGAAAAAGATAAATATCAAATTTTGAGAAGCATGCCTCTGGAACATCCAGCTGAAAGCCCTGACAAGCACAAGGTACGACTTAAAGTTCTATCTTCCAAAATTCAAAAATTAAAATTAAAATTCAAAATACAGCTAAGTGCTTATAGCATATTCTTTTTATTTACTGTCTAAAGTATGGTTTTAAAGTATGGTGGGCTGGCGGTTTGATCCCCGGGCCTGCTGTCCCGGCCCAGCCCCAGAGGTGCGCTGAGACAGCAATTGAGACTGGGCATGATGGCAAGCTCTTGTAATCCCAGCACTCGGGAGGCTGTAAACAGGCAGATCACTTTGAGTCTGATCTAGTAGTGAGACCCTAAACTCCTGTACATCGTTCCCTAAAACACAGGGAAAAAAAGTATGATGAAAGGATCTCTGGTATCAGAATCTCCTGGACTACATATAGAAATTTCCAGCTTCCTAGGATTCTTCTACATGCACTAACTGAAAAACTTAAATAGTGTGCTGGGAAATCTAAATTTTAAGCATGCCATTAGGATGAGATTCTTTTCATTTACTATTCTGTAGATGTTTTCTGTGCCAGGTGCTGCTGCGTGCTTTGAACAACTTAGACATCTTTGACATCATGGACCTTATAATCCACTATTGGAACAATCACATTTAGACAAAATACAGCCAGAGATGTAGTTCAGTGGCACAGTGCCTGGCTGGTAAGCTCAAGGTCGTGAGTTCGATTCCTGGTACAAAAAGAATTATTTTATTTTATTAATTTTATTGAGAAACAAATAGCAATGAGACAGTTTCAAAACAGGTTAGGAGGACAGTTACAATAATTAATACATTGCATGTTGTTGTCTTCATAGTAGTTATTCATAGGATAAAATGCAGACATGATATCCTGTCCAAACACTACTAGTACAAATTTTTCTGCTCATTGAATTAAGAGAAAGTAGCTGTATATCTAAACCTAACTAAAAGATACTTTATTTATTTATTTATTTTGTTGCACTGGGCATCAAACTCTGGACTTCGTGCTTGCCAGGCAGGCACTTATGCCGCTGAGCTATCTCCCCAGCTCTCAAAGATACATTTTAAAAATGTGATGGTGAATCTCAAGCAGAGTGAGTATGATTTATATGATGGAGAGAAATGTGTTGAGATAAAGCGTCTAGAGAGGAAAGCAAGCTGCGGGATGGTAAGGAGGCTCTTGCAGGAAGACATGTGCTGGCTGCCGTTGCTGCCACATGTTCCTGTGTGCTACTGGAAGGAAGATAACTACATTTCAAGCTTCTTCATTTTTTTTTTTTTTTTTTTTTTT
>NW_004524591.1:10364541-10365682 GCF_000260255.1 Octodon degus | reverse complement strand
AGAGGAGAGGAGAGGAGAGGAGAGGAGAGGAGAGGAGAGAGACTGAACTCATCCCTCCCACAGAAGTATAGAAGCAGGAATTCTTTTAAGACATCCATTTCTTGCCAGAATTACAGTTTCCCACATTGTGGATTTGGACTTGGCAGGCATCATGATTCTTTGGGTTTTTATCTTTTTCTTTGCTCATACACATAGTGCGCATACACACACACACACACACACACACACACACAATGAATCCATTTCTCTAGAGAAATGTACCTAATATATCTGGGAAAAGGACACTGTGTGATGAATAGGACAAGGAGTGACTTATCTGAGAACACTAAGAGAGAACATTATGATACAAGATAGCTTTGGCCACAGGTCGGGGTGGCCCTGGGGTCAGCTACTGGAGAATGGTTAACGTTTCACTGAGTGAAGATGCCTGGAGGAGGAACAAGGGCGGCCTCAGGAGTGCAAGGCGAGTTACCTCTCAGTAGAGGAATGAGCGCTCTCTGTTTGGAATGGACGGTTCTTGCAGAAATAGAAAGATATAAAAGGCGTTGGGCCCATTTTTTAAGGGAAACATACTTTTCTGAGAATGAGAGGGACAGAGTGTTTTGTATTAGGTGTGATTAACTTAATGTCATGGATAGGCTTGAAGGATTTGGGGAAGGGCAAGATTCTAGTAGCCTTTGTGGTCTATTTTGAAAGCAGTAAGGTAGACATATATTTTTAAGGGTACTTTGAGAAGACCTAGATTCAGAGAACAAGGAAGAAGCAAAAAGCATAAGTTCAAAACACATTTGTTAATTTCTTCCTAATTTTCAATTTGTTACCTAAAATTCTTCATAATATCCAGTTTCTTCTATTTAAAGCATGAAGAACACAATCAATTTTTTAGATTTGTTTATGTATTTGGCACAGGGTCTCTCTACACAGCTCAGACTCATAGCGATCGTTCCATCTCAGTCTCCCCAGCATTGGGATTGCAGGCGTGTGCCACCATGGCCGGATTCAGTGGCCTGCTCGATGCAGGACCCTTATTATGGGCGAGTCTCTGGAGGTGTTCACTTTGGAGGAAAAGGTAAATGGTTTATACGATCTGAAGAGAAACCAGAGTATAGGAGTCTCTGTTCATTTTATTTTATTTTATTTT
>NW_004524591.1:10354355-10362581 GCF_000260255.1 Octodon degus | reverse complement strand
TGGAACTGGGGATTAAACTCAGGCCCTTGCACTTGCCAGGGAAGTCCTTATTCTACTGAGCCATCTCCCCTGCCCCAGGAGGATATACTTTAGATAGATTTAGAAAAATTATTAAAATAATGATTACACTCTTAGAAACACAAAGTACAATGAAAAAGTGTTTCAATTTTTCTAAAATATTGGTTTCTAACATTCATATTAAGGATTTCATCGTTATAAAATTATTTTAATTTTAAACTATGATCAATGAGCTTGTGTAAGAAAAAAATCTCATTTGTAATTTTTCACAATTTTTGGGAAATAATTAAGAGAAGAACATCATATTAATTCTTCAGGTATTCCATGGGGGGGACTGAAAACCTTTAAATCCCATAAATTTTCAGGCATAAGAAGGAATATAAAAGAAGAAGAGAAGAAAGTATTAGAGAAAACTATCTCTGTCTTTCACCGACCTCAAGTAAATGTCTATTTAATAAGGCAGATAAGCTAATGAACTATCAGAGCTATTAGCAGCTGATAGTGTTTGGAAAACTGTGATTCCTTCATTCTATGCTAGATTTTTAAACATTTTAAAAATTTTTTTATTTTAGAGAAGGGTCTACAGGGTGTTCAGGGTCTCACTGCATAGATCAGATTTGTAGTGATCCGCCTGCTTACAGCCTTCCAAGAGCTGGGATTACAGCAGCTGCCACCACAGCCAGTCTCAATCAGCCTCAGCATGCCCTTGGGGTGGAGTTGGCACAGCAGGCTCAGGGATCAAACTCCTGGCCCCTGCGCCTGCTTGCAGTCACTTTAATCCACTGAGCTATTAGGCCGGCTCTTTATACTAGCATTTTAAATTTTCACTAGCATTTTAGTAACACTGCTGTTATCTTCCCAAACTGGAGGTTCATTCTCACAGTGCATCTATGTGTCCAAAGTATTTCTAAGATCCTGGAGAACGGAGGAGTAGAAGGTTTGGTTTTTTTTTTTTTAAAGTCTTTGTGAAAGTTTCTTTTAGTGACAACGCAGTCTGGCCACCACTTTGTGGCCCACGACAGCAAACAAATTCTCAGCAGGCTTTGCTTACCACATTTCCTCTGAATTCTAACCCTTGTCTCTCCAAAATCCATGGGAATATGATGGTCAGTTTACTTTGGTTTGAGCCTAAATGAACTCTTTAAAGAGTCTCTATAAAGAAACCCATTAAAAAATCCTCCCACCCTTCAAGTGTTCTGCCAAGACTAACTCAAAGCCACAAAAGATTTGGGCTTGGCTCCAGCTCGGAACCTGTGTGGGCCTTCAGCTCAGCAGAAATGTATCTTTAATGGAAACCCAGGATAGCAAACAGAAGGGCACAAGTAATATTCCAGACCCAAGAGAATCTGGGACAAAATCATGAAACTCTACAAAGGAATTCCCTAAATGAAAAATAAGGTGGTTTTTCTTCTTTTAAGTGAAATTAAAGGGTCATAGTGACCTCTGGAGAAGGCCTGGGTCTCAGAAGGAGCAGAAACCAGACTCCAGGCAGGGCCACATTGTGATCTGCACCCAGAGCTCCCAGCTTCAGGGACTCTCCGTGTTTCTGCTTTTCCAGCAAAGCAACCTCAGTGGTCGCGAGTCCTTTGTCCATTAGATGTTAGGGAAAAAGTTCATTGCTTGAGTCTCAAAGTTAGCAACAGCGATAATGACTCCTACTATGATCAATTCATCTGTGCACTATGAAAACATTAATGAAATTTAATTATTAATTTATTAGCCCCATTTTCCAAGAGGCAATTGATTGAAAAGATTTCTTTCTTTCTTTTTTGGTATGGTGAATTGAAGTCAGGACCTTGCGCTTGCCTGGCAGGCACTTATGCCACTGAGCTATCTCCCTAGCCCCTCCAAGAGGCAATTGAACTTTAGGAGACACAAATAACATTGTCTAGTTAACACACGCGTTAAAGTGGCAGAGCCATAACATGAAGTGTTTATTTGTGCCTTTGCTTTAAACAATTAAAGTTTTCCTTTTTATAAGAAAAGAAAAAGTGGCAGAGCCAAATTTGTCTACTCCAAAATTTATGCTACTTAGCACTACTTTCTATAAATTTGAAACTCACTGTGAGTTCCCAAATCTATGCGTATTGAAGGGGCACAGATTCCTTATATCAAAGGCAAAACAAATATACACTGTCCCAGCTGTTCTGAAGCAATTTTGTGTCTGGGTACATGTGTGCATGGCAGTGGACTGAGGTTGAACCTCATTTATAAGCTGAAACAGTATTAGGAAGATATATTGAAATGATGCATGTACAAGAGCTCTGGAGAACATGGAGCAAGTTCTTTTATAAATAAGACACATCAAAAAAATTCCATGACTAGACCTCCTCCTTGACTAATACTAATTATAGAATACTTACTGTTTGCTAGGTGGAGGGCTAAGCATGTTATAGACAGTTGTCCATTTAATTTTCACCATAAATCCATGAAGTGGTCTCGTAATCTCATCTTAAAGCTGAAGAAATAGGATTCATATTGTTAGTTTGCCCTAACTTGGATAGTCAGCACCTAATTGACCTGAGTTTTTGCATATCCATTTCTGAATCTAAAGAAGAGGCATTAATTAAATTGACAGATAAATAGGAATAAAGATGCAGATGATTATCTATCTATCTATCTATCTATCTGTCTATCTATCTATCTATTTATCTATCTATCTATCTATCTTTGAAATGAATTTTACCAGTACAAGGTTTATAGAAGAACTACACGTAAGAGATTCTTTAAGACACGCAAGCTAATAGCTGACAGCACCTGTTGCTCAACGACAAATCTTCAGGGGCAAATAAAGTAGGCCAGTTGTTTATGTTTATTACCTTTATTGAGATGCATAATATAAATCCAAATTCTTTTTTTTTGATGGAACTGGGGATTGAACGCAGGCCCTTGCACTTGCCAGGGAAGCGCTTATTAACTGAGCCGTCTCCCCGACCCACAAATCCAAATTCTTGAGCCCTTGTCAAATCACTGAATTTGAGTGTCTGGAGAATATGCCCCTAAAACACACATTTTGATAAGCTTTGTGGGTGATTTTATGCAAACTAGGATTTAAAATTCATTGCTTAAAATAATAGATACCTCGCCTGTAGAGTGGTTGTTTTTGCATGTGGATTTTTCTGTTGTCATTAAAGTTCTTCCATCTGGAGGAAAAATAACTTTTAATGAATAGTAATGTTTTTATTTTTGCTAAATATAAAGTATTGTATTAATGTAGCTGTGGCACATAAAATCTCCCAGCCGGCCAGATTTTTACAAATACATGTTGTCCACTCAGAGGGCAGCAAGTCTGTTCTCACTTAAACATCAATGAAAGGGAAGCGCACGACTCATCGCAATATTAGATTTCCTCTAGGCAGGGAAAAATCAGCCAGCTACATATGCAGGTCTCTTGCTTATTAATAGAAGATTCTATAAATTAATTTAGAGAATATAAATTAATAAGTCTTATAAAGACTGAACCACTGAATATACGTGAACAGTTAAGCAAGTGTTAGAACCAATGTCTTTAGCATTCGAGTCTTATAAAGATTTCTGAAATTATTTCTAATCCACAAGAGTGGAAATTACTTTCTTAAAAAATAGATGACTTTCAATATTTTATTTATATCTAAAACAAATTATAGAGATTTCTATACACTGCAAATCGGAATTAATAGAATTAGATTACCATCGAGTTGTTTTCACAAAAATGCAGATGTGGTTCAATTCAAAATCTCAGTGGAGCTGTGCTTTTCTACTTTAATGAAGTGTTTCTTAAAGAAATGTGTATTAATATAGATGGTAGTTTTCACGCTATCCCTAAAAAATGGGACATGTACTTGAATTTATACATGAGATGTACTTGTTGCATGTATGTGTGGGTAATTTTTTTATATAATAGCTCTGTTCTCATATAATGTGCTGTATTAGACTAATTTGCTAAAAACTGAAGTATTATACTTTTGAAAATCATAGCTTTAAATTCTTTTTTATCTTTATTGTAAAACCTTTTTATTTGTATTAGTACATGTCTGCAGTACATGCATAATGGTCACACTCATCGTGTGGAGCTGGTGCACATGCATGGCATGTAGTAAATCTTTTTTATTTTTTTTGGTGGAACCGGGGATTAAACTTGGCCCTTGCACTTGCCAGGGAAGCACTTATTCCACTGAGCCATCTCCCTGGCCCCTATTAAATCTTTTTATGTCCTCTCCTTACCCCCTAATTCTTAATGGCTCATGTGTTGTAATGGAATTTTAAATTAAATTCTATAGTAGCCATTGTCATTTGGGTGCATCTGGTTTGCAGTTCTGTGTGTGTCCAAAGAGAGGTCATATTTGATTTTCTTCCTTGAAAGACCGAGCACTAGACAAGCTCGAGTTCAGGAAGGGGGAGACCTGAGGAAACTCGGAAACCCCTAAGGACTGCTGGGTCTCCAAGGTTGCGCTGTTTTCTTGACAACAGGAAATTAGCTCCGAAACAGTTGGTTTCTTCAAGAAAAGGATCCTATGGCACACAGACCACGTGCTGTGTAAAGAGCTCCCAAGAAATGGGATTTGGGTGGGGTGGAAGTAAGAAGGACCAGAGGAATGAGAGGAATGCCTAGAGGGAAGGTTCTCTGAGGACAGCGTGACCCCACTTTCCAAGTGGTCTTCTTTGGTCAAAAAGGTGATTTTTCCTTTTTCCTTTCCAGAAACCTACAGTAGATTTTTATATTTCTCAGAAATCTGGCTTCTAGAAGCACGGAGATTTTATAGATGACTGAAGGGCTCCAAATGAAGGGTGGCAGCAGTACAGGATGGATGGCTGGAGCACTTGCTTTCTGAAAAGAGTGACATGCCTGGCTCACCTGTCAGCGTTTTAACAATGGCAGCAAGGTGAGTATTCCTGAGAAAAGTATTAGTTAGGACTCCATGCCACAAGTATCAGCAGTATGATTCAGTTTAATGATCTTAGGAATGTTAAAAATTATTTTTAAAGGATCTTGAGCCACAGAATTGTGCTAGTCACCTCACATCTCTAGGCTATGATAGTTTGATCAGCAGAGAAATAAAGGCATTACCTGGATGTCACTCAAAACTTAAATTGTAATTCCAGGGCAGCTTTGAGGGTGTCATGGAGTACCCTGGTTTGTGGTCACAAGATCCAGGTCAGAGTGTTTGTTGTTGTATCATTTTAGGTCAGTTGTTCTCAACCAGGGGCAAGTTTGTCCCCTAGGGAACAAGGCCATGTCTGGAGACATAGTTGGTCGTCACACTGAGCAGGGCAAGGGCGTGAGTGTGCACCTGGAAGGTAGAATTCGCAGATTCTTCCCACAGCCTGCTGTGCACAGGGCAGAGCCCACAGCGGAGACCTACCTGGCCCAGCGACACCTACACTGGAAAGCCCTGATGCAGACAAATCAGTTTTATGGTGCTTGGCTCCAAACTGATTTTCTTTTGCTTTTTTAAAGACTGGCAAATGTGCTGTGACCAGACACAGGAAGTGATAAAGTGTGGGGACACTTGTGGTCATCAGTTGGGATGTTGCCATTGCAGGGACAACAGCAGAGAGGGGGCTCTCGCAGGAGGGGGGAAGAGTCAACAATCGGGGCCATCACGGACAAGATGCCTCTCGGGAGGTGTCACAAAATATGCTGCTTCCTTGACAGGTCTGCTGCGATTAAATGTTTCTCTTTGCCTTTTCCTGTGGTTTTGATGATGGAATTAATGAAAGCGTAAGAAAATGCCCGAGGCTGAGCCGTGCGAGTCTGAGCTTTACAGCTGGACAGATGTAAGTGAGGACCCTACTTCACTTCATCTGCACTTTGTGATTTAACTTTTCGGCAACTTGGGCCTTTGGTTTTTGTGATGGATGCACTGCTTTCCAGCTCGTAAGAATGTCCTAGGGGTTCAGAGAGGCATCTCATACTAAGCCATGCCTTTTCCTAAAGAGTAAACGGGAGCTGTCATTGTCACCACATCTCCACTATTGTCTGTGGTTAGTGCTACCCAGTCACTTTACATCTTCGCCCTTTGGTACTTCTCTGTCACCCGACTCTAGCAGAGCAAGCTTTCATTATTAATTCCTTTTAAGCAAACCAGTGTCTGGTCTTTTTCTCTTTTAAAACCTGCCAAATTTTGACTAGGTTGAATACATATATAAAAAGCTTCAAACAGAAAATTAGATGAGAAATATAACAAAAATTCCTCCTCTTTGGAAAAAAAAAAAGGAAACTAGTGAGTCTAGACTGCAGAATTTTGTTCCTGTGAGGGACCTATAGCTCAGGAACGCCCTCCTGAGTCTCACATCTGAATCTCCTACAGTGCTTTTAAAAAAAAAAAAAAAACCAAAAAAACAAAAACCCAGAATCTACAACTCCAGACCAGTCCTGCAAATCAGACTCTTTGGGACAAGGCCCAGAAGCGCAGTTTGCATTTCGTAAGAACTTTTTAGGTTTGTGAGATGTGTCTCCAGGATTGGATATCAAGGCCCACGGTGTTATTGGGGCCTCAACATCCTGAAGCATTTAAAAAATGCCAAAAATTCCGGGCAAGACTGCTGGACAAGACCTCTGTGAGAAAGCACCTGTGATGTCGTCACAGCTGACTCTCCTGCGCAGGCAGGCGAGGATCAGCACCTGGGATTCTTTGGTAGCATCTTGGACTGAGAGGCCCTAAGTGGTTCCACCTGAGCTCACAAAAGTGCCACCATTTAGTGTTTGTCCACAACAGTTGCAGCCCCGCCCGACCATGCCCTTACTTGGAGCCCCTCTCTTTGAGAGGAGCGTGTTTGCTGTCCTGTCGACATCTGACTTGCCCTTGCGACTTGCTTTGGCTGAGCAGTGTGACTGGAAAGGCCTGAGTGTGTCCAGGCAGAAGTGAGAAGAGTTTCTCTTCTGCTCCTTTCTTCTCCTGCCCCTGCCGCTGAGGCAGCGTGGCCCTCTCTGCGGTTCCTTCCCCGGCCTGGGTCCCAGAAGGGAAGTAGCTCAGAGGAGTCCTCCAAAGGCCCAGACAGGAGGGTTTCAAGTGTGAGCCCAGCTTGGCAGCTTGGTGACTACTGATCAGAACTGTCTCAAAGTAAGAGAAGCGATGAGGGTGTGGCTTTGTCTGAAGTCATGGGCTCAGAGCCTAGTACTGAAAAAGCTAAAACCTCAAAACTTGGAGTAGAGCTGCAGCCAAACTGCAGTGGCCATTAACGTGTGTGTGAAGTGAAGCTTTTTTTTGTTTATTTTGCTTTTTTTTTGGGTGGGGGCGGGGGCAGGGTCTTGCTTTGTACTTCAGCCTGGCTTTGAACTCACAGTGAGCCCAGGCTGGCCTCAAACTCATGGGGGTTCCCCTCCTGCCTCAGCCTCCTGAATGCTGGGCTTACAAGTGCACACCATCACACCCAGATATTTTTTCTTTGTTGTTGTTTTAAAACTCTGGATTTAGAGATTATTAAGACGCCAGGTAACAAGTGGAAGAACAAAAAATCACTGATGATGTTTTCCGAGGAGAGGTTGACACGTTCCCATCGTCAGGGCTGAAGTGCAGGGGTGTGTGTCATACACAGCAGGACTCTGGAGCAGAGATTGCTCTTTTTTTTCAACCCAGAGGTTCTATGATATATCCAAAGAAATGTCTATTGCTGCTACTTTGGATTTATTCTGTGGGAATCACTGGGAAATAAATTACTGCACATTGTATTCTTATATGAAAACAAGTTTGCTAAACTCAAGATAAAAAGTAAAAAAAAAAAAAAAAAGTAAACTTGCAAAACAAGCTTTTGTTTACCCCGGGCCTCAGGTAAGACTTAGAAAACTTAGATGACATTATTTACAAAAACGCAATCTGTTATTTTAAAAGGCTGGTTGTGATTCACATTGTGCCCACAGGGAGGCAGCACCAATCAATACAGTACTCCATATTTTTACCATACATTTATTTGAACACAGATTTATTCTTAGCTCTCTTTCCCCCCTCAAATCAAGCTTCGCTGAGTTAAAGAGATCATTTTTCAGCTGCTATGTACAAAGACGATTAGTCGGCTCCAGTTCTTCTAAATCTTTTTTTGTTTAAATGTTCACAGTAGATGAAACTTTGCATCTCATTTTCATAGATTTTAGGTAAGTTAAAAAATTTTAGATAGGGCTGGAGAGATGGCTCAGTGGTCTAAAGCATCTCCTTGGAACAAGCTTGGCAAGGCATCAGGGACCGCGGTTCAATCCCCCAGCACCACATGCCAGCCAGCCCCGCCCCCTGG
>NW_004524591.1:10335484-10352984 GCF_000260255.1 Octodon degus | reverse complement strand
CAGGAGAGGTACACGCTGTAAACAGGTGTAGACTGTCGCAAGAGAGTGCGGTCATGCCTGACTAACGGCAAATATGAAGGCAGAGGCCACCAAGCCTCAGAGTCTCAGAGAACAACCAGTAAGTTGAGGTGGCCACGGACACCTCCACAGACTTGGGGTTGGAGGTGTGAGAGGCGGGTGGGAAGAGACCACCCCAGGGAAACAGGACGGGAGTGCTCAGAAGGAGGTAGAAACACACGCGGAGTGTGAGCAAAGTGGGAGCTTTATTTGAGGGAGAGTGAGGGCTAGTTGCAGCGAAGGCAGATTGGACGGGAGCGTAAGGGCTTGAGCAGCCCCTCTACTTGGCTGTCAATTTGCCTCTTGCAGTTGCTGAGGAGAGTGATATGATTGAAATTACATTTAGGGAAAGTGGAATGGAAGGATCTAGGAAAGGGAATCATGGTTGAAAGCACGCACATCACTATGGGCAGAGGACCGTAGCGGCAGTGTCCAAGAAACACGCTGCGGCAGGACCCAGAACAATCTGCTACTGCTGTGAGCTGCATGTTCATGACGGAATGAACTTCAGCATACAGCTTGTTAAGGTTCTTTCTCTTTTTCTTTTTTTTGTCTTTTTGAGACAGGTTCTTGCTGTGCAGCTCAGGCTGCTGTTGAGCTCCCTTTGTAGCCCAGGCTGGTCTGACACTCACAATGATCCTCCTGCCTCAGCCTCTCCAGTGCTGGGATGGCAGGTGTGCACCACCACGCCCGGCTAATGGCTCTTTCCTGTCCCCAGACCAGGGCCCTCCAGACCATCCAGTGCAAGACTCCTGAGCAGTCTGTCACGCCTTCTTTCTATCTTCTCTTCAGGTCCTTAAGGTTCCTGTGTCACCCCATCTGTCCAGGGTGCCATTCTCCATGTCTGCCTCCCCACACTGCAGCTTAACTCGTCCTTTGGCTTTAGCTCAGCTGTCTCCACCTCAGCAGCACCTCTTTGTGTCTATGCCAGTCTCTTTGTAATATTTTTCTGCCCTGGCCAGCTTTTGCCACTTTAACAAAACATGCAGGCCACTTATGAAGCAAAGAGGCGTGTGTAGCTCATGGTTTTAGGAATTTAAAGATACGGTGGTAACATTGTCCGAGGCCTCTTGTGAGGGCCCTCTAGGTACCCCGCATCATGCAGAGGGGTGATAGGGGAGCTCACGCAGGAGCAGCTGTAGTATCTCAAACAAGAAGCCAGAAAGAGACCAGGTGGGACCAAACTCAGGCTTTCATAACAGTCCTCTGGTAAGAGCTACTGCGGGGTCACACCAGCACCCTCAGTTGACAGAAGGGACCTCCATTGGGCCCCTCTTTTAAAAGTTTCTGCATCATCTCCTGGTACCGCTACCTATGTGCTAAGCTGTCACCACAGGAATCTTTCATGGGGCATCCAAACCACAGCCGCATCATAGAACCAGGTGTTTTCCCTTTATAGAACCAAGCCTCTTTCATTTATATTTTCCATGTATGTGACTGGTTAACCTCTGTCACTCCTTCCCAAGTGCTAATTTCCTGGTACTGGACTGCATGTTCATGTCTATTCTCATCCCCATGGGAGACAGAAGAGAGTCACTGATTCTCTACTCAGTGTCTCTGGTGATCCCTGTGGAGGGGCAGGAGGTGGTTAAGAAGCAGAGACTTCAAGGTAAATCACAGCAGTGGAGAAAGTTCTGGGCCTCTTAGAGATACTCTGGGTTGCCCGAGAGGGGCACCTGTATGGTTCCTTGGCATGCCATGCAGTTCTGAACTACAGACACTCCCGTCCTGGTAGACATAGAAACTAGGGCATCTTAGAATCTATTACAATTAAGCATTATGGAGCTGTGGTTGCTGTACCCAGGAAATGAGACAGAGTTTTTCTGACAGAGTTCAAGCCACTCGGAGGACATTTTTGCAGATAATAAGGACCTCTTCAACATGGCTCTGCAAAATGATTAGGAATTCTCGGTCAAGATTTATCAACATTACCTTTAGAAAAAGAGGTCCTTGTGGCAGCCTGGGATGAATGGTTTGAAATGCACTTTCAGTTGCAAGAATCAAATTCATGCCATTGTACAAAATTTCTAGCACAGTCTTTTTTTTTGTAGACAGTATATAAATTTGTTGTTTGTAGTGTGGCCAAGATAACAAGCATTCTCTGCAGTGGTGAAGGGATTTGTGTGTGCCCAGAGGACTGTAAGGGCAACTCATCTTGATGTCTTGTGCACGACATGAATTGTTCTCTTGGCTTTATTCTGGTAACTCCCTCCTAGTAAACAGTGAATTAACCAATGATCTTCAACAGCTAAGATTTTGTTTAGATCAAGAGAAAAAGAATTGCTATGGTCAGTGGCCTAATTTATACCTTATAATGCTCTATTGAATTTAGAGTTATGAGATATTGTATGTTTAAAAAATGATCCAAGCCATATCTCTAGTTTTATGTCCCATCTCACAACATTGTCATGCCACTTGAGTTGAGCTTTTAAAGTCGAACTTTAAGGTTGGGTGGCATTTTGAGGCTAGCTCAGCAAATAAAATGTGGTACAGCTGACCCTGTATGACCTGCAAAGATAGCTCAAAAATGTACTGTGACTTCTCTGTGGCTGACTTTCTTTCAGGATGTTCTCTGTTGGAATCAAGTCACCATGTTGTGAAGAAGCTTAGGTCCCATGGGCAGGCCAGAGGTGGATCCGTCAGCCTACTGGCCACCTGAGGGCTCTGCCTACTGACAGACATCAATGCATACCTAAAGGAGCTTTGCGTCCCTTCTAGCCCCCTGCTTGAATGCTATCCCGGAGTATTCCAGGCAGAGACTAGTTGAGCTATTTTTACCAAATCCTTTTCACTTAAAGGTCTATGAGGAAACTAACCATTATTACATAGTTTTTGAGTCACTGGTAGGTGACTAGAGAAATAGCTTAAAACAGAGTGAAAACCTTTCTATTTTTGCTTGGTTTTTGATTTGTTCATGCTATTTCTCAGGACTGAAATATACCCCTGCTTTTTGCCCCCGCCTCAACTTTTTACTTGTCTGACCTTCAGGCTTATCTTTCATAAATGAATTCAGTTGTAAGTTTCCACAGAAGTCTTTAGCCAAAGGACCCTCCTTTGTATATTACCTTCAGTGACTCTCAGCCAAACGTGGTATCAGGATCTATTTAAATGCTTGATGCCTGCCCCAGTCAGTACATTCATCTCTATAGTATTCATCTCTGTATCATTAATCTCTGTGCGCCCGGGGACTAACACTGTTGATCCCACCACCTACCAACTTCGTGAACTCTGTTAGGAAAACGAATGTCTCTCAGACTCCCTTTTCTTATCTGGAAAGGCGATAAGTGAGAGCCAACACTCTGTGTTGTGGAAACTTAAGGGAAAAAATGTCGTCTAAGGGGCTGGTGCCTGGTGAGACCTACACGTACTGAGCTGCTACAATTACTATTTTCTCACCTGAAAATAGGAGAGAACAGCATTCAGAAAACAGATCAAAAATATTGTTGAAAATGTATGAGGCTTTTTGACCTTATTCTCCTACACTTCTGATGGTCAACTTTGAATTCATTACCTTTTCTCCACCATATGATTTCTTTATACATTGTTCTCAGAGAAAGGCCGGGAACAGCTTGGCAAGGTGACATAACTCGGATTGATGAATGAAGGTCTAAACTCACAGCAAAGGCAAGAGCCTTGAAAGTCAACTGCTTGAGGAAGGTAATAGGTTTTGGAGTGCAGCAACTTAGCTTTGGTATTGGAATATGAATTCTTATAATTAATAAGGTATGGAGATCCTGCCAGTCACATGATATATGATGTCACAGTTACTGGAAGACACCCAAATCCTTCCCACCTGCTACTTTTTCCCCCAACTTCTCCGAAAAGGACTGATCTGTTCTGTTAGAGTTCCCTGGCCTAGTTGGGCAGACCAGAAATCTGCCAGAAGCCCCTTACTTGTAATGAGATTGGAACAGCAGCCTAGCCATGTGAAGACTGGAGAGAGAGGTACTGCACTTGGAGAAGCCTGGGGCAAGACAAGGAGGTGTACGTGTATGCATGCATGCATGCGTGTGTGCGCATGTGTGCATGTGTGTGTGTGTTGGCAACAGCTAGACAGCATTATCATCAGTACCTGCTAGTCCGTGACAAGCACCAGTTGAAAAGATTTATAACTCAGCAGATACTAGATATTCCAATAGTTATATTTTATTTTGGTATGATTGATGTCAATTTTCAGGTGTGGATGGATATTTTAGGCAGAGTTTCCCTCTTTGTTCAGTTATTCCTGCTTCAGCATGGCAGGGGTCTTCCAGCCTTCGAGTGAGTTGTCAGTGTGGTTGCATCCGGGTAGTATGGTTATGCTGTACACTTGGCGGATTGCAGGCATGCTGCTGGTTGTTTCTTGTTGACAACCCTTCCTCCAGCTAGAGTCCCTTGGGTGTGGGTTTCCAGGAGTCTAAGATGCTCCTGCCTAAGAAGCCCACAGCAGGCTTTAGGGGAAGCCAGAAGAAACATCCCACTGCTACAGACTGCTGCAGGCTGCTGCCTGGTCAGCACTTGCTAGGCTCAGTAGTATCAGCCACCTTATCACAGGGATCTGAAAGAACACATGTTACATTTTTATAAATTGCTTTTTAGTACAGTTTTTCAAAAAATGTATTTGGTTGTTACAGGGTCTCACTATGCAGCTCAGACTCATAGTGATCCTGCTGTCTCAGCCTCTCCACAGCTGGGATTACAGCTGTGTGCCACCACACCCGGTTTGGGGGCCAGCATGGCATGCAGTACTGGGGATCGAACCCTGGTCCCTGTGCTTGCCTAAGCAGGCGCTTAGTCCACTGAGATATCTTGTCAGCCATATATCTATTTTTTTGAAAATTCTTTGAAAATTATTTTCTTCTTATTACTCACTCTGGATATCAAAAGCAGAGACTGGCTCATGCCAAGTACATAATTTATATAAAGCCCAGTCTTCTTGATATTACTAAATCATAGTTCATATTGAGCTACACCGTTTTCAGTTTTTACCTTTGTGAGATTTTTTTTTTCTTCTGGATATTATTTCTAGCAAGCTCAATTTGTTTCTACCAAAATTTACAGGTCTAAAAATCTAATAAGAAAATTTTAAGTGCATAATGTTTTAATCAATAATAAAAGATTATTAGAAAGGGAATAAAACAAACTCTGTGACCAGAATGTTTATTAAATCTGTTGTGCCATTTGGAACAAGTTATTTGACTGCCCTGCATTTACTGCTTTCATCTATAAAATGGGATAATATAAGGGTCAAGTTTAAATGCTGTTTTATGAGAGAAACTGTAAATATTCTTAAATGGTGCAAGAAGCTATAAAAGCTTTATAAGTATTTGTGATCAAAAGCTACTCATGAAGTATTTTGTGTGGTCTCCCCGACATACTAAGTGCCACGGAAGTGTTGGCTGTGTACGTAATATTAGGGCAGCATCATCTAGGTTGTAGGTTAGAGTTACCGTGTGTCCTGGAGGAGCTAGGAGGGGATTGAGGATGGAAGCATAAAGATTGGTTTGGAAAGGACTTCTATATGATGACACGGACTTGGCCCCAGGTGGGGGAGCCGAGGTGGTGCGCAGGGATTAGGTGTGGACTGGGATTAAAAGAAAGTTGATGGCCTGCAGGTGGGGTATAAGAAAAACAGCAGCTATCTCTGAGGTTTGCAGCCTGAGCTACTGGAAGAACAAAACTGCTGCTAGCAGAGGAAAGGCGGTAGGAAGAGCAGAGCTGCTGACACAGGGAGGGCCACGTCCTCTGGCGATGGATCGCAGAGAAACTGAGTTCAGACCACCAAAATGCTGGGTAGATCTTAAAGGATAGAATGCTTACTAGTGAGTGCGAGGGCAATTAGACTGCGCGTGAGTCAAGCAGGGGTGCGATTGGTTGGCCTGGAAATCCCAAGCAATTACAGATAGTATGACTGCTTTTCCAGAAGAACTGAAGACATCATACCACGGCTAAATATATGCACCCATGTTCATAGCAGCACAATTTGTCATAGCTAAACCGTGGAAGCAGCCCGAATGCCCATCAACTGAGGAATGGAGAAAAAGGTGTGGCATTTGTATACAAGGAGGTACCTCTCAGCTATAATGAAAGATAAACTTGGGCTTTTCCAGGTAAATGGATGCAGCTAGAGGCCATGTTCAGAAGTGAAATAAATCAGACCTGCATGAGGGAACATCATATTCTCTCCTGAGCATAAGAACCTGAAAGAGTAGGTAAAATCTGAAAGGTACAACAGATACTGTGGAAGGGAAAGAAACCGCTCAAAAGGAAGGAAAACCTAGAATGGGGGAGAGGGGAAAAGAACAAAAGAGAGAGAGAGGGAGGGAGGGAGGGAGGGAGGGAGAGAGAGAGAGAGAGAGAGAGAGAGAGAGAGAGAGAGAGAGAGAGAAAATAATATATACACAGGATATCTTGGATAATTTTACAGATGACTTCTACTGGTATAATAAAAGGAACAGTTAATGCTTAATTTTATCTTTTTTCTTTATAATTTTTGACCACTTTTTCATGCTTATGTCTGGTAATCTGAACAAGTTGAAGAGAACAATACGCAATGCAACAACCATTGTTGAATTCCTATCATGTTGTTTAATGAAATTTTATATTGTTTCTAATGCTTTTTTCCCCACTAATTTTTATTCTCTTCAAAAATTAAAAACGAGGGCTGGTGAGATAGCTCAGCAGACTAAGTGCCTGCTTTGGCAAGTGCAGGGGCCAGGGTTGGATCCCCAGCACCACGTGCCATGCTGGCCCACCCCTGAGCACAGTGAGCCAGCCACCCAAACCCGGTGTGGTGGTCATACCTGTGAGCCCAGCTCTGGGAGGCTGAAAACAGGAGGATCACTATGAGTCGAAGCTGTGTAGTGAGGCCCTGCACCAAATACATTAAAAACATTAAAAATGATAGTACAACTAGGGCAGTTTAGGAGCTCACTGATGGACTATGAAATATTGAGCTAGTGGATTCCTGACTGTATGTTGAGTAATAGTTCTGAAATCGCTTAGAAAATGGAGCTCACAGAAAATGAAAAATTGGCAAACCCTGGAGGTCCTGCCAAATAAGAGAGGCAAAAAAAGACAACGCTCATTAATCACCACCACCAACCATACCATGATGAATGGACCCTGTTTCACCCTCAGTTGTTAAACTTAGTGGAAAATGCTTCATTTCCAAAACTGAAGGAAAAGTTATGGAACATGGTTCATAATGACTTGCTACAGAAGTTTTGATATAATTGAAATTATTTAGTTTTGAAGCCTAATCTAGTATTCAGACAAATTGAGGTCAGGAAATTTGTTCATTTGAGAAAACACATGAAGGTTGCTACACATAAAAGTCGATGTTGAATTCCTCTGTCAGATCTAGTGTTACCTGCAAAGTTTTCCAAAGAAAGCCCACTCCCTATTAAAGGAAAATTAATTCAGCAAAATGTAGTATTTTCTATAAAACACGCTGGGGGCTCTGCCATTCAGGAGGCCCATACACCACATGGGTTGGAGCAGTTTCCCAGTAAGGAAAGAAGTCTGGGAACTCCATTTCAGAGGCCCACGAGCCTCTTCTACAGACTAGCTGAGCCCCTCCCTCTGAGTCCAAGCAACCTGGCATTCTACCCCTCATCCTACTGCTCAGAAGCTGTTTCAGCCATTGTATCCTGATCATCTCAGAAGAGCTGAGCAGAGGAGGGCCTTGTTTACTTAGAGCATTTTCTCCTGTGTTTTACTTTGCCAGTGGTCCAGTGAGTCCTGGTGCACACCTTCTCTGAGGTGGGAGCTGTAATGATGCTCATGTATTTATTTATTCATTGTGATTGGAGGACTTTGACCTTAGTTGCTCATCCTTACCATGATGAAGCCATATTGGTGACTTGGCTAGGAGGGGGCATGCTGTCTCCTAGCAGGAGCGTGGCCTGTGGTGTTTCCTGCAGCCAGCTTCTGAGGGCAGGAGTTTGTTCTATGACACACAGACCACCTGTTGCTGTTGGAAGGTCTTTGGGGAGTGGAGTCACTGCAGGCTACATATTTTCAGTCCCGTGTGTGAACGCTACATCTTGCTTTCTTGGTGACCTCCATTTCTGGATTCTACTGCTCATCCTGTCCTAAAAGCCCTAGGTTTGGTGTGGCTGGTTGGTGGCTGGTGTGTAGGGTTTTCTTTTGAGTATGTGACAGTGATCTCTGGCACCTGGGGACAGAGATGTCCATGTCCACATTTTCCAGGCATGTGCAGAGTGCTCAGCCTTACCTAAAAACACATTCATAACTGAGTAAGGTGTTTTCAATTTGTACAGAATAGTTAGAATATTCTATCAAAGTTGTGAGACATAAGAAGGCTGGAAATACAGTCCTGTATGATTTCTCATAATTAGCACTTGTATTGATTTGTTTTCTATTTGAATGTGAAAGTTCCTTCTGAAATCCCAACATCACTTTTATCCCCTCTTTGATAGTGTTCAGAACAACTGTCTTGCGTCATGATCAGCAAAGCAACCCAGAGAAGGATAGCCATAGAAACTCAGCATGCAGGGCCCACCAAGAGCTACATCACTGACCACAGCATCTCCAGGCTTCAAGAATTTTGCATTGTTTGTAGATTCTTACCACAATAGTAACCAGCCTTTTTTTCAGCTCAGAAAACTTACCAGAAATGTGTGCTATGTGACAAACCAGTCCAGGAACTCAGCCAGCCCTTTCTTGGCCTGGATGGCTTAGGATAATCATCTGCCCAGTGAAGCCAGCTGCCTCCATGGCTGGGTCACTTTCTGCTGTCACCAGAGCCCTTCCCATGACGAACAGTTTCATGATGCCTTTCAGCAGAAATTGCTTCAGTTGTGTCATTTCCTGGAGCAAAGGTGACCACTTTTCCTGGGTTTGAACACACCCATCTCCAATTGGCTTGCAGGAATTGTGCCAATCCTGCCAATTTTATAGGCATTCTGAAGTGGCAAATGTGAGGCGATGATGAGTTGGATGAGTTTATGAAAGGATGCAATCTAGAATTTACAGCAGCTTGGTTCTGTACCATGGCCACCGTCGTGGGTGACTTCACATCCTTTGAAGTTAAGCCTGTTAGGCCTTGGCTTCAGCATGCTGTCACCATTTCAACCAAGAATTAGAGCAAGTCCTGCTGGGTCAAGTTTATTGCTGGTTTTCTTAGTGTAGGCACTGCCTTCCTTCCTGATCTTTTCTGGCTACAGATGACTCATGGAAACTTCAGGAACACCGACGCTTTGTCGCTTCACGCTGAGTAAGAAAGAAGGGTGCGCTCATGGGTTTGATCCTCGAAGACACCAGCTTCTAGTTCAAGAATGCCAGCAGCACACATGAGGACAGGACGGTTGTCCTGGGAAGTGCCTGTAATAATATTCTTGATGAATGATAGTCAGATACTCTCTGTCCTTCAATTTCTTTTTTTTTTCCATTTTAATGAAAAAAAAGATAAAATAGCAATGAGACTGTTTCAAAACAAGTTAGTAGGACAGTTACAATAGTTAATACATTGTATATTGTTGTCCTCATAGCAGTTGTTCAAAGGACAAGATGCAGACATGATATCTAAACAATATTAGTACAAACCTTTCTTCTCAATGAACTAAGAGAAAGTAGCTGTATATCTATCCTAACTTTCTTGTGTATACATATTTTTTTTTATTTCCCTTTTTTTTTCCACAACAAACTGTCCTTTATTTATACTTTTGCAAAATTAGTAACACGTGACACAAAGTTGCCTAACAACTAATAGCTGACAACAACTGGACAGTGTGTTTATCTCAGGCAGGACTGATTAGCTTGATTGCTTTAGGCAATGAGGCCTAGTCCCACCTACACACTTCTGATCAATTTCCTAGCTTCTGTGGCTCCCGACATATCACCCTTTTTTGTTTTGTTTTGTCAGAGATGTCTGCCCTTAAATGTCTATAGGGAAGTACCAGGCTTGTGTTAAGTCTTCAGTGCATCCGAGAATCCACGCATACTAGCAAAAGCTCTTTTTCAGCAATTTCTCTCTCAAAACTTTTTATTGTATTTTTATGAATCGTACCGCATTCTTGTGCTTGTTGGTCCGTACCTGTGAAATTGCCCAAATTTACATGATCAATGATGACAATATTGATATAAGTCCTTCACTTTCCCCTCTTGATTTTACTTTAGCAATGCTTTTCACAATACCTTTGTTCTGGTGGCAAAAAGACATTTATTTATTTATTTTAATGTATTTGGTTGTTGCAGGGTCTCACTACGCAGCTCGCACTTGTGGTGATCCACCTGTCTTCAGTGTCCCCAGAGGTGGGCTTACAGGCTTACACCGCTACACCGGAACTCTGTGGCTGGCTCAGCCCACCCTGGGGACAGGGGCTGGCACAGCCTGTGGTTCTGGGGATTGAACCGTGGTCCCTGTGCTTGCCTAAGCTTGCCTAAGCAGCACTTTAGTCCACTAAGCTATCTCCCTGGTCCCTATTTATTTTTTTTCTACTCTTTCTTTTCCTTAGTTGCTGCACTTTTCTTTTGTCTTCCTTTCCTTTAAAAAATATTTTCAAATAAACCCCAGGTAGCATGGCATTTCAATTTCAACATAGTTCACTGTTACTACAAAAAATACAGCACTTATAAAACCATTCTTTTAGACCAGAAAAAAATAAATACTTTCACTTGGGAAATTTAGAGGACTTTTCCCTTTGAATACCCAGGAATAAATGACTGAGAAAAGGGCATTGAAATTATAGAAAAAGAAAAAAATATTTTTTTACATGTTCATTTAACAGACCAAAATTTGTTGAACACCTCCGTCTAGAGCAGATTAACAATTGAAGCCTTTAAACATTGGTGGAGCAAAATGCCTGACACCAGCGACTTCAGTAAGCAGTGGTTCGGTTTGAGTCACAATCTGAAGGGTTTCAGCTTTTGGCCGGTTGTCTGCAAGGCAGAAGCACCATGGCGCAAGGGCTTGGCAGAGGAAGATGGCTCAGCCCATGGCAACCAGGAAGCATGGGACAACAGCAGGGCCCAGGAGGAGTTTCCAAGCTCATGCTGCTTGGAGGCCGACCCAGGCATGCCCAGAGGTGGGCTTTCTTAATCCCGCAGGCATCTCCCAAGCCCGTCACACCTACAGTCGAGATTAGCCGTCATGTGTAGCTATTCAGCAATTCATAAGACTTTACTTTTTTTCACTGAAATAGTGACAATACAAGATAGGTTCTCTTTCTTTATTTTGAAAGAGAGCTAGAGATTATTTAACTTGGAAATCTCTAAGAACATTTTAAATCACTGTACATAGTGTGGACATTTACTATATTTAAAATATCTGCTGGGGAGATAGCTTAGCAGCATAAACACCTGCCTGGGAAGCACAAGGTCCTGAGTACAATCCCCAGAATCCAAAAGAAAAAAATATCTTACAATATAAGTACAGAAGCATCAAGAATTTTTGGAGCATGTCAATTAATGGTAGATTATTTGGATATATCTCTACATACATACTTATAGCTTCTTCCATTCCGGGGTCATTTAAGATTTTGATAATTTTATGAAAGGTAAGGATTCTATCTCCACAACTGAAGCTATCCACAACAATTTGCACGTGTTTTGTTGATCCCCTAAACTGCAGCCATTAGTGTCCAGAATACCCTTCTAGCATGCAGAAATAATTTTCATCTCCACTTTTGGCTTCACATGTGATTCTAGGTTAGCTGACTCATTTAGTATCTGTTTTGTTACAAGTTGAAGTATAGGGATATCTTTTATCAGTAATACTGAGGAATGTTTTCTAAGAAGGTCACCCAGGCCTCTCCCTACTTGGCTCCGACCACTCCTGATTCTCCTTGCCAATTCAAATGCCTGTCTCCCCTTCTGAACTATAAACCTCTCAAGGGCAGGAACAGTGTAGTCTAGAGGGATGTCTTAAATCTCTAACACCATATCTGTCCCCCCTAGGCCTAAATACTTTTAAGATTATGTACACGAGTAGGGTATTGTTCTCACTAGATACCCAAGCAAGCTGATGTTATATGAAGCTCGGTACTTGCCCAGAGCCAAAGAGCTAAGAAGCAGCCTGATGGATAGGACACTCAGTACCGCTGGTTCTAGGCCCGAGCTCTCTCCAGGGCGGACCTACAGAGTGAAAGAGGGAGCTTCAGGGCTAGTCACTGTTCATGGGTGAGCCTTTGTCAGAGAGAAGGTCTCATAGTTTAAACCTGAGAGGATGGAGGGGAACTGTGCCGTGCTCTATGATACGGGCCTCCAAGGGGAAAAAGAAAGGGCGCGGGAGCCTGAGAGCAGCTTCCAGACGGAAGGGCAACAAATACCTCGAGAAAACGCCGGTACAGCCTTCAGAACAGTGGCCCATTTACCACGTAGAGAATATTGATTCAGACAGTAGTGTACTTTTCTTAAAAATGAAAGCATTTAGGGTTGTGTGATTCTTTGGATCCTAGTGTTTTTATCTTTTGTTACTTTAAGAAGGATTTCTCCCTTGCCCAGGATATCAGAGTGCAAGCCTAGTTATTTGGTTCACTGGTTGACCCAAGTTAAGTATTCTTATTGGTTTATGTTGCCCCGTCTGCTTCCCTTGCAATCACCAATTTACACATTAGATTTCTTTTCTTTTTTTTTTTTTTTTTTTTCTTTATGTATTTAGTACATGGTCTGCAGGGACTCCCTACACAGATTGGACTCCTAGTGATCTTCCTGTTTTCAGCCTCCCAGCACTGGCATTACAGGTGCACGGCATCACACCCAGTCTCAATCGTCTCAGCGCGCCCTGGGGGAAGACCAGCATAGCATGGAGGGGATCAAACTCCGGTCCTTGCTGTCTAAGCAGGGGCTTTAATCCACTGAGCTATCCAACAGGCCCATTACACATGATATTTCTTTAATGGCTTTTATTCATTTCATATATATACATTTCTATTTTATTTATTTTTTTGGTGGAACTGGGGATTGAACTCAGGTCCTTGTGTTTGCCAGGTAAGCTCTTATTCTACTGAGCCATCTCCCTGGCCTCCATTTCTATATTTTTTCCTTTATTTTTTAATTTTTAAAAAATTTTTAAAAATAATTTTTTTGAAAAACAAATAGCAATGAGACAGTTTCAAAACCGATTACTAGCACAGTTTTTATAATATATTGCATATTGTTGTCTTAGTGGTTATTCATTGTGCAAGATGAAGACACGCTATCTTGTCCACAAACACCATTAGAATAAATCTTTCTATTCACTGAATTAAAAGAATGCAGCTGTATAGCTATACTATTTTGAATATACGGATACAAAATGGTAATTCATTTGTATCCCTTTTTTTGTTTAGTTTTGTTAGAGAAGGGTATTCCATTGCCATTTAAATATTGTAGTTGTGTGAATTCAGCAAAATATTCCAGTGTAGAGTAGTAATCATGTTCCCTCTTGTTTTTATATCGATGCTGGATATTTGTGAAAATTAAAAAACAAAACAAAACAAAACAAAAAAAAAAAAAACGGGACTCAATGCCTTAGTTTTCTCCAACATATGCTCAGCTTGGTTGATTTAGGGTGATCACTTAGGGGAGTGGGGTGAAAGCCCCAAAGGCTGCCTGGTTTGGGAAGTGAAAGCTAAACAAAACAACTTTTGATTCACCGATAGGCCTTCACAGTTTATCTCTTTGAGTTTTTAAAATGTAGGCTTCCTGAGACTCACCACATTTCTCAGAATAGAAAACATGTCAGTAGAAGATATTTCTCAGAAAGCCAGTTACCAAAGTGAGCCAAACCCATGTGCCTCGGAGTGAACGCACGTTTAGCACAGACAGAAACCACTGGGGATGTATGTTCAGAGAAGAGTTTAACTTTTATAGAAATTTCAGTAATTTCCTGTTTTGAGGATATGTGAAATATGCAGGAAAGTTGTTTTTGTTCAGTTTGGTTGAAAAATCTTTTTGATTGTAAGTCTTTTCAGTTTTCTTGGAAAATTTATTTAGAAATGTGACTTAAGAAAGCTTTAGCAGAAAAACATTAGAGGAATCTTAAAGACTGAGAGGCTCTCTCTATATGTCCCTATGGTATTTAGCAGCCTCTTTAGCTTTCTAGTTAAGTTTTTAATTTTTGGAGAATTATCTGCTGATAATAAACAGCCGCCCTTTCAAACACCAGTAAGTTGTACTTGTAAAATATCTCTTCTATGTAGTTATAGTTATAGTATGGCATTATAAATAAATTTGTCTTTTGGATTGGACTAAGACATATATGAGGTATGATCAAAATGTACAGTGGGTGTTTAAATTAAAAACGGCGTTACAGTAAGAGACACTTTGCTATTAATTTCCTTTAAGATCTACTCGCTTTGGACACACACGGCTCACTATTCTTGCTACTTGCTGAAGAAGTTCTGGAAGTCTTCTTTCCTGACTGTCTTTATGAGGTGTGATGAGAACCCCCACGGATGCTGCTGCCGGTGCCATGCCGCAGAAAGGCAGGCTTGAAAAGCAACATTATGCATGGCCTCACCCACCTTCTTCACTGGCTCTGGCACTGTGAACCTTCTGGTTTTTCTCCAAAATCAAAATGTTCATGAAAGGTAAAAGTTTTGAATTAATTTAGGACATTGAGGGAGATGCAACTACAGAACTAAAGACATGAAAAAACCTTGCTGCTCCTTAGAAAGTGGCAAGAATGATGGGCAAATTGTGGTCCAGTGAGCGGGTGTGTTTTTCAGGGGATTACTGGCAACATTTTTTCCCATTATATTAGCTTTTTTAAAATAATTTTTATTCTTTTGTTTTGTAATAAATGTTATTTTTCAGTCCCACCATGTGTAGTGCAAGCTTTGGTCAGAAGTAGTCTTTTTTGGAGGTATGTCATAAGAGGCACATGACACATGTGTCTCACATATTTTCTTCTTGTTCCTGAGATTACTGTCATTGCCTTTCTAAGGAAGATGCTCCTTTTTTTTTTTTTTTTTAATTTTAGGGCAGGGTCTACAGGGTCCACAGGGTCGATAGGCTCTATAGGGTCTCACTATGTAGATCAGACCCATAGTGATCTGCCTGTGTTCAGCCTCCCAAGAGCTGGGATTACAGGTGCGCTCCACCATACCCAGTCTCAATTGCTATCTCAGCGCTCCCCAGGGGCAGGGCCGGCATGGCACACCAGGGATCAAACCCCTGGCTGCTGCATCTGCCCCAGCAGGCTCTTTAATCTGCTGAGCTATTTGGCTGGCCCAGGAAGATGCTTGTTTTTAAAGAAATGAATACTGGCAAGTTTTAGTTCAATTACTGGGTAAAACGTGATACTGTAATATGTGTATGCAATGTGAATGATAAAATCAACCTGATCAAAACAGCCATCTCAAGTATATATAGTTCATTTTCTTCTAATTGAAACATTGCATTTGGACCAACATTTCTCCTAACCACCATTTTGCTCTTTGTTCTCCAATTCTATGTGCTCTGGTCTGGCTTTTTTTTTTTTTTGACAAATTCTACAGGTTTATGTAGTTCAGCCTGGCCTTGAACTCATGATGTAAGCCAGGCTGGCCTTGAACTCACAGTGGCCCTCTTGTTTCAGTCTCATGAATGCTGGGATAGCAGGTGTGTGCCACCATGGAAGCCTGTGTTCAGTTTTTTAAAAATTTTTTTTATTTTTTTTTTATTTTTAGGTTTCACATATAAGTGAAACCCATGGTAAGAGCTATCACTTCTTGTTAATAGATACAGGGGCTCTGATGTTATCTACATGCATCATAATATTAATGGCAAATTTTTCTAACTAAGGAAAACTTGTAAGCATAGTTATTAAGACACTTACAGTAAAAAAAAAAAAAAAAAACACACGGTGTTATCAAAGATTCAACATGATTCCAAAGACATATCAAAGTTTTCAGGTTGGCCTAAAAGTAACATTTGTTTATAACTTGGAAGGGTGTAAAATTAAACTATCAGATCAGCAGCGTAATTGCTTTGTCAGGTAAGTTGGCTAACACTAGATACAGCAGGGCACAGGGCTTGTGTTTGCTGGTTTATTTTGACAAGCTGTGTGGGAAAGTGTAGCCATGAACAATCCAGAATTTGCAATTCTGCTTGGAGAACAAATGCTAGGCTGAGAGCCCCAGTGATTCCAAGAGGGATGTTGGGAGTATTGATCACTGATGTTGTCTTTCTGATGAATTTCAGCCTACAGAGTAGGTAGATCTCAACAAAGGGCCAAGTGCCCCTTGAGTTTGTTGTAGGGGTCATGAGTTACTCTAGCAATGTGGTGAGCACTTTCTTATCATTTACTAGGGCACGGAAATGTCACTGTGAAAGGCTAACTCAAACAGTATTAACAATAGAGGGTTGGCCATGAACTGAGAGAAAGTAGGCTCTTCATATGAGGTACTGAGATGCGTGACAATCATTTTTCCATGACTGGAACAAAGTACATGACAGGCACAACTTCAAGGACTAAGTGTTTATTTTGGCTCACAGTTTTCAGGGTGCTCAGCCCCTTGCTTTTTTCCAAGACACAAATGGGGCAGTAGAAGCACACGGGGAGGACAGCTGTTCACACCACACAGTCAGGAAGCAGAGAGGGAAGGAGTGGAGGGTGCAGAGCCATGAGCACATCCTCTCAGGTCGCACCCTGAGTGACTTCAACCAGGCCCCGTCTCCTAACAGCAGATGGACTACTGAATGCAAATGAAATCACTGGTGAGTATGGTGCCTCCATGGTCCAATCACTTTCTGAAAACATGAGACATTTTTTGGCCATATTAGAGGTAAACAATAGCAATATTTGAAAACTGAGACCTCTGTAAGAGTCCCTGAGGTGCCGACCCTGTGCTAAGCTGGAGTTAGCGCCATGTTAGAGAAGGAAATAGTGAAGCTTAAAGCCACTGAGTAACCTTCTCAGGCCTCATCACCAGCAAGTACCAGAATGGGATTAAAAGCTAAGGAAGGGCAAGGAAATTTTTAATATTTAATGGGGAAAATGACATGAAAAAAGGACCTTTTTTGTATTTTTTAGGGAAGGGTCTACAGGGTGTTCAGGGTCTCACTACTAGATCAGATGCACAGTGATTCTCCTGTTTATAGCCTCCCAAGTGTTGGGATTACAGGCGTGTGCCACCATGCCCAGTCTCAATTGCCCTCTCAGCATGCCCCAGGAGTGGGGCCGGCACAGCAGGTCGGGGATTGAACCTTGGTCCCTGCACCTGCCTTAGCAGGTGCTTTAATCCACTGAGCTATTTGGCCAGCCTGAAAAAGGGACTTCTTGTTTTTTGTCATTTGTAGCTGTAGAGAGCTGAAGCAGGAATTAATAAGAAATTAGAGTAAAAGGTCAATTTAAATGTATCATAAGGGTTCCTGAAGTCGGCAAGCAACCCAGAAGGGCAAGAACTTGTTTTCCAAATTGCGACCTTTATATTCCTAGACAAGTTCAGTGGAGATAGCCACAAAGTGGAGATGCTGTGAGGGATTCGGGTTTGAGGGACTGCACTGAACTAGGTGACCTTAAAATTTTTTTTTT
>NW_004524591.1:10328839-10335384 GCF_000260255.1 Octodon degus | reverse complement strand
CTAAGCTTGTTCTAAGTAGGTGCTTTAGACCACTGAGCCATCTCACCAGCCCCAACCTTAAAATTTTTGTGACTTAAAATTATCGACTTGGTGCCCTTAGCACTCAGGCTAAGGGTCCTCAATATAAAAGCTAATCTGTAGGTAGCTGTAGTCTTCCTGGGAGCCAAACCGAAAGGAGAAATGCAATTAAAAGGCAGAAAATTACTGGCATATCAGGAGGAGTCAACTTTTTCATTTCTCTCACCTCAGAGAACAGTTGAACACAATGTTCTGTATTTGTTTGAGTTCATTAATACAGGAAGTGTGATGTTAAGAGGTACTTGAAGAGATTTTTAAAATATAGTCAGTCGCATTTGCATTCAGATTTTTGGGTCATTAAGTATCATCACCTTTAACTGGCATGTGTGATCTAGCTTTTGACAGATATCTAAGATTCTATGGCAGTTTGAAACATATGCAGTCTCTGAAAGTCATACATTTGTGGTATATTTGTAACTTAGTCCAAACTGAATAAAACATGTTAATATTTCTTTTATTCTTTTTTTATTAATTTTATTGAGAAACAGCAATGAGACAGTTTTAAAACTGATTAGTAGGACAGTTTCAATAATTAATACATTGTATATTGTTGTCTTTGTAGTGGTTATTCATAGTACAAGATGCAGACAGGATATCCTGTCCAAACACTATTAGTGCAACTGTTTTTTCTCATTGAATTGAGAGAAAGTGGCTGTATATCTATCCTAACTGTTTTGTATATACAGATTCAAAATGGTCCTTCCTTTGTATCCCCTCTTTTTTTGTTTACTTTTGTTAGAATTTTTAAAAAATTTTTTTGGTGGAACCAGGGATTGAACTCAGGCTCTTGTGCTTGCCAGGGAGGCACTTATTCTACTGAGCCATCTCCCCGGCCCTGTTAATGTTTCTTATTAGCATTAAGATTCCAAAGATTCAAAGATTCTACTTTTTAACACCAAATTTAGTTTTAACAGCAAAGTGATGAGAACTAACAGTTTCCAACTTCTTTAAAATCCACAGTGACAAAATAGACTGGAAAAACAAAGATAGTTCTTGTAATTATTTGTTAGTTGGATATGTTCTTTCTTAAATCATATCCACCTTACCTTCTGTATGAAATTTGTCATACTCATTTACATTGGAGATCTTGGAGAAGGAAATCGTTTTAAGCAAGGATGGAGTAACTTTACAGACAGAGACAAGGAGAACTCATATTTGACCCTGCTTTGGCTGAGCAAAAGTAAAATAGGTAGAAGCCATAAAATGAGCCACACCCTCCATCCCAAGGAGTTTACCATCTAGCATATGATCAATCAAATGAACCAATAACTACTACAGGGTAGTACATTGTACATGTTGTAACTGAGGTGTAAACAAAGTAAAGCTGAGGTGAGAAGCGAGAATACCTTTTTCCTTTTTGGGGTGGAAAACAGATAAGGCTTTGGTGAAGAAATGACACTTGAAAAACAGGGTGGGGTATTTACAAAAACAAGGAGGGAAGCTGTACCAGGAAGACAGATGATGAAAGGCAAGATGACAAGCACGAGTGAGTCAGTTCTGAGGAAATGTGCCAGAGTGGAGCACAGGCATCTGAGGAGGTAAGAGCAATACTGGAGGTACAGCTGAAGGCAGGCGTGGTGAGTCTCCTGCGGGCCAACGAGGGTGCACTTCTATTTATGGTCATTGATATGAACAAGGTTGCAGGATCCGAGGGCTTCCTGGTGTTCATGTGGATTGTGGAGTGTCACGTCTCACAGTGTCACTCTGGGTTCCAGTCACTGCAGGTTTCCTGACAGATGAAACCACACGTCTTGAAGATGGAGTATATCCCACGTGCTCGTGGCAGCCTGTGACAGCTTTGCTATAGGTCTACAGATCACGCTTAGGGTGTGGCGGGAGACTGGCTGGCGGTGTCCACCTGCGTGTGATCACAGAGCTCCCCACAGGAGAGCTGCCCGGGAGCTGTGAGCAGAGTGGTGCTGGCATCAGCAGCAATCCTCTTTCTTATCACACTGGACTCTCTAACACCAAAAGAATTAGGAATAAATCTTGCAAATGAAGGCAGCCTTCTTAGTCATGTGGTTGTTGGATAGCTGGTTTCCTTTCCAGTTACTGCCAACCATCAAATGCAGTCCGAAAGCCAGATTTTATACATAAACATGTCATTTTTTCATTATAAGATTAGATAAGAGTGAGGGCAGGAGAAGTTTTCTGACCAAAGGCGGAATCATGGATGACTTGGTAATGTTTTAATGGTGAAATGGAAGCACATAAATCAATTATAAGTGCAATCAGCTCTTCATTCATGAAAGAAAATAATGGCAAAATGCCCCTGGAAGCATTTTTATTGACCCTCTCAGGCCACGCAGTAAATGTGGCTCCACATTTCCATTTCAATGTTTTTCTTAATCTGATACTAAAATTAATTTACGTTGCAGAGAAGCACAAAATTAATGATGAGCAAAGGCAGTCAAGACATGGGCTGGGTGGCAGAGAGCAATTCCTAGATGAAAATATTTGCCTTGTGTAAGCCTTGCATGGAGAATGAGGACTTATCTTAGGGCTATCTTAAGTTTCTCTTCTCATATTTTAGACTGTCTGGCAGAGATATCTGCTGGGATTAGTGCTGTCTTATTTACCCTGCTATGATGACCCCAGCAGCCCACAAGGTATTGAAGTTCCATGTATTATGTAGAAGTTGTCTGTTAAATCTACTTTATCTCATTTTGTCTAGGTATAACTCCCCATTTTATGCAATTTGTACAGACCTAAGGGTCCAGTCTAAGCAGAGAGTCATAAAAATATTTTGTGATTTTTGTCTTCAGGAAAGTTTAAAAAAGCAATAGTCAGGTCATCTTCAGCATGTTATTAATGTATCTTTGGAAGTCTCTACCATGTCTACACTTTACTGTTGTTTGGATGTCTCAGGGAGGTAGCCAAGTTGTATGTAACAGCATCTCTAACTTGGTAGGTAACACTTTGAAATTGTATCAGTCTATGATCGCATCATGATATTAGATCAATTGGATGACCTCACCTATATATAGTTGGGCTATTACTTATATTTAATTTTGTTGCTGATATTCTCTCTAAAAAATATATTTAGTACAGAGTGTACAGGGTCTCACTACACAGATCGGACTCCTAGTGACCCTCCTATTTTCAGCCTCCCAAGTGCTGGGATTACAGGCATGCATGCCCAGTCTCAATCTCTGTCTCAGTGCACCCCGGGGAGTGGGGAGGTGGTACGGTACACCAGGGATCCAACCCTGGTCCCTGCTTCTGCCTATGCAGGTGCTTTAATCCATTGAGCTATCTGGCTGGCCCTTGTAGCTGACTGACATCAAATGACTTTTAAAAAATGTAGTAAGCTGTGTTTAAATATATTATTAGTACATTAAGATGATTAAATATTTTATTTGAACTTTTCTCTACAATAGTGATATGTAACTTACTATAGAACAATCAAGGTAGATAAATATTTGTAAGAGAAAATCAAGGAAGAGCACATTGGATATTTATAAATAGTAGCTAGGGGACATAATATTCATGAGTTTAATTGTACTTTTAGAAATCTAGTAGTTGGAAATAAATTTATTTTTATTTTAAAGAGAAAAAACACTACAAATGATACAAGAATTTCAAACTTCGATAATACGATAGTGACAATGTTTGCACTGCCTTTGTTACCTTCAAAGTAGCTGCTTGGATTATAAGATAAAGGCATGAAAAACTGATAAAATTATATAAGCACAAATGTTTCTTTTCAACAAACTAATAGAAATTAGTGATATAGCTGTCTCTCTTCCCCTTTTTCTTTTCTCCTTTCTCCATCCCAGTTTCTTTTTCCTTTTGAACAGTATCCTCCCATTTTCCACTATCTGTTGTACAATTTCGATCTTATTTGCTTTTTCAGCTTCTTTGCTAGGCAGATTATGCAGTGTTTACACATGAGAGACTGATTTATTTCATTAGGAGTATGTCTCAAGTTGCATTCTTTTGCCTATAAAAATATCAAATTTGTCCTTCTTTGCAGCTGAGTAGTTCTCCATCATATAAAAATGCCACATATTTTTATCACTCCTTGGTTGATGGGCATTTGGGTTGTTTTCAAGATTTTGCTACTACAAATTGTGCTGCTATAAACATGGCTTTACATATGTAACTGTGGTATGATTTTTTTAATTCTTCTGGGAAAATGCCAAGAGGAGGAATAACTGGGTTGAATGGGATCTCTAATCCTAGTTTTTAAAGGAATCTGCACACTGATTTTCAGTAGGAAATAAATCTATGTGAAAAAGCTATTGTTATTTTGGTGGACTGGTTACTTCAATATTATTTATATTTGGACAATCATTTTCCCTTCCACTTCAAAATTATGCTAAATTATCTGATATGTTTCTGTTTTATTGATTAAAAAAGTGCCTAATCTCATATTACTTAAAAGAGAATGTATTCAACACAGCATTTCATTATTAGTAGAAGATGCAAATTTGGTTTTGCCTCTGATATTGTGAATTTTCATTAGAGGAACTAAGCCCACAAAGCTGCATTCCAGTATACACATAAATGTATCACTTAGACCCTGAATTAAAGACCTCCTCAGCAGCGTTTTGTTATGATCATGTAAATGCATTAAGTTGAGCTGGGGAGATGGCTCAGTGGAATAAGTGCTTCCTCGGCAAGCACAAGGGCCTGAGTTCAATCGCCGGTTCTGCCAAAAAAAAAAAAAAAAGTAAATGCATTAAGTTAATACAGTTTATTTGGCAAGCTTGTTATAAATATGTATTTATGGTCAGGCAACTACTGAAAAAGTCAGGGTCTATAGCCCTAACATTTTTTTAAAGAATATAAGACAAGGTGAAAATTAAAAATGTTAATTAATGGTGGTTGAATGTCTCACTAAAATGAATGAAAGATGAGTGTGGGAAAAAAAAATTATATATGGCTCCCAAAGAACAAATTTTATTTACTTTATTTTATTTATTAAAGAGAGTTCAGGGCTGGCCAAATAGCTCAGTGGATTAAAGTGCCTGCAAGCAGGCATAGGGGCCGGGGGTTCAATCCCCATGCCTGTGGTGCTGGCCCTGCCCCCAGGGTGAATGAGAAGGCAATTGAGACTGGGTGTGGTGGCGCGCACCTGTAATCCCAGCTCTTGCAAGGCTGTAAACAGAGGGATCACTATGACTCTGATCTAGTAGTGAGACCTGAACACCCTGTAGGTCCTTCCCTAAAATACAGAAAAAAATAAGTAAAAGAGTACAAAATAGTAGTAAAACAGAAATTATTACTAATGACACAGAATTTCACCAAAGTAATATGCGTCTAACTCTGACAGTATTTGTTGTATTGTATAGTGTTGTCTTCACACTAGTTGTTCAGATTGGCAGATACATACATGCAACATTGGAAGAAGAAAAAAGAAAAGACTTAAGAGAGAGAAAGGAAAAAATTGAAAAAGGAAGACAAAAAAAATTTAAGCATGAGCTGCTTTTTTCCCCAGACCAGCAGAAATCCACAGTACAGTTATCCAAGCCATCCTGCTTACATACAAGGATCTATCTCTCCCTCCCTCAGTCTCCTGTCCTTCTCATCTCAGTAATTCCTTCCTTTTGAATAGGTTCATTCCTCTTTCACAGTGTCTATTGTTCCCTTCAGATTTTCTTTACTCTTACACTAAGGAGATTTCAGGTTTTCAGGTTCCTACACTAAGGAGACAAGATGATGTTGACATATGTGAGTCCGATTTATTTCACTTAAGAGTATAGCTTTTAGTTGCATCCATTTGCTAATAAAAAACTCAAATTTATCCTTTTTATAGCTGAATAATGTTCCATTCTGTAAAACTATCACATTTTCTTTATCCATTACTCAGCTGATGGGAATTGAGGTTGCAAATTGGTTGCTAAAGCAGAAGGGTTTAGCTATTGCAAACTGTGCTGCTGTAAACGTGGATGCACATAAATCACTGTGGTATTATGTTTTCAGTTGTTCTGGAAAAATACCCACAAGGAGAATAGCTGGGTTAAATTGGACCTCCAATCCTAGCTTTTCGAGGAAAGTCCACACAGATTTCCACAGTGGTTGTGCCAATCTGCACTCCCACCAATGGTGAGAAAGGGTTCTAATTTTCCCTTAGCCTCTGCAGTATTTGTTATTTCTTGACTTCTTCTTCTTCCCCCCAGCCTTTTTTTTTTTTTCCGGAACCGGGGATTGAATTCAGGCCCTTGCACTTGCATTTATTCTACTGAGCTATCTCCCCAGCTCCAGTTTGTTGACTTCTTAATGATAGTTATTCTTTCTGAGATAAGATGGAATCTCAGTGCTGTATTTATTTGCATTTCTCCAATGCCCGATGATGTTGAACACCTTTTCATATATTTATTTGCCATTGGTATTTCTTCATCTGAGAAGTGTATATTCATCTCAGATGCCTAGTTTGGATACAGTCTTTGAATTTTGGGGGCCTTATTTTTAAATTATTTATATCCCAAGAAGAAATTTTAACCCAGTTTTCTTTTTTTTTT
>NW_004524591.1:10325847-10327824 GCF_000260255.1 Octodon degus | reverse complement strand
TAAAAATTAGGAATAAAGAATTATATATGTTTACACATAAGTCCAGAAATCGAACCATATACAACATTGTTGCAAGACAGTCTTACAACACTCCTCTTCCTGTCTCCTGTCTTCATTTACCACCCCCTTTCCTTTTTAAACAATCATCTACCCGAGAGACAGCAACTGGTGTGTCATGCCAAGCAGCACGTATTCAGAAGACCAGAATAGCAGGTACTCCAAGCATGAACCTTAATCCAGTTTTCATCTAGTACATTTAAAATAATACTTCTGAAATAGTTGTTGAATTTTAAATTTACTTCTATTTTTTAGAGTACAAATTAGAATTAAAATAGGAAAAACTGAAAATGATACAGAATTTCATGTAACAAAATAATATGAGTTTCATTATATATGTTGTAATACATAGTGCTATCTTCCAACCAGTTTTGCTGATTTTTTAAAAGCTCATTTGAAAATACTCAGGACCTTCCTAGTTCACAGGAAGTCTGGGCACCAGAATACAGTATTAAAACCATTTCAGGAAAAAAAAAACATTTTGAGGGTGAGTTTTGCTTTTTGCTTCCCCCTGGACATTGTGAAATCTGGGAACAAGTTGAAGATTACTGTGATGTTCTTCTAAGCTCTCACTTGGTGCCTCCAGCACGCTTTTGATATTTTTTTCACAGATACTAGGTAAAACATAAAACAACAAACCACCTGAACAAAGAAGGACAGATTTGTAGAAATATGTGCTTTGTGGAACAGTGAATGCTGAGACCAAACACCTCAAGAAATATGGTTTGGAACCTGGGAGAACAGTGAAGCCAAGGACATAAAAAGATGGCAGACCTCTACTTTCCTTGGGTACAGCACACGACCTGAACTTTTCTGCCTAAACTTGTTTTTGCTGTTGTTTCACTTTAGCAAAAGCTACATGTGCAAGTAAGAAGGAAGTTAAACCCAATGTGTCATTGGTAGGGACAAGTCTGTCCTTCCCAAGTTCATAAGTTGAATACCTAATCCCTATGAAACTCCACATGTGACTGGATCCAGTGAAGAGAACTTAATGTAAATACAGAAGTAAAGAAAGCTGAGTGGAATTATGAGGCTGCTACTCTATTCCAGTTTGACTGTAAGGAGAGGGGATTAGCAGAAATCAGGGATGCCTGAGCACAAGAATTGACCATGTCAGGACACAGGAGAAAGTGGGCAGCTGAAGCCAAAGACAGTGACCTCAGGAGAAAGTGAACATGATAACACTTTGATCTTGAACTTCCAATCTTCAGGATTGTGAGAAAAATACCAGTGTGTGGTATTTTGTACAGGCAGGTCTAGAAAACAAATGCAGTGATAACTAAGTAGGTACTAACTCTGAAGAAAAAGAATCAAGTTATTCAAATTTCTTCTAAGGACATGTATTCTGCATTTCAACTACAGACCCTTGCGTATCAACATTCCTGGCTTCCTATGAAATCTACTTACCATGTAGCCACTGAACTTTTACTCATCTGCCTACTTCTTTTACTCCACTGTGACAACTCTTCTTTTCTTCCTCTGAAAGACTGAATTGGAATTCTTGCTCTACTTTTCTTCATAAAATTACGGTCAAAACCACATAAGGTAAAATATATCACCTTTACCAGTTACTTCTTTAGTGCCAAGCACATCCACATTGTTAGGACATTTCCACCAGCAAAACTGGAACTCTACAGCTGCTGTCTTACTTACTTTCTCATCAATGGGACCCTCCACCTATGAGGTCATGAGGCTGTAGAGGACATCTAGGTATAAACCACAGCAGCCATTGACAGCTCCCCCTTCCTTCCTTGCTTCCTTCCTTCCTTGCTTCCTTCCTTCCTTCCTTCCTTCCTTCCTTCCTTCCTTCCTTTTTTTTTTTTAATGTATTTAGTATAGGGTTACAGGGTCTCATTATGTAGATCTGACTCGCAGGGATCCTCTCATTTTCAGCCTCCCAAGCACTGGGATTTCAGGCAT
>NW_004524591.1:10315558-10320157 GCF_000260255.1 Octodon degus | reverse complement strand
AAAAAAAAACAAACAAAACAGTATATTGGAATTCCAGTTTCTATCCATTCTAGCCAACAATTTTTTCTTGTTTTGTATAATAACCATTCTAATGAATGTTAAGTGTCTCAGTTACTCTTTTCTCGTTGCTGGGACAAACACCCGATACCCAAAATGAAGGAAGGAAAGGTTTATGTAGCTCACAGTTACTGGAGCTTTCAGTCTATACTTGACTGGCTCCAAGGCAGAGGGCCACATGGCAGAGAGCAGCAGCTCATGGTAGCAGAAGGCAGCAAAACAGCAAGAGCAAAAGGGAGGAGTAACAGCAACAATGGCAACAGAGAGCAAGCCTGTGTCCCTTATGTTATATTCAGGCTATCCGCCCCAGGCTGGGAATAGCTCTCACACCCTTAATCCCAGCAGTACTCATACCCATAATTTCAGTGGATCATGCGTTAATCACAAACTCTAGAAGTCCATCCCATGACTGCATGAGGCTTTGGGGGGACAACTAGACACGAGCCATAACATGAAGTAATATATTGTTTTGATTTTCATTACTTTAATTTTTTTTTTTTTTTGTCTTTCTGAGACTTGTCTTGCTATCCATTTCAGGCTGGTCTTAAGTTCACTTTGTAGCTCAGGCTGGTCTCAGACTCACAACAACTATCCTGCCTCAGCCTCCTGAGTGTTGGGATTACAGAGGTGCACCACCACACCCAGCATAAGTTGCAAATCTTTCATGTATTTTGTGACCATTTGTGTATCACTTTATTTCTATGGCATCAGTTATAATGTTTCCTCTTTCATTTCTGATTTTAGTTGCGTCTTCTTTCTCTGTTTTTTTTTTTTGTTTTCTTAAAGTGTCTGAAGATCTGTCTGTTCTTTAATTTGAGAGAACATTTGAGCTCTTGGAGTTTCTGTCTCATCTGTAAATTAATATGGTCATACTGGGTGCAAACGGCATGTTGCTGCTTTCTACTTATATTGTTTCATTCAATTTCTCGTTGTTACATAGTTTATGCTTAATAAATATTATTAGTATTATTTTTCATGTGTAAGTAAAAAAGTCAACTCCCTCTGATAATTGTAAATCCCTTTCTCATTCTTTTTGAAAATAATCACAAATTTTAAGCTTCAGACTTATTATCAACACTGACTTAAGAAATTTGAATCTTGTGCTTTTTAAAAAATTTTATTTTATTTTATTTTTTTCAAAGTTTTATTGATAAACATATAGCAATGAGTTTCAAATCAAATCGAAAGTACAGTTTCAACAAATAATACACTGCATATATTCTTTTTAGTGGTTAATTTCTGTACAAGATGCAGACTTGTGATCCTATTTGCAAACACCATTAGAACAAATCATTCTATTCATTAAGAGAATGCAACTATATATCTATCCCAACCACTTTGAATACACAGATACAAAATGGACATTCATCGGTATACCTCATTTTTTTTAAAGTTCCGTTATTGAATATTATAGGTGTGTAAACTCAGCAAAATATTCTAAAAGAGTCCAGTAGACCATAATAGCATTGGGTCTTCTGTTTAACTGGCAATGTCAGAAATTATTGACCTGAGTCCCCCACAACTCAACATAACAACATGGCTTTACTTCCTATATTTTGTCTTCATACTTTTCTACTGGATGGTTAAGACCAAGGTAAAGCAGGACCTGTGCAACAAGAGTTGTAGCTTTTTGGTTTGAGAAGGTCAGTGAAATGCCCTCAGGATTTATCCTGAGATCCTGTACCTCAGATTGTAGAACCTTTGTCAGTGTCAGCCATGTGGATGAGTCACGGCCATTGCTTGGTCAATGTGCTCTCTGTGAAAGCCTGAGAGAGTGTCTTCTCCCCATGTGACTCTCCTTAGGCACACTCTATATCATCGATCACTTTCCTCTTTGGCCCCATAATCTTCTTGATCGGAAAATTTGGGACACTACTGAGTTACATGACGTTACAGTACAAGTTCTCATATGTCCTGAGTCTTAATTGACCTTAGAAGGCTAGGGCCAAAATGTTGGCTTTGCTTGTAGCCCTCCTTTTTCTCTAATTTTGGTCTGCAAACTTAGGTGGCTAACCATCCAGAAGACAAGCTTATTGTTATTATCAAACGATTTAGGCTATCAAGCTTAACCTCACTATCTCACTGCATTTCAAATATCTTAGGCATAATAAGGAACAGGTATTTTTCATCAAGTATTGATATGTTGAACTTTAAGTCCCTACATAATATGATAAAAAACATTTAAAAATTAGATTATATTTTAAAAATAGGATAAAGAATTCTATGCTTCTCATGTTTGCACATAAGTCCAAAAATCTCACCATATACAACCTTGAAGCAGGACCATCCCACAATATTCCTTTTCCTGTCTCTTGCTTTCATTCACCACCCCCTTATTCTTGAACATCCACCTACCCGAGAGACATCTTAGCAGTAACTGGCATGTCATGACAAGCCGCCCATATTCAGAATACCACAATGACAGGCACGCCCAACATGAAACCACTATTACAAATTACCATCTGCAATGCAGTAGCTTAGTTCACAGATATCGGTATATATAGTTAGTCAGGGTGAGAATCTTTCCAGTTAACTGCTAGATTAAAGAATCTTCTGAATATTCTCTGGATCATTGCCTTGCTCATCTTTTACATATAACTGCATGGCTTAACATTGTCATGTTTCCTAGTTCATCACCTTTCCCTCTCTTGATTAGTTAGTCCTTGAGATCCTGCTTTCGCTTTCCTTGTATTATATCTTTCTATTTGTATTTCTTCTTTGGAGTTCTTATACTAGGGAGACTATACGATATTTACACATGTGTGTCTGGTTTATTTCACTTATGAGTATATGTTCAAGTGGCATCCACTTCAATATAAAGGCTTAGAGTTTATCATTCTTAATAGCTGAATAATACTCCATTGTGTAAAAATACCACATCTTTCTCAACCATCTTGTGCTTTTTAATCACTTATCAGTCTCATATAATATTCTTCTTGATTTCATGACCTTTTTCTGCACATGTTTAACTCAGTATGCATAGATTATTTCAGTCTTCCCCCCCTTTTTTTTTCCTGTAGCAGGGCAGGGATCAAACTCAGGACCTTGCCCTTGACAGGCAGGCATTTATGCCACTGAGCTGTATCTCCAGCCCCATTATTTATTTCCTTGCAGGGCTCCATGGACTGATACCTCACTAATAAGCTTTTTCTCTGAGGCAAATGTTCTTCTGATTGTACTTTCCATTAGAAAGAGTAATTCCACAGTCATGGGGGTTTACTATGAGGTAATGCTTTGGGGTAACTATCTTTCAAGTTTAAAGAAGTTGTGTAAAGTAAAATTGCATTCATGATCCATCAGTCTGCTTCTAATGGATGTGCTTTCAATTTTAAGGAAGGGAATAATACAGTTTTTATTTTCTGGATTTTGTTTCACGCGTCTTGGTTGAGAAGGCTCTTGTTTAATTTAATATACTATGAATTATAATCAGCTTGATTAAATATAACTGTGTTTTTATTTTGACCTGATTAGGCTTTCTAAAAACAATTATAGGGATGAAAAATGTGTACGAAAATTTTTCCTATTAAATCCTAACCCCAGAGCATCGTGGTTGGCTTTATGAGCAATGGAAAAATCCTTTGATTTCTTTGGTGGAAAATTATATACAGTGCACTCTCTCGGCATTATCGTTAACCTCTGATTGTCCTGGAAATCGTGGGGAGGAAAACATCTACCTTCAGAGGAAGAACAGAATCTGGAGCTACAGAAAGAAAAGGGGCATTGTTGCAGGATCTGACAGCTGTACAAATAAATGTCAAAGCTATTAGAAAATTCAGCATCTTCTATCTTGGATCTTATTGTTTAGTTCAAAGCCATTTAAAGGTAATATTGCAGACACTTGATTTAGAATGTCTGATTTAGGAATCAGCTTTTGCTGTGTCAAACACCTCCCAACAAAGGCCTGCAATAACAAATACTAACTTCTTGCTCCTGTCATATGGCAGCAATGGTGTGACTGTGGTTCTGTTTGTCTCACTGTGTGTTCACACGTCTTCTACTTACTGAGACATGGCTTGTGGACACCCAGTAGCTAGAGCATACTCTTTGAATGGGGAAGAGAGTTGAGGGGCGTGTAAGTATGCCACAAAAGCACATTAGACACTTACATCCCATTGGCCAGAGTAAGTCATGAGGCCAACTCCAAATGAGCAGGGCCAGCGTATAAACCCTGCCTCCTGGAAGGCATAGTAAGCATCAGACAGGTGTGAAGAATGACCACCACTGTTCATTCTAGCCCAGCTGTGTTGGCAGCGCCTGGACCTTTTCTGAGCAACCTATCAATTCAGAAAAGAAGTAAATTATTTCTAAGTCAGAGAATTTCATTTTCTTTTAGTTTAGAGACACGGCCTCACTATGCAACTCAGGCTGGACTTGAACTCACTTTGTAGCCCAGGCTTGTCTTGAACTCTCAGTGATCCTCCTGCCTCAGTCTCCCAAGTGCTGGGATTACAGGCGTGTACCACCGTGCCTGGCCTTTTAAGTCAGAGAATTTTAGAAACACAGAGATTTTCTTTTTCAGTGAAGTCATTCATTAAAAATGCT
>NW_004524591.1:10311451-10315362 GCF_000260255.1 Octodon degus | reverse complement strand
CAAAACCAAGAAACTTATATTCATATAATTAGAATTCTGAAAGTGGAAAGGAGTAGGCAATAAATATTTAAAGATTTAAAATTTCTGAATTTAGTACAACTTATAATACCATATTTCCAAAAAATGAACCTTTAGCACAAAAAATTTAAATAAAATCATACCAAGATACACAAAAACGAAATTGTCCAAAACTTATTGTAAAGAAAAAAATCATTAAAGCATATACATAGAAAATATTAGCTATGGAAGCTATTGTATTCTGAGGGCAGAAAGCAGAATGTGTGCTCTGGAACCAGCATCCTGGCGCCTGCTTTCTCCCTTCCTTCTCCCTGCTGCTTTCTCTTGAAAAATCTGCACAAAATGAGTTGACAGTCACCAGTATAGAATTTCTCAGGACAGGCTTTCCAGATGTTAAAACATGTCCAATTGCAAAATAAATGTCAGTTGTACTGGGTGAGTTGAATAAAGTTAAGCAGAGCTGCAAGAATTCTCAGAAACTTTATGGAGTCAGTGTTCCTCATGAACCCCTGAGAAGGGAATATGAATCACAGGATTGCTCACACTTTTTAGGAGAAATTCAGTATTTTGTAACATATCTTTTAAAAGTTTAGACAACTGATCTTTATTTAAATACATACATATATAGATAGATAGATAGATAGACTCAAGAAAGAGGACAATTGACTGAATTTTTCTCCTCTAGTTAGTTGAGAAGACGAGATCACAGTTGAGGCTTCCGGATTCCCTCTTCAGGAATCTTTGGTGGTCATATCTCTGAATCTGTTCCTGTGACCTACACATACTTGGACACTAATGCAATGGTTCATAGGAATATTTTAACCTTTCAACACAATACGGTTGGTCAATGCTCATGTTAGGGTCCAGTAAGAAAGACACTGAGTGAGCATGAATAACCGGTTTCAATAAATGAAAGGATTGTATAATCTGTGGTGAAGTAGCCACTGGGCTAAACCACACTGACAAATACTCAGACTTGCTTACCCACCCCCTGTTAATTGAAGGCACCATTCATGCCAGAAACAATGGGTGTAAAAAAGTCATTTTGTATAACACACAAAGGGGGGTGCCCTTTTATTTTCCTTGTGTTCACAAAGAAATGACTGTTGTGAAATTGTGCAATTTGGGACATAGGTTAGTGTTTTGCAAGGTTCTAGAAAAGTGATGATATACCATTAAAAGATAAAATTGACCCTTATTTTTATTGGTAGCTTCACAGCTGCTATACATTTATGGAGGAAATAACTACTGATTAAAATTTTTATCAGGAGAAAAGAGGAAAAAAAGAAGGTTGAAACAATCATGTAAATATATACACAGGACAGCTAAGATGATTATACTATTAATTTCTATCAGGTTTTTTTTTTTTTTTTTTGTACTTTAGGGAAAGGTCTACAGTGTGTTCAGGGTCTCACCACTAGATCAGACTGGTAGTGATCCACCTGTTTACAGCCTCCCAAGAGCAGGGATTATAGGCACACACCACCATGCCCAGTCTCAATTGCCATCTCCGCGTGCCCCTGGGGCGGGGCTGGCACAGCAGGCCCCAGAGTGGAACCCCTGGCCCCTGCTCCTGTTTGCAGGCGCTTTAATTTGCTGAGCTATTTGGCCAGCCCTTCTCAGTTTTTTGAAGGTAGCAGTTAATGTTTAAAAATTTTACTTTGACCAGTTTTGTATGCTAATAGCTGTAATCTGAGCAACTACATTGAAGACAGTAATGTGCAGTATACCGAGCACTGTTGACTAACTTTCATCTTGTTTTTGTTTTTTCTGTTTTTTAAATGTGTATCATTTCTAATATCTTATCTATCATTTTTATTCTCTCTTTAAAATGAATTTTAAAAAACAATGATGAAAAGGATAAAGAAAAAGAAAGCATGGTTTATTGAAAGGAAGAGTTAATGTTCAGTTGTCTGATCAATCTTGCATGCTTATATCTGGTAATCCGGGCAACAAATTTGATGATAACAATATGTAATACAAGAAGCATTATTAGTTTTCTATTCTTGGTTTGAAATTCTGTACGATTTTTATTGCCTTATATTGCCTAGTTTTTGCTTTTGTCTTTGTTATTGTTTTTGTTTTTTACTCTTTAAAATAAAATTTAAGGGCCAGGGGATAGCTTAATAGAGTAAATGCTTACCTGGCAAGTACAAGGTCCTGAGTTTAAGCCCTGGTATTGAAAAAAGAAATTAAAATATTTGTCACCAATTTTACATACCAAATAAAAATATATGATATTAATTAGTAGTGCGTATAGAAGAACTTTGCTATTACATAACTGTCTATAATATGAAAATCCAAAATTCATATGTATGAAGATCTAAAAAAAGTGTTAATAAATGGAAAAATATCCAAAACAATAAGATTGAACACTTAGAAGTAATTTCATGCTCCAAAATATCTGTAAAGTTCCAAAAAGGGGGGCCGGTGAGATGGCTCAGTGGAATAAATGCTTCCCTGGCAAGCACAAGGACCTGAGCTCAATCCCCGATTCTGCCAAAAGAAAGAGAGAGAGAGAGAGAGAGAGAGAGAGAGAGAGAGAGAGAGTCAAAAATGATAGAGAAAAGATCAGCACAATGGATCATAAGAACAAACTTTTAAATTCTACTTTGATTGTTTCATTAAAGTTGAATAAGAACAGCTTCATGTTTTCCTCCGAATAAGCACCCTATTACTTTCATTTTTATTGGTAATTGGAAAGAGGCCACTACAGTGTTTATCTTTATTAGTACTTACATTAGGCCTCAGTGATTGAAATGTGAAATGATTACCAAATACTCTTAAATAAGGACCAAATGTAAGATAAAGCTATGACAGCATACACATTATAGTATGACACAGCGCTTGTTTTCTTCCCTGGTTTCCTCTTCTTAATCTTGCCTACCACAATTAGGCAGACAAAAAGTATCTTTCTTTTCTTTGTATTTGTGGAGGAAACCTTTGCAGCAGACAGCAACTGTCTCAGGATTGCCATGTAGGTGCAGAGAGTGGTTTTTGTTGTTTTTTGGCAGAACCGGAAATTGAACTCAGGCCCTTGCGCTTGCCAGGGAAGCGCTTATTATTCTGAGCCGTCTCCCCGGCCCCCAGAGAGTGGATTTTGAAGGATAGAGTTAAGGAGAAAGTTTGTTTCAGGTAAACACAGTGATCTCTGATCTTACTAGCTTTCACGTACCTCTTGTGTATCTTTCCTGTTACTTGAAATAATTAAGTGTTTGGAGATGTCTTATCAACTAATTCTCAACTTTGCGCAAGCTGCTTCAAAACTTCTCTTTTGAAGAATTTGTTCTAACGTTCCCCGCATAAAGGAATTAATATTTTCTGAACTTATTTTTCTCCTTTCACACTAAACAAACAAACAAAAACCAATTAAAAACACCAAAACCCACAACTGAATATTTTAAATGCTCTCTAACATACAAACTGAAAAGCTTGTAAAAATTATAAATACATGTTAAGTAAATTGTCAGAAACTGAGTACACCATGTACCTAACACACCACAGGATCCCTTTGTGTTCCTCTCTAGAGGCTCACAAGCTTTTATAGAAAAGGCAAGTTTGGGAGCCTCACTTCAGAGTTTATAATTTTCACTTTTCTTTGAGAATTGGCAGCCTTGAAAAAGGCCTGCGTATGTAAAGATTGAACATGCTGCTTCTTCTGTAAACACTTGTAATGATTTTGATATTTTCCCTGGAACTAGGAATATCCACCAATGCTCAGAATCTTTTTAAAATTGAGTATCACAAGCCTTGAATGCAGGTGTGTATTTGAGTCTGTTTGCCCAGATTTCTTTTTTTTTTTTAATTAATTAATTAATTAATTTATTTGTGGGGGGGGCAGCTCAGCCCACCAGGGGGCGGGGCTGGCTGGCATGTGGTGCTGGGGGATTGAA
>NW_004524591.1:10298331-10311345 GCF_000260255.1 Octodon degus | reverse complement strand
TTTGTTTGTTTGTTTGTTTTGTTCCTCGAATGCCTTCAGGGCACTTTTGGCCAGCTGGAGAGGTGTGAGGTTCAAACTCCAGCAACCTGAGGCTGACAGCTTTGTGGAAGCAGCCACTTAAAGGCCTGAGCTATGGCCAGGCCCCCTGTTTGCCCAGATTTCAGTGTTAAGATAGCATAAGGAAAAGGCAGAATTCAATATTACATTTTTAGAAATATCTATATCTATCTATCTATCTATCTATCTATCTATCTATTTTTTTTTTTTTGCAGAACCAAGGATTGAACTCAGGCCTTGCATTTGCCAGGGAAGCACTTATTCCATTGAGCCAGCTCGCCAGCCCCTAGAAGTATATGTTTATCTATTGGAAGCATGTATGTATAAGAAGGTTTACATGTAGGTGTAGAACCCGGGGCCTTCTCTTTCCTCTTTTTCTTCTGCTCATCTAATATTTCTGGGAAATGTTAGCTGATGCCTTATATAAGAAAATGCTTACAAGAATACAGGAGTGGCCTGTCACATTCCACAGTGAAAGCAGCCTTTTAAAATGTAGGCTTTACTACATTTCTTGTTATATAGGTCTTGCTTTATCTTGGTCATAACCATCCAGCAGAAAAGTATAAAAAAGAAGTACAAAAAGTAAGGCCATATTGATATGATGAGCTGTAAAAGGCTGAAGTCAACAACTTCTGACATTGCCAGTCTTAAGGAAAACCCACTACTATTAGGGACCACTGGACTATATTGGAATATTTTGCTGAATTCACACACCTATAACATTTAAATGACAATGGAATACTCTTACAAAACTAAACAAAAAAGAGGATACAAATGAACAACCATTTTGTACCTGTATATTTAAAATAGTTAAGATAGATATACAGCTACATTCTCTTAATTCAATGAATAGTAATATTTGTTCTAATAATGTTTGTGGACAGGATAGCATGTCTGCATCTTGTACAATGAATAACCACTAAGACAACAATATGCAATGTATCAAGTATTGAAACTGTCCTACTAATCGGTTTTGAAACTGTCTCATTGCTATTTATTTTTCAATAAAATTATTTTTAAAAAGTAGGCTTTAAAACAATTTTAAAATATTTGTCAGAGAATGTATGCAATAATCCTATAGTAATGTTTTTGTGTAATTATTTCAATTATATCATGCATAATATGTATAATAAAATTTAGATTTGTATTACAAATATTAAAAAAAAGAATTAGTCACATTTTCCTGTACACCTTAATCCGATTTCCTCACAGAGGTCATTTTTTATCTTCCACTGTAAAGTTCTCTAATCTTATTTTCTCTCTCACAGCAACCACCCTGTTCTTTTTCCTTATAATGGAGTGATGTATTAAAATTGTGGATTTATTATTTAATATCAAGCTTTCTCAGTAGATTCAAGCTCATAGGTTAGGTTAGAGAACTGACAATGTATCTACTGGTATGTGGATGGAGCTAATCATATGGTAAAGGCTCATTAATATTTGTGGCATAGATGGATGCTTGAACGAGATGATTACGCTGTTAAAAAAAGAAGCGCTGCGATCGCGGGGTGCAGGCAGCATCCCTGCGGAGGGTAGTTTTCTGCGTGTGCAGGCCGCTCTGCTCGCTGGTGTGTCTCCTCATCTCGGTACCTCCTCTCTCTGGTGACAAGGGCCACCTGCCCTTCATTCAGCCACAACCCGAGCCCCTCCCCAGCCCTCTGGAAGCTGAGATTTAGGGTCCTCCCTCCCCGGTGGCCCGGCCCTTGCCGTCCTTTAGAGATCCAGGCCTCAGGCCCTGGCCTTGGTGGGAGCTGGGGGCTTTCAGATGCGCTCGCTTGTGGGATGGATTCACCCGCTTTCCTCACCGTGACAATACCTCCATTATTTTTTGGAAGCCAGAATGCAAGAGAGTTCTCATGTCTGTGCAAGCTTCAAAACCCGATTTCCCCTCAGCTGACGTGTTTGTGCTGCTCTGTAGCTCCGGACGCAGAGGCTGGAGTCTTCGGTCAGCCCTGGCTAGGTGCCGAGGAGCTGCTCCCTGCCACAGACGTCTTTGATGAGAACTGGCAGCCTCTCCGGTCGCCTCTCGGCATCAAGAGGGCCTTTCGTCCTCCCTACGTTTCTCACGAATGCTCAGCTTGGTTTACTGGACATCCAACTGTTAGGATCAGACTCCTGAGTGTGAGGTGCTCACGGCTTGGATTGCAGTAACGCCGTGGCTGTCATGTCAGTCGTGCTTCTTGTATTCACAGACTGGTCTTTCCCTCCTTTAAGGAGGCCAGAGATATAGCTCAGTGGCACAGCACCTGCCTGGCAAGTGTGGGGTCCTGAGTTCGATTCCTAGTATCTCACCTCAAAAAAAAAAAAAAAAAAAAAAAAAAAAAAAAAGTGAATTAAGACATCCCTCGTTTAAGCACTTCCAGCTCCCGATTCTGGGCCTTTGAGCTCTGCTCAAAGGTAAGGTGGTGGGTGACGTTCAGGGACATGACATTTAGGGCTCTGCACTCACGATCTGCCACAATAGGAAAACACTTCAAACCCATGTGTCTTGAAATAGTACAAATTTCACTCCAAGAGATTATAATTTTCATTGGTACCTGCATTTTGACATAGGTGGAGTCCTTGTGCCATCAAAATGGAACTCTGGTAGTGGAAATAGAGGTCTCTGCTTGTAAATAGGTGGCTGCTTTTCTGGGCCCAGGGCCTTTCAGTTATTGCTGAAAGCACCGTGGGGGCCACGCCTCCCACACCCAGCATCTGGTGCTCTGGGGTCGTGAGGTTCGATGTGTTGTATGTTATCACTATTGTGAGAGGCTGATAAGGGCTCGTGCTTCTAGATCCCTTTATGAAAGGAGTTGTACTAGCTTACGGTTACTTAGTTGCAAATAAAAGCAAATCTTCCAGAGAAAGATGACAATAAAGATTAAGTAAGCATGTGCGAGTTCCCAGAAGGAATGTACGGGGGAAAGTCAGGTTTTACAGACTTGGGCAGGACATTTTGTTACCACCACTTGATTGCAGAGTAGTTATTTGAAGGAAACACTGTATGCAAAGTATTTCATCTATTAAAGAAGTTATTGAAAATTTTAAGAAATTTCTTTTAATAAAACATTTGGGGGGCCAGCAAATAGCTCAGCAGACTAAAGTGCTTGCTTAGGCAGACACAGGGGCAGAGGGTTCCATCCCTGGCCTGCTGTGCCGGCCCTGTCCAGGTCCTGTCCCCGGGGCATGCACACATGGCGACTGAGACTGGGGGCGGTGGCACAAACCTGTAATCCCAGCAGTTGGGGAGCTGTAAACAGGAGGATCACTATGAGTCTGATCTCTGCAATGAGACCCTGTATACCCCGTACACTCTGTCCTAAATACAAAAAAAAACCCAAAGCAAACCAAAACAAAACAAAATTTGGTTATGTTTGCCTTATCTTCCTCAGGGTGCCCCTGGGTTGTGCGCCTGTGTTGTTTGAAGCCCAAGTCAGGTTTCTCAAGCCAAGTAGCCAGCTGTAGTGCAGCTACACACTCTCACTCTTGCTGCTCAGAGCGGTCAGAGAGGCTAACACGGGCCTGCAGATTCAGCAACCTCAGGAGAAAAAGAAATGTGCAGTGGTAGGGTAAACCAAGTCCCCTGGCTGGAGGGTAACTTAGTAAAGTTATTCACGTACTGTTCAAAGTTTGTCATAGGAAAAGGTAGACATCGTTGGCTACTATTTTTCCAACAACCATTCCAGTCACTTTGGACACATCGACTACAGAAGCGGCAAAATCCACACACTGATTTTGGTAGCTTCTCTTGAACGAGGTAATGTTTCCAGGTTATGAAAACTTGGAGAAGTACTAGAGACCAAGCCTGTATGACCATGAGCCCTCAAACGTGAGAAGAATGTGAGGTAATTAAAGGAAGATGTGACTCTGGCCAGGGATGCATCACAGAGCCTGTCTATGCAGCCACTTACCACCAACTTCCTGCTACTGAGGGTTCTGATGCTGTCACCCAAGTCATTCTGGTACTTGTTAAAAGAATAGCTCAGTACTATGATGGGTCATAAAAGTCACACAATTATATTGGTTATCATCCTCATAATGTTGTGAGCTCAGTATTATTTATGAATGAAGAAGAAGATAACTGCGAAAGATGAAGGCATCTGTTCTTCTGTGACCTTTCCCATATTAGATTTGGAATTCAAAAATTGAGATCTTGAGAGAGGATGTCGATGAACACTTTGGTGGAATTCATACAAACTTACACCCGTTTTAAAGTTCAAAAGCTGAGGAATATCCATCTTTAGATTATTTTCTCCCCAAATAGTCCCATGGCAAGATTGTCCATAGTTCTGATATTTATAACTTTCAAAAAGAAACTATTCGCAAGCTGCAAAAAATGTACTGTAGAGGAATGATGACTTAGAGTAGGAATTTAATTTATCTTATGAGCCATAAAATAAACAGAAGTAATTGGTAGGAGTTCGCTCACAATTGCAAGTTCTTTTGGAGAAAAGAATAGGTTAGGGTAGCTCCAGAAGTGGAGCAAAAGCAGAGAATTTGTCCTGTTTTATTTGTAATGGTTGTTCCTAAACCACTTGACACAAGTACACAATATGTGTTGACCCAATCACAGAATCCTGGTAATTAACCTTTTCTCCCTCTCTTCCTTTCTTTCCTCCTAGAATGAAATGCAGAGAGCATTAAGCTTTGTCCACAGCTTGCTCACTGCCTGCCCACAGTATTTTTCTTTGTTTCTTTGATTTTGAGTTAGGGTCTCACTAGGTTGCTCTGGCTGGCCTTGAAGCTGTGGCTCTTCCTTAGTTTCTTGAGTAATGGGGAATTAACACACAATTACAGGAAGCTTTATACATCGGATGCTAATTAACATTTCTATCACTGTGTTATTACTTTGTGCTCCGTCCCTTCAGTTCCTTTTCTTCTGGACATTCATGAGGTAGACACTAGATTATTGTAAGCTCCAGCCCCTCACTGTGCTATAGACTAGAATTTATTTTTTCTAGCAGTGTTTTGGTACCATCCTCCACATGCTTTGCACCCCATGCCCAGGGTTCCTGGCCTCTAGTAATCACTGGTACCCATGTTGATCAACTTTTCCAAACAACTCTGATGCACCTTCCTGACACAAGCTTGAAGAGCAGAATGAAAGCAGGAATGTGAAACCTGAGGCGGAACTTAGAGAGAGCTGAGCTTATGTTTCATTCTATTTGGCAAGAATCTTTGATTTCCATGGATGCAAATGGCCACTAAATAAATATTAAGGGCTGCTTTTTCCTTCATGCATTGAGGCAGGAAACACAGCAGAAAATCAAGTTTGTCTCTGACTCTTCTTACAGTAAGTAACGGCTTTGTACTGTGGACAAAAAGCAAACAACAACATCTAAATTTAGAGTCTGTTCCCATGTTTTTACCTTCCCTGTTTTACAGAGCTCCTGATTTTTCCCTCCACTTACAATTCTGTATAAAAATGTGATTTGAAAACTAAGCATTAGAATTTAAGGATGGGGTCTAACTGGATGTGTTAGGAAGGGAGGCTGTAGATCGGATGTTAGGGAGAGAGGACAGCTCTGGAAATATTTTATCCAGGATATTTTATTTTTATACCTAAGAATTATTGGTATATAATTTTAGGATTTTTTTTTCTAGTTCAGCCTGCCTTAAAGGTGGGCCTGGTGCAGCTTGTGGAGCTGGGGATCGAACTGTGGTCCCCTGTGCTGGACTACATTTGCCCAAGTGGTGCTTTAAGCAACTGAACTTCTTAGTTCAATGAGAAGAAAGATTTGTACTAATAGTGTTTGGACAAGACATCATAGCTACATCTTGTACTATGAATGATTACTACGAAGACAACAATATGCAATGTATTAGTTATTGTAACTGTCCCACTAACCTGTTTTGAGACTGTCTCAATGCTATTTTTTTCTCAATAAAATTAATATGAACAACTGAGCTAACCAGCAGAGCCCCAGTATAAAATTTTAAAAGTTGAAATCACCACCATTAAAAAAAGATAAAAAATTTAAACAGTCAAATTTTCCTTACAAATCAAGAGCAAAAGAAGTCATGAAGACTACGGAATAAGTAGAGATTAAATAATACATTATTGAATAATTAATGGATCACAAAAGTCAAGGAAGAAATGAAGGTCTTGAAATCAAGTGACAGTGGAAACACAATATACTAAAAAACATGCTACGTGCGGTACAGGGTTTTGGGATAAGTCCTGAGGGGACTTGACTGACTGTGTCAGATACAAAAGTTACACTTTTTCTTGTATAGGTCTTGCTTTATCTTGGTCTTAACCATCCAGCAGAAAAGTGTAGAAACGAGGTATGAAAAGTGAAGCCATGTTAATATGCTGAGCTGTGGAAGGCTCAAGTCATCAGATTCGGACATTGCCAGTCCTGTAGATAACCCACTACTATTGTGGACTAGTGGACTATACTGGAATATTTTGCTGAATTCATGCACTTACAATATTTGGATGGCAAAGGAATACCCATCTCTGACAAAATTGAACAAAAAAGGTGATATAAATGGAGGACAATTTTGCATCTGTATATACAAAATAGGATAGATATATAGTTACTTTCTCCTAATTCAATAAGAAGAAAGATCTGTACTAATGGTGTTTGGACTGGATATCATGTCTGCATCTTGTACTATGAATGACTACTACAAAGACAACAATATGCAATGTATTAATTGTTGTAACTCTCCTACCAACCTGTATTGAAGCTGTGACAGTGCAATTTTTTTCTCAATAAAATTAATAAAAAAATTTAGAGGCAAAAAAATGCTACATACAATGTAAACAGTTCTAAGAGGGACATTCATAGCTGTAAGGATTTAAAAGAAGAAGCAATGACAAATAAATAAATTAATTATGTATCTCTATTGTAGAAAAGGAACAATCTAAACCCATAGGTAGTAGAAGGAAAGAAAGTATAAAGATCAATGTAGAAATTAATGAAATTGAGACTAAAAACACACAATATAAAGGATCAATGAACCAAAGTGTTGAATATTTGGAAGGATGAACAGTATTGATAAACCTTTATCCAACCTTACAAAAGAAGGAACAGAAAAAATCATCTTAATGAATGACATGAAAAAGTTGAGATCCTGAAGAACACTGCTATAACCCAGGGGATTATAAGAAATTATTTCAAAACTTCTATTTCAATAAATTGGAGATGCTGGATGAAACAGAGAAATACCTAGATGCGTATGAGTTACCAAAATTGAGCCAAGAAGATATAAAATGCTGAGTATAAGTCAGTTAAATAGGGAGTAATACAAACATGAATATGAAGAGAAGCCCGAGACCTGATGGATTCACTGGAGGATTCTACCGGAACTTCAGGGGACACCTCGTGTGAGTGCCCCTCAAACTTTTCCATGAAATAAAAAGGGAAAAAGTAGTGTAAAACCCATTCCAGGAAGCTGGCTCTACCCTGGTGACAAAACCAGGTAAAGACCTAATTAAAAAAGAAAAAAAACGCAAACAAACTATAGGCTAATCTCCTTAATGAAAGTGCACACAAAATCTTCAAGAAGATAGTGGAAAACAGAATGTAACCAATCATTATAAAGGTTATGACCATGTTAACTTCATGGATACAGGGGTTGTTCCACATACATAAAGTCATGTAATAGATCACATAAATCCAACAACCAAAACCGTATGACCATCTCAACAGATGTAGAAGAGCCCTCTGACAAAAACCAATATCCATTTATGATAAAAACCTATTTTTTTAGAAGAAAATAAGTATAGAGCACCTTATCTCAGTCTGATAAAAGCCATTTGTGGCAGATTGAATGCTACCATTTTATTAAATGGGGAAAATCTGAAAACATTTCTTCTATAATCAGCAACAAGACAAGAATGAGCACTCTCACCACTCCTACTTAATATAATACCAGGAGAGAAATATAACTCAGCAAGAGCATTCAAGTCAGAGAAAGAAATAAGAGATTTGAGTAGACAAGGAAGAAAATAAATGACATGATCTTATATGTAGAAGACCCCTGCCCCTGGGGCCAGGGAGATAGCTCACTAGAAAAAGAAGACCCCTGTCCCAACTCCACCAAAAAATTCAAAACTTCTAAACAAATTCATTGCAGTACTGGATAAAAAAATCAATGCACAAAAATCCATATTGTTCTCAGACATCAGCAATGAAAACACCAAGAAAGAAAAAAGGAGAACAGTCTCATTCATACCTTCAAACTATCTAGAGATTAACTTAACCAAGGAAGAGAAAGACCTCTATAACGAAGACTCTAGTACTGTCAAAAAAAAAGAGATTGATGACAGTAGAAAATGGAAAGAGCTTCTGCTCCTGGATATGTAGAAACAATATTGGTAAGGTGGTCACACCTCCAAAACTTGTGTATAGAGTTATTACAATCCCAATTAAAATACATATTAGTAAAATTCCTCACAGACCTATAGAAAATAGTCTTAAAATTCATGTGGAATCAGAAGAGATGTAGAAGATCCAAAGCAATCTTGGACAAGGAGAGCAAACAAAATGTATCATAATCGAGAATTTCAAGTTATGTTACAAAAGTACAAGGATAAAATCGGTAGAGTGTGGGCTGGCACAAACACAGGCACACCAATAAATAGAAAAGAACAGAAGATTCAGAAACAATATCAGGTGCATTCACTCACCTGATCTTAGACACAGTGGCCAAAAACAGCCACTGGAGAAAAGATATACTCCAACAAATGGTGCTGAGAAACACAAATGCATTCAGAAGAATGAATCAAGACCCATATAGGTTTTTGTTTTGTTTTGTTTTGTTTTGTTTTGTTTTGTTTTGTTTTGTGGAACAGGGGATTGAACTCAGACCCTTGCACTTGCCAGGGAAGCACTTATTCTACTGAGGCATCTCCCTGGCCCCATGACCCATATATTTCTTTCCCTATACTAAAACAAAATCAAAATGGATCAAGACCTAGATATAAAATATAAGCACTGAATTTTCTGGAAGAAAAAAATAGATAAAATGCTTGAAGACAGGCCTCGTTAAGAACTTTCTCAACTGAACCCAGTTGTGCAGGACCAATAAGACTGTGTCAAATTTGCTTCTGAATGGCAGAGGAAACACAGTGAGTGAAAGGCTGCCTACACACTGTGAAAAATCATTTTACCAGGTATTCCTTGGACAGAAAATTGATATCTACAATATGCAAGAGCTAAAAATTTAGACCTCCCCAAAATAAAAGACGCAATCAAAGACAGGAAATTGGAAAGGATAGATATTTCTCAAGAAAAAGAACTACAAATAGCCAGTAGGTACATGCAAAAATATTCAGCATCTTTGGACATTAACTAAAAGCAAATTAAAGCAACAGTGAGATTGCCATCTTACTCCAGAAAGACTGGCTGTCACCAGAATTTAAAAAAAATGCTTGCAAAATTGTGAAAAAAAGGAATCCCTCTATATTGTTGGTGACAGTGTAGAGTAGTACAACCATTATAGAAAGCAGGATGGAGTTTTGAAAAAAAAAAACAAAACTAGAAATTCAATTGGAACCCACTCTATCCCTCTGGTTATCTTCCCCAAAGAGTTAAAGACATCATATTACAGAGATGCATGTATACCTATGTTTATAGCAACACCACTTGCAACAGCTAAATGATGGAAGTAGCCTACATCCCTCTCACAGGTGAATGGATAAAGAAAGCATGCCACTGAGTGGCAGTGGGATGTTACTTAGCCATAAGGAAGGATACATTGGGGTCTTATGCATGTGGGAAAATGGGTGGATCTTTTGAGATTTTTTTTTCAGTATTGGGGATTGAATTCAGGGCCCTGTGCTTGCCAGGCAAGCACTTATTCTACTAGCTATCTCTCCGGCCCCTGAGATTTTAATATTAAGTGAAACAAATCAGACACAGAAAGTTAGCTATGATATAGTTTCTCTTATATGAGACCCTAAGCGTAAAGAGTGAAATAAAGATGATAAGTGATAGGGAGATAGACTTTGTGGAGATGGGCAGAGGATCTGGAGATGGAGAAAGAGGAACCCTAAGTTCAAAGGATCAAGAGTCCCTATGTCTACGTAGCAATATATCATGAGGACTATATATTGTTATATTGCAAAGATATACTAAGAAAACTTTTAAAAATGAAGTATTAAGAATTATGTTCTAGGGCTGGCCATATAGCTCAGTGGACTAAAGCACCTGCTTAGGCAAGCTCAGGGACCAGGTGTTCGATCCCCAGTGTGCCATGCCAGTCCTGCCCCCTAAGCATGCTGAGGAGGTGACTGAGGCTGGGCGTGGTGACTCGCACCTGTGATCCCAGTGCTTGGCAGGCTGAAAGCAGGTTCACTAGGAGTCCGACCTGTGCAGCGAGATCCTGCAGACCTTGTACTAAATACATAGAATAACAATTATGTTCTAATTTATTATGTTCTCATTGATTTTCTTTCTATGTATGGCAATATGGTGCACACACAAGTTATCACCATTTGATTTGGTTTAAACACTTTTTGTCTTCCTTTATTTGAAATTCTTTATCTCCAAGATAAACATAATTAAATTATCTGTCATGCTTTTAGGTGATATCATTATCTTGGATTTGATAAATATAACCCCCCAAATAATTTTTTTAATTAAATGTACTTAGTGATATTATAGAACATCACTAGAAAGCTTTTTTTTACATATCTTCAGAAGAGGGGTTGGGAAATAAATATTGTCTTTTTCTTTTCAAGTAGAAGCTTTTGAAAATGATTTTTAAATAAAAAACCTAATTGCTTAAATTTAGCTAGAAATACAAATTTTTTATTAAATTTTAAAAAGTCTGGCTGAAACATACACATACATTTCTTTAGGGAAGGGTATGAGATAGCTGTCCTTAAAAGTTATCTTTTGCAGTTTGAATTAGGAGTTTTAAAATATACCTATCCAATTTTAACAAGTAGAAGTAGTTTCGGTAAAAATTTCTTAAATAAAAATAATTATAAATGTATATTTATTTTTATCTTTTTCATGGAAACATTTGAGAGTTCATTGTTCATATAACATATTAAGTTATGTAGTTTACAAATTATACAATGTAGCTGTGATGTGTGTGCAGTCTATAGTCTCAATATTTTTTATTAACACTTAAGAGATACAATTACAAGTATGAAGGAATTTGGTATTTTATTGGCGGAAATTCTGCATGTTAACTACGAATGGGACACCGTATCCAGGGCTGTGGGAGATAGCTCAGTAGAATAAACCCTTTCCTGGCAAGCACAGGGTCCTGAGTTCAATCCCTGGTATGAGAAAAAAAAGATATTGTAACCTGGTAAAGCAATAAGAGCATCTAAAAGTTTTATTGACTTTCTTTTTGCAGAACTGGGGGTTGAACTCAGGCCCTTGCGCTTGCCAGGGAAGCGCTTATTCTATTGAGCCATCTCCCCAGTCTGTAAAGGGCTATGCCTATTTTAGTTTACTAAGGACAACTGTTATTCTTGTATTTTTGTTTGAATAACTTCATGAAGAACATTTTATTAAAAGTGCTTTTTATGCATTTTACCAACTTAACTATTGGGCATTTTTCTCGAAAGTCATTGAAATGTCTTGTTTCACAAGACTTCTGTTCAGCCAAAGGACCGTGACAGCTGCATTTGGTACAGTTGTCCACGATTGGTACTTTGCCTCCTTAGGACATCATCAGTGTTTCCTAAACAATCTGAGCCGCCAGCCAATGAACACCACGCAGTGAATATTGTGATTTTTCAAAAGCTGGAACCAGTTCCCGTACTGATGGATTATTACTCTTACTTCCCTCCTATTGGCAAATGCGCTGCGGCATCTTCATTCTGTGGCTAGCTTTGAAAGTTTGAGTCCCAAGAAGCTTCCAAAGAAGAGTCTTCTTGTCTCTGTGTATTATATTAAATGTTTTAAGCTTCTCTTTGCGCTATCATTAGCTTTTGCTATGCTAGTTCTAGTTCTTAGCACTTCAAACTTTGAAAAATGGCAATACAGAGGAGGAGCCGCCAGCTAGAGCAGGCGACTGACTGAGCTGCGCTCCCGGGAAACGCAGCGGCACAGCGAAGCTAGCGGGGCCTGGGCTGACAGATAAGTGGCACAGCTGGTTTGGCGAGTGAGCGGACTGGCAAGTGCGGGGCGCAGTCATGATCATCTCAGCCGCTGGAATTATTTCTCTTCTGGATGAAGAAGAACCACAGCTTAAGGAATTTGCACTACACAAATTGAATGCAGTTGTCAATGACTTCTGGGCGGAAATTTCTGAGTCTGCAGACAAAATAGAAGTTTCATATGAAGATGAAGGTTTCCAGAGTTGGCAGTTTGCGGCCTTAGTGGCATCTAAAGTATTTTATCACCTGGGAGCTTTTGAGGAGTCTCTGAATTATGCTCTTGCAGGTGATCTCTTCAATGTCAATGACAATTCTGAGTATGTGGAGACTATTATAGCAAAATGCATTGATCACTATACCAAGCAGTGTGTGGAAAATGCAGATTTGCCTGAAGGAGAAAAAAAACCAATTGACCAGAGATTGGAAGGCATCATGAATAAAATGTTCCAACGATGTCTAGAAGATCGCAAGTATGAGCAGGCTATCGGCATCGCTGTGGAGACAAGAAGACTAGATGTCTTTGAGAAGACCGTACTAGAATCGAATGATGTCCCGGGAATGCTAGCTTATAACCTCAAGCTCTGCATGTCTTTAATGCAGAATAAACAGTTCCGGAATAAAGTACTAAGAGTTCTAGTTAAAATCTACATGAACTTGGAGAAACTTGATTTCATCAATGTTTGTCAGTGCTTAATATTCTTAGATGATCCTCAAGCTGTAAGTGACATCTTAGAAAAACTGGTGAAGGAAGACAACCTCCTCATGGCCTGTCAGATCTGCTTTGATTTGTATGAATGTGCCAGCCAGCAGTTTCTCTCCTCTGTGATCCAGAATCTTGGAACTGTGGGCACCCCCATTGCCTCTGTGCCTGGCTCCACCAACACAGGCACTGTTCCAGGTTC
>NW_004524591.1:10262118-10269493 GCF_000260255.1 Octodon degus | reverse complement strand
CTTTTTATGAGAGAAGAAGGGAGAGAATGAGGAAAGGAGGGAATGAAAAAGGGAGGAGAGAGAGAGGAGAGCAAGAGCAGGAGGGAGGGAGGGAGAAAGAGAGAGAGAGAGACAGAGAGAGAGAGACAGAGAGAGAGAGAGACAGAGAGAGAGAGAATATGAGCCAATGAGCCTGCTGGGCAGGAGGGAAGCAGGGGGAGGGAGAGCGGGCCGTTTTGCACTGTCCTGCATTTTGGCTCTGGCCCTTTTAATTATTATGACTTGCAAAATGTTTTTACCTCATTGGACATACCTAACTATACATCAGACACTATTATAACACATTCTGACATAAATTAGAGGGCAAGAATGTCAATATTGAAATTGTCTACTTGCTTAATTTTTACTTATTTATTTTTTTGCAGAACCAGGGATTGAACTGAGGCCCTTGTGCTTGCCAGGCAAGTGCTTATTCTAGTGAGCCATCTCCCTGGTCCCTACTTGCTTATAAAGAGCTAGTACTTACTATCTATGTTTAGTTTTTTATTATTGTAGTAAACAGCTGTTATTATAGTGAAGTCTACTCATTGTCAGAAATTTTAGAAAATATGTTTAATCTCAAAGCAAATGAACTACTATAAATCTATACCATGTGGAAAAAATTTCTGGTTAATAGAACTAAAATCTCTTTATTGATATACAAGAACTTTTTAAAAAACAAAAATGGAGGGCTGGCCAAATAGCTCAGCGGATTAAGGCACCTGCAAGCAGGCACAGGGGCTGGGGGTTCAATCCTCAGGGCTGCTGTGCCAGCCCTGCCCCCTAGGTGCGCTGAGAGGACTATTGAGACTGGGCGTGGTGGTGCACGCCTGTAATCCCAGCTCTTGGGAAGTTATAAACATGCGGATCACTACAAGTCTGATCTAGTAGTGAGACCCTGAACACCCTGTCGACCCTTCCATGAAAATTACAAAACAAACCTCCAAAAAACAAAAAACAAAAAGCCCAACTCTCCCCCAAACAAAAAACAAAAATGGAACCACAGTATATGTTTTTTCCACTTCATATACAATATTTAATATACAATGGTTTCACAACATACTTTTTTTCAATGGCTGTAGACCAAACCATTGTAAATGTATCTTGTTAGTGAACTCCTTACTTTGAATAAATTTAGATTTAAATTATTTCCTCACGTTTAATTGTACTATGTGCGCTTTTTTGTATCTGTACATTGGATGGATCCTTGAGCTTTAAGCTCATTTTCAGATTTTAAAGATGTGTTGTAGTAAAGGACAAATTACCATCAGCCTTTTCTCACTTCAAACACACTTATCCCATTGTGCGTGCCACCCTCTGGAGTCCTAGAATTCCTTTAGCACAAGCGTCTTTAATTGCAGTGGTGTGGTTGTCTTAATGAATTGCTTCAAAACATTCACCTTTTATGATCACATTGGCTTTGAGAAGAGTCAAAAGTTGCCTGGCACAAGGTCTACTGGATGCAGCCCCGCCAGAATGCATTTTTTCCTATGTACTTTATTAACATTTTTCTTAAAGATTTATATTCTTTTTTTAAAGATTTATATTCTTAAAATGCATATTTTTGAGGCATGCATTCATAGATGAAAACATATCCTTATAATTTCAAAGTTGAACTGTTTTCATCATTAAGAATAAGTTTTTGCATATTTTGTAAACTCCTCTGTTTTGACACTATATACTGTTACTTGAATAAGAAAATTATTATATAGGTTTCTTTTTAGACTTAACATGCAAGTCATGGTTCTGATTTTTTTTTTTTACTGTTTTATGCCTTCTTTCTTGGTTTTGTGTTTTTCATTTTTGCATGTTTGTTTGTGTTCAAAAGCAAAAAAAAAATATTTAAGGCAGGATATTTTCTTTTACCAAAATCTGGAGCAGAATTGATGATATATAAAGCAACAGAGCATACAAATTATCATAACACATTTATGTGGAAAATGTTGCTAGCTTGTTTTGTTTAATCATTTTCCTGTAAAAAATGTTTATTAAAAGCTCCTTACTCATATCTGAAATTGAAAACATCAACGTCAGCATGTAGAGTAAATGTATAGACTTGTTCATCCCTCCCATAAAGGCACCAGATAAAATCCGGCTTGTAAAACAAGGTAGCAGTTAAAATTATTCCATGGCAAGTGTACCGAGCCAGCTTTCCATGCCAACTCATAAATATTTCCATCCACACGCACTTTCCAAGGGAGTCTTCCAGTTGCAATTAAACTCCAAGCTGCTACATATTTTGTGGCTTCAGTAATTTTGCCTTAACATAATTAACATTTTAGAGATGGTATCCTTGACTTATTAGAATGGTAATAAATTTTCTTATGGAAATATACTTTCCAATCTTGGATGTGACAACGTAGTGGATTGTGTTCCAAATGTGAGGAGCTTCACACTAGCGGAGGGGTGAGAACGCTGCCTTCCTCCATAGGTAAGTCCCGCGGGGAGTGCGTCAGGCATAATGTGTCATCAAAACCAAAGTGCACGGTCATCTCGATCGTGAGCTCATGAAAGCGCTAAGAATTATACTCATGAATTTGATTTTAAAGAAAGACTTTCACTTCCTAAGTTTTTTTTTTTTGTGTGGCAACTAACTCTTTGTGATTTTATGTTTCAGACAACCACATATCCTGTGAAGCTGTCCTGCCTGTCTTCTTTGTAATTTTACTTGGTTTTTATTGTTATTCACTTTAAAAAATATTTACAGTGTGATAAAAATCCTTGTTTTTTGGAATGCCCACTGTTTTCTAGCATTGATCTTAGCTATTTACTTTTCCTTTACAGTAGCTGTACGAGAGAATTATTGCTACTTCTGAATCATAATCAGGAGAAAGAAAAGAAAATGAAGGTCGGAGATGTTGTTTGGGCAATGTCACCAACATCACACAGCATGGAAGCAGCAGAGCTAAACTCAGTCTTTGGTCTGGAAGAAAATAAGCATTTTGAACTAGATTCCTTGGAGCAGGCTTATTGCTCAGAATAAACAAATTACAAAACTAAATACTAATAAATATCATTTTATATAATTTTTGTCTTTATTTTTAGCTACAAGAGAACTGTAAGTGAAAGATGACAAAATAAATTGTAGGTGTACTACAAAGTGGTGCGGATGCTATTGTTCTTAAGTTTTCTCTTGGTGCTGATGAAATCTAAATTTGGAAACAAAAGTCAGAACTGTGTAGTCAGTGAAAAGTTAAAGATCTTTTTTGGCAAAGCCAGCAGTCATTTCAAATAAGTATTTCACATTACTTCAATAGTGTTTAAATGACTATACCATTCTAGCTTTTTGCAAAGTTTACTGCCATTTGCTTTCCATTAGAAAATCCTTGTAAATTAAGGGCCCCTTGAAGATGAAAAGTCTATAAGCTATAAGAAGCTAATAAATCGGAGCATATTCTTTCACATTTCACTAAGGAACTATATACATAAATATTAAGTATAAATTACCCAATGATTTCATTTTTTTCCTGTCCTCCATAGCATGGCTACTCCTCAGGGAAGAGAATGCATTTTTTTAAGCCACTTCCAAGGCACTTACGCTTCCTGAAGTGTCTAGTTATAGAAGCTTCTTTTCTTGTATTTGAAGCTAAAGTAAAAGCTGGTCAGGCCAGCATGCATCTGATATACTTGTCCAGCACATTTAAAGAACTAGAGAAGCAAAGAGTCTTTGTGACAAAGCTCACGTGAATCTTGTTTGGAAAACGGTGCCTGATAAACTATTTTGTTAAGGGCTGAATTTCTCTCTCCCTTCATTCTGTTTCTCTGAGCAAATGGCATTATGGCCTAAAAGAAAGTTTGGCATGCCAAGACAAACCGGTGCCAGTGGAAAATTCAACTAGTGATGAATGTAAAATTAATCACTGAGGAAATGAATATCCTTAGTTTGATGCATAGGAATTTAAGAACACAAGCAGCATTCTTGAGCTGCAGCATGTTAAGCAGGGAGCAAGTTCTTATTGTCCTAGCAGTAGTGGGATGAGTGGAAAGAAAACTAGATTTGGAGTGCAAAAACCTGAGCTCTAAGAGGTGGAAAATGAAAAGGAATGAGTTTTTCCTGTGGGCCTTTTTAAGCCATAGGTAATAAAAGGTTTTACATCTGACTTCATAAACTTTCTTGGGGCTGGGACTCTGAGTAGTTAAGAGATTTGTTCTAAGACAGAGCTAGAAAGCAGCAGGAGTCAAACAGTGCTATCTGGTCATCTGTACCTCAAGCTCCTCTTGTCTGTACCCCTATTGTCTAAGGAAGATTAAAATCATAGTCAGTTTATAATGAAAAGGACTAATCTCATTCTTACAATGTCATGAATATCATCTATGTCAGAATCATTTGGAAATCTTTAGTCCTGATCAATTTGTGGGATTCAGCAATTGAACAAGAATAGGAAAAACCAAATCAGCATTGACACAGTTGTAATGTGGGAACTTAGTTCTCCACTGCCACAAAGAGACAGATTGATTGGACAAATTCTCACCAAAAAATATTAGAACTAAACCAAATGTGTGGATAAATGGGCTTAATAGACGTCTTCAGAGTATTTTCACCTCACAACACCAGAATACATATTCTTCTCAGCTGCATATCAAATATTTCCCCAAATAGACAACATATTAGCCCATAGAACATGCTGAAGTAAATGCAGTGGAGCTGAAATTATCCCATGCATATTCCTGTGCACTGAAAATCCCATGTATTGCATATATGAAATAGTGCAATGAAAATGGAAGTCAATGCCAAAAGAAACCACAAAACTATATGAACACATGGAAATTAAATAACTACCACTCTCCAGAACAACCAATAGGTCACAGAGGAAATTAAAGAAGAGATTAAACAGTATTTACAACTAAGAGAGAATGTCAGTTCAGCACACTGGAACTTAATGAGATGCAAAGAAAGCAGCCCTAAGAGGGAAATTTATAGCAGTGAATTCTCATGTCAGGAAAACAGAACAAGTTCAAATAAACAACTCAATGTTTAACTTCAAACTTCTAGAAAAAGAACAAATCAAACCCAGAGCTTGTGGATATTGCCCAGAAAACTAGGACTAGAAGTCCCATTTGATCTTTTTGGGCATCTGTTGGAAGAATTAAAAACATCATACCACACCACAGCAATATAGACACACCCATGTTTATAGCAGCACAATTTGTACAGCCAAATCTTGGAAACAACCAGCATGTCTATCAACTGAGAAATAGATAAAAAAATGTGTTTTTTTCCCTATGTAATGGAGTACCACTCAGCCATAAAGAAGGATAAACTTGCAATACTTTTTAAGGTAAATGGATGCACTTTTACTGGCCTTTTTTTTTTTTTTTTTTGATAGTACCAGGGATTGAACTGAGGACCTTGTATTTACCAGGCAAGCACTTATTCTACCGAGCTATCTCTCCAGCTCCTGGATGCACCTTGAGACCGTGCTATTAAATGAAATAAATTGGACACACATGTTTATTTTTATTTTTTAAACCATGACCATTTAATTCACAAAACTTGAGATGCACACCTAACATATAACCTTCTTATTACTGAACAGCAAATAAAGTTTCTTTTCAGGGCATCGGTGCAACTAAGTTGAAATTATCTAAATAAATTTCGAATGCCATTCTTAAAGTATTATAAATAAACAATATTGAGAATAAACTTAAACATTACTTTTTTTAGGACTAATGATAAATGATGAGGTAGAATTGCTTCAGCAGATTTCCTAACCCTAGACCCCTAAATTAAGTTTGCAATGGCTTTAAATACTGGTGGCTTTTTAGGATAAGAGATCTGTGTTGCTGAGTGTCCACTCTTTAATGCAAAGACATGTTTACTTTTTCAAATGGTTCAATTTCACTAATACATAAGCCCTTAGCAAACCCCTAATAAAAGACCAATTTGTAAAACTGGGCCGTTTTAATGTTTTTACAATTTAATAAATAGTTTTCTTGATGAATGTAGTCATGAGAGTTGTTCAGCAGTATTCAAGTTGTGGTTTTCCTGATTGGTCTGTAGTCTTCAGTAAGTGTAAGAAGTTACTGTATGAAACATCTGTCAAACTAGTAAGACTGCATTGATGCATCCATCATTTTCAGGATTGTTGGTTACCTGGGCCTATTTACCCCAGATAGCCTTGCCTCCTTGGAACACACATGTTTAAATACTGCATTGTTTCTTTGGTGTGAGAAATAAAAATGGTAAATAAAGACCAAAGTGTATAATAGGTATTGTGAAACAGGAAGAAATTGTTTAAAAGAAACGACTTCTTTTGAGAGGGAGGAAAGGAAATGAAAACAGTGAGAAAAGAAGGATAAAATGGAAACAAAACAGTGTAAATAAGGAGCGGGAGAGGGGTTGAAAGGATGGGAGGAGATTAAAAAAAAGAATCAGGATATGTCATGTACAGGTACAAATTCCCTATGATGAAAGTTATTTCTGTCTATCTATCATCTATCTATCTATCTATCTATCTATCTATCTATCTATCTATCTATCTATCATCTATCTATCTATATTAATTTAATTAAAAAACCAATATGATACAATACAAAAATGATCAGTTTGTTAAAGCATTAGAAAATATGAAAATAAGCAGAAATAGCAGATACAAAAAAATTCATTGAAAGCATAAGTAGCAGATTTGACTAGTATGAAGATAGAAAGTCAAAACTATATATGCTGATACTAAGCAACTGCACTGAAGATGGCAATGTGTAATAGTAGGGTCATGCTTGGAGTGCCTGTCATTCTGGTCTTCTGAATACATGCTGCTTGTCATAACATGCCAGTTGCTGCCATGCTGTCTCTTTGGTAGATGTTTGTTTAAAAAGGAAGGTGGTGGTGAATGAAGGCAGGAGACAGGAAAAGGGGTGTTGCAGGACTCTCCTGTTGCAATGCTGTATATGGTTAGATTTCTAAACTTATATGTAAAAATATGCAATTGTTTATTCCTATTTTAAAAATATATTTTAATTTCAATTTTTTTTTTCATATTCTGTAGGGACTTAAAGTTTAACATATCAATACTTGATGAACAATACCTGTTCCATGTTATGCCTAAGATGTTTGATACTCAGACAGATAGTGACGTTAAGCTCAACAGCCTAGGTTGTATGGTAATAACAACAAGCTTCTCTTTGGAGGGTTAATAACTTAAGTCTGCAGACCAAAAATCAGAGAAAAAGGAGGGCTGCAAAGACAGCCAACATTTTGGCCCTAACCTTTCAAGGTCAATGAAAGTCAGGACATATGAAAATCTGTACTATAACATCTTGTAACTCAGTTGTGTCCCAAATTTTCTGATCAAGGAGATTATGGGGCCAAGGAGGAAAGTGATCGATGATGTAGAGTGTGCCTAAGGAGAGTCACATG
>NW_004524591.1:10258724-10262018 GCF_000260255.1 Octodon degus | reverse complement strand
TTCTTTCTGGGGTGAGATGATATCTCAATGTTGTTTTAATTTGCATTTCACAGATGGCTAATGATGTGAAAAAAACTTTTTTAAGGAGAAAAAAGGGAGGGCTGGCGAGATGGCTCAGTGGAATAAGAGTTTTCCTGGCAAGCACTAGGGCATGAGTTCAATCCCCGGTTGTGAAGAGAGAGAGAGAGAGAGAGAGAGAGAGAGAGAGAGAGAGAGAGAGAGAGAGAGAGAGAGAGAGAGAGAACAAGATTTCAAAACAAGATAATAGGAAAATAAAAGTAGTTAATCATCTTCAAATTACTTACTCCAAGTACATGCAATAGGCATTTAATAGTTCAGACAGTGATAGCAGACACCATTGCTTCAATAAATTAAGAGAAATTAAGATTATTGGATCATGAAGGCATAACATTATTTCCTGTTAGGAGGTCATGTCTAGTCAGAAATGATGAATTATTATGGGTGGACTGGAAGGTGGTATCTCCTCTTCTGCCTCCTTCCTTGCCTCCGCTTCCTGTGTGCCATGAGGCAAGCAATCTTCCTCCTCCAGAGTCTTCCACTATCCCTCTCCTTCCCTATAGCCTGCTAACTATGGAATAAAAGCATGAGTTAGGACTGGAGAGATGGCTCAGTAGAATAAGTGCTTCCCTGGCAAGCGCAAGGACCTGAGTTCAATCTCCGGTTCTGGAAAAAAAAATTAAAATAAAAAAAAAACCCATGAGCTAAAATTACCTGTAATAGGCAGTGAAAAGAGACTTTTAATTTAGAGGTGTAAGGTGTCGGGTCACAGTAGTGAGAAATAACTAAGACACCACTGTAATCCTTTCTGGATACCAGGGCATTTTGAACTATAAAATATGATCATTAATGATAGGCAGAATAGTATTAGGAGTCTGTGTCCTACTTTATCTATCCTTTAGGTAATGACTTACCATTTTAACATACTGTTGATGTTGTGTTTTAGAAACTATATTTTTGTAAAATGTTAACAAGTAATAGTTAAAAAGTTTTATTAGAAAAATCCAAAATAAAAATAAGAAATACGAGCACAGAATTTCAGGCTAACCATTATGATGAAATTATTATACCAGTATTATTAATTTCTATTATCTTTAACATATATTAAAAGTTTAATTTTTCTGTTAAATAGCTTAATAGTTTACTTCTATGACATGATATATTTATACTTACATAAATTCTCATTTAAATTTGCTACTTAAAAGAACAAAGTGTCTAAGTATCATATACATGTTTACAGGTATACTTTATAGGTGAATAATACCTATGCTTTAATTATTGGAGCAAAACTTTCAACCGTGTATATTGTTTAGGTAATCTAATTATCATAATGCTTTTAGAAAAACATAAACATATGCCTGACTATGTCTATTGTTAAAAGTAATTTTGTTTGAGGACAAAGGTATGATAAGGTGTTTTCCTAAATTTTGCATTTCAGAAGGCTTGTACACTTGGGAAACATGAATATAGAAAAAATAAAGAATAATTAGTACCATAGACACATAGGAGTCTTTATATAGTTTATATATGTAAGGTGTTATTTATGTTCTTTTAACAAGTTTGCACTGGCAAGAGTCTAAGGATACAATGAGCCTTCCTAAAAGTTTAAGAAAAAGGCTTCATAATCTGTTACTAAATATACAACTCTGTCTCATTTATACTATAACAAAAGCTTGCATTAGCAAAACAAAAATGCAGATCAAGTTTTAAAGGTAGGAGTGAACTGTACCAAACTACGAAACAGAGATGCATATATATTTAAGGTCAAGATGCAATGTACAGAGTATTATATAAAAGAGAGCTCATTGGTTAGTTTGCATGCAATACATTTACATAATCTTCACTCTGTAAACATCTTAAATTCAATAAAACTCAGACTCACAGAATATATTTTCTCAGATATACATGAATCTCTGGTCCCAGATACATTTAGCACGAGTTATAAGGTAATTGTTATGCATTTAATCAATTGTAACTTGATAATTGAAAAGATGGTATGAGCCAATCTTTAAATTAACCCTTTAAACTCCATTTTGCAAGTAATCAAGCCTAACAGCAGAATATACAAGAAATCATCTTAATGAAAAGGCATAACTTTTGTTCTCTAATCTAGATTTTGTGTTTAACACACAACAATTTTATATCTTAAGCGAATCTTATTACTTTAGATGCAGACAAATGTTTCATTATCCCAACTCGATTATCTGTATTAATTTTGTCTTAAACCACACTTGCTGCAGCAGGGCACAATGCAGGGAGAACTAGGCAGCATCACATAGAAAGCTGGAGCCAACTGGCTCAGGAGGCTGCTTCGCAGTCACAGAAGGGGTTTTACCCAGCAGCTCTGAGTGCCCCAAGGCCCCAAAGAAACCCCTCATATCCTGAATTTTATATTAAAATTTTAAATCAACAGATTTATGAAGAAAGCAATGGTAAGCCTTTTCTCTTCTAAATGCTAAAATTCATAAGAACACATTTAATAGACCAAAATATGTTCTTTCTGTTCATTTTAAGAAGTTAAGATTAGTTGTTTAATGACAAATGTGTCCAGTGTTGTTGGTAAATACTTATGAGCATTAATGCTATTTTTACTTAATTGTCTTAGATTATTTATGACATTAAAGATATGGTAGTAACATTATACGTATATTTATTTTTAAACCATAAGAAAAAATCCTAAACATTTTTGTACTTGTAATACAGAAAGCAGTGGACGCTGTACATTACAGTTTTTAAATTCAGATTTTATTAGTACCTTTTAGGTATACAAAATGATCACATTCATCATACAGAATTTGTACCTGTGCATGATATAACTTTAATCTTTTCCCCCTCTTTTTTACCCTCTTTTCAATTCCTCCTCCCTTGCCCATTTACAAAAGCTTAATTTCCATTTTTTCTTCCCTTCTCACTATATTTTCCTTTTCCCTTTCTCCTGAGATCCTCCCGTTTCCTTCCCCCACTTGAATATTTTCTTCTTGTTTCACAAAATCTAATCTATGTTTTAGTTTTTATTTACACTTTCAATTTCTCAAACCGGAGAAACAATGCTATACTTACCCATGTGTATCTGATTTAAGAGTATAGTCTCAAGGGGCATCCATTTACTTAAGGTTGTCTCAACCTTATCCTTCTTTATGTCAGAGTAGTACTCCATTGTCTTAAAAAATACATCTTCTTTATCCATTCACCAGTTGTTGGGCATTTGGGCTGTTTTCAAGATTTGGCTCTTACAAACTATGAAGATATAAACATGAGAATACCTACATCACTGTG
>NW_004524591.1:10257309-10258624 GCF_000260255.1 Octodon degus | reverse complement strand
TTATGGGGCCAAGGAGGAAAGTGATCGATGATGTAGAGTGTGCCTAAGGAGAGTCACATGGAGAGAAAACATTCTCTCAGGCTTTCAAGAGGAGCACATTGGCCAAGCAATGGCTGTGACTCATCCACATGGCTGACACTGACAAAGGATCTACAAACTGCGGTTTAGGGGTTCAGGCTAAGTCCGGAGTGGATTTGACTGACCTTATCAGATACAAAAGCTACATTTCTTGTTATATAGGTCTTTCTTTATCTTAGTCTTAACCATCCAGCAGAAAATTATAAAAATGAAGTATAAAAAGTAAAGCCATATTAATATGCTGAGCTGCAAAAGGCTCAAGTTAACAACTTCTGACATTACCAGTCTTATGGAAAACCCACTACTATTATGGGCTACTGGACTATTTTGGAATATTTTGCTGAATTCATAAGCCATAGTATTTAAATGACAAAACTAAACAAAAAAAGGGGATACAAATGAACAACGATTTTGTATCTGCATATTCAAAATAGTTAGGATAGATATACAGCTACATTCTCTTAATTCAATGAATAGAAAGATTTGTTCTAATAGTGTTTGTAAGCAGGATATAATGTCTGCATCTTGTACAGTGAATAACCACTAAGACAACAATATGTAATGTATTAATTATTGAAACTGTCCTACTAATCAGGTTTGAAACTGTCTCATTGCTATTTGTTTCTCAATAAAATTATGGAAAAAAGGAGAGAAAGTCAGAAATTCAATACAGAATGAATGGAGCAGATCATAAACTCAATGATGCCTTAAAAGTGACAAGATACCATGTCATCTGGAATCAGCAGCTGCTGGATAACTCAAAAAGAGCAAGAAAGAAAATTAGAATTGTAGGAATGAAGTAAAACTTAGAAGACAACTCAAATGTGAATAATTTTTCCACTGAAATCATAACAAAAATATTCTCAAATATAGGGAAAAATTTATATTCAAGTATCAGAGTCATGTAGAACCCAACAGGCCCATAACTTGTTAGAACCTCCAATACACATTATAATCACAATTCTACAAATTCAACAAAAGGAGAGAATAACAGCTATTGGAGAAAAAAGGGCAAGTTAATTTTAAAGATAAGCCTGGCAATTACAGTGGATTTATTTATTTGTTTGTTTGTTTATTTATTTATTTATTTATTTTTTCCAAAGTTTTATTGACAAACAGATAGCAATGAGACAGTTTCAAATCATATCAGAAGGACAGTTTCAACAAATAATACACTGCATATATTCTTCTTAGTGATTAATTGCTGTACAAGATGCGGACTTGTGATCCTATTTAC
>NW_004524591.1:10241627-10251254 GCF_000260255.1 Octodon degus | reverse complement strand
GGGTCCGCTATTTATTTATTTTTGTGGAACCTGGGATTGAACTTAGGCTCTTGAGCTTGCCAGGGAAGCACTTATTCTACTGAGCCATCTCCCAGGCCCCTACGGCAGATTTATAGGCACATATCTTAAAGACTAGGAGAGTTAGAGCAACGGTTTTCAAGACCTCCCTTCTCCCCAAAATCTGTCAAGCTAGACTTCAATATATTAGCTTTCAAGGTTGCTGAAGTAATGACTTTTCACGACAAAGAACTAGTAAAGAAATGCTGTACCACTAACCAATGTTGCAAAAAATACTCAAGGATGTCTCTAGACAGAGAGGCAAGCTACCAGGATCAAAACTCAAAGGAAAGTATACATCTAAGTTGGAGAGTAGTTAAACAAAGGGGCCCCCTGGGAGACAGCTCAGTAGAATAAGCATTTGCCTGGCAAGTACAGGGTCCTGAATTCATTCCCTGGTTAAAAAAAAAAAAGTTAAACAAAAGAAAACAGATCCACACGAACCAGAACTAGAAAAACAATCCAATGACAGAATTTGTTAAATAATATAGAATGATAATTCTCAGTTTCCCTGGTCTTAATTCTCCAGTCAAAAGACAACTTGGCAGTTCCATCAAAAACTAAAGCACAACCATATACTGACTTCAATAGAAACATGTCATCCAGTCATTAAAAATAGTTCATAGTTTATAGGTGATGGATAAGAAACAATAATTTACTCAAAGAACCCCAAAGAGAGCAGAAATAGGTGTTATTTTTAGACAAAACAAACTTTAAGTGACAACAATGGTCACAAATACTAATAAAAGGAACAATTCAAAAAGCACTGCCTATGCACCATATGTTGGGACACTCAAATTCATAAAAGAAAAACTACTAGACATAAAATAACAGATATAAATTAGAGCATATGTAATTCATAGTTAGCTATATGCCTGTAATCCTAGCATTGGGAGGCTGAGCTAAGAGGATGGCCATGAATTCAAGGCCATTGAATTCATAGCAACCTTTTGTCTAAAAAATATCACAAAGGGGAAAGGCAACATATTGCTTCACAACAGGACAGGTCAACTAAGTAAATCATGAACAAAGAAATATTAAAAAAAGAAAGAACATTAAATTTAAATCCCATCATTGACTATGTGGACTTAACAGATATATAGTATGTTTTTCTAACAATAACAAAATAACCATTTTTCTCAGAAGCACAAGGAAATTTGAAGTTAGAAATGAACAGCAAAAGTAACCACAGGAATAACACAATACATGAAGATTAAATAATTCATTATTGTTCAATCACAGAAGAAGTCATGGAATAAATTAAGATGACCTAGAATCAAACGACAATGGAGGCACAGCACACCAAAACTTATGGGGCACAATTTATAGCTGTAAATCTGCATATTTAAAGAATAAGTGATTTCAATTAAATACATTCATGATGCATCTCAAGGCTCTCAAAATCAGGGGGCCAGGGAGATGGTGCACTAGAATAAGCAGTTGCCTGGCAAGCACAAGGACCTGAGTTCAATCCCTGGTTCCACCAAAAAAAAAAAAAAAAAAAGGCTCTAAAAATCAAGTCCCCAAAACCTGATGAAAACAGGTATACAAGGGCTTTATAACAAAACTGACAAAATCCCTTTATAACAAACCTATGCCAATATCATATTAAATGAGGAAAATCCAAAAGCATTTTCCCCTAAAATCAGGGAGAAGACAAGGTGTCACACTCTCAACATTCTTGTTGAGCACAGTACCCAAAATTTTAATCAGAACAGTCAGGGAAGAGAAGTAAGTAAAATGGATAAGTACAGCAAAGGAAAAAGTCAAACTATCTTTTTCACTGGTGACAGGACCCTTTACATACAAGACCCCAAATTCCAACAAAAACTTCTAAAATCAAAACATAAATACAGCAGAGGAAAGATATAAAAAACATAAAAATTAACAGTGTCAGGTTTTACTGGCAGTGGTGATGGCAGCAGTAGCCCAGCAGAGAAGCAGAAATAAGGGGGAAGGAAAGGCTTTATTAATTCTGAAGATGCAGAGAGGATCAGGGCAGGGAGATGGGCAGATTCTCTGACCTGAGACAGGGAGGATGAGCCCTTATGGACTTTTCCTATGGGTGGAGTTTGAGGGGTAGGTTCAGTGACACACAAGGAGCTGATTGGATGCTCCCTTATGTGGGCAGGAAAGGTAAAAGGAAGATCCAGGACTGGAGTGGGGAAGAAGGAGGAAGTGGTCACTGGGAAGATAAGCTATTGTTTTGGGGATTCAGCCATGTTGGTTCAGGACCATGATGACTTAGCAATCTGTACTCAGGCTGTAACCTATCATTCCTTCCTTTTAGTTGTTACGAAGGAGTGATGAATTTCTTAGAGCACTTCCTGCTGAATGGGGGCATCATCTGGTTGACAAGGAGATTGACAGTATGATGGTTCCTGCCCATACAGAAGCTAGTGCCAGGTGTTTCAGCCAGGATGAGAAGTTTATCATTAGTGAAGACTCACATCTGAGATTCAAGAAATCTTATCTTTTTTTTTTTTTTTTTGTGGAACCAGGGATTGAACTCAGGCCCTTGTGCTTGCCAGGGAAGCACTTATTCCACTGAGCCATCTCCCTGGCCCCAAGAAATCTTGTGCAGCACCTCAAAGTCATCTAGGAAAGTGATTCAGAATATTTTCCATGGTAGCCAAATTAAAATGAGTCAAAGATTAGGGAAAAAGCCCAACATTACTTCCTACCAAAAAGTTGTCACTTTTTAGCCTGGAGTGAGTGTGAGAGAGAGGGCGACAGCACCTACATTAGCAGTTGTCACTAGAAAAAGCAGGGGGCCAGGGTCTAGATGGATGAGGAGGGGGTCCCGATGTGAGCTCATGATTTTTGAGATGAGAGGAAAATAAACAAGGTGGGATTCTCCCAAGTTGAGTTTTGGACTCACCTGTGTGGGTTGAGATTGGCTGGTGTTGGATGTGAGTTTGCAACAGCAGTTGAAAGAGGCAGAAGCAGAGGGCACCTCAGTGAGGGGGCTCAAAACTGGGGCAGAGATTCTCTGGGAGCTACACTGTTCACTGATCCAAATCCATGGCACCAGAATTGTCAGGTTTCACCAGCAGTGGTGATGGCAGTGGTTTAATATATCTTAAATACTCTAGGCCTACAGGATTAGATCTTATGTGGACAGTCCCCAACCTGGTCATCCTCCCAACAGCAACAGTGGCAAAGACAGCATCCAGTCTGCCCTCCTAGTTCCACATCACCTGAGCCAAGTGGCATCCAGACAACTCCACTCAACCTGACAAATCTCCTCTTCTTGATCCTGAGCCCTTACCACTTGAGTGGGTTTCACAACTCCTGTCACCTACACATCTTTGCCTAACTAAGGGTTCAACAATCCCAGGGCAGCTCATGTATTGCTTTACCAGCCAGTTTCTGAACCCTTACTCTCTACCATTCCTTTCATTTGCTACCAGACTCTGGACCATTTGCCTAGATGACTTTGGGGTGCCACACAAGATTTCTTCAATCTCAGATACAAGCCTTCACTAATGATAAACTTCTCATCCTGGCTGAAACACCTGGCACTAGCTTCTGTATGGGCGTGAACCATCATCCTGTCAATCTCCTTGTCCCCTCAGATGATGCCCCCATTCAGCAGGAAGCAGTCTAAGAGATTTACCACCCCTTCATAATAACTAAAAGATGGGAATGATAGATTTCAGTCTGAGTGCAGACTGCTAAATTATTGTGGCCCTGGTCCAACATGGCTGAATGCCAAAACAATAGCTTATCTTCCCAATGACCACTTCCTCCTCCTTCCCCACTCCAGCTCTGGATACAACTCCCTTTTACCTTTCCTGCCTACACAGGGGAGCCTCCAGTCAGCTCCTTGTGTGTCACTGAACCTGCCCCTGAAACTCCGATATTTTACAATTTAGCAAAAATCTGTAAAGTCTCATTCTCCCTGTCTCAGGTCAGAGGATCTGCGCATCTCCTTGCCCTGATCCTCTCCTCTCTGTGTCTTCAGAGTTAATAAAGACCCTCCCTCGCCCATTTCTGCTTCTCTGTTGTGCCCCTGCTGCTACCACTGCTGCCAGTAAAACCTGGCAGATAGTTTTCGTATACTGAGAAAGAAATTAGGAAAACAGTGCCTTCAGTGTAGCATAAAACATATGTAGGTATTTATCTAGCCAAGGAAGTGAAAGACCTCTACAGTGAAATCCATATTCCTCTGAAAAAAATGCAAGAGATTTCAAAAAGTGCAATGCAATCCCCTGTTCCTGGATGGGCAGAACCAATAATGTAACCTTCTGTGCCTCTTTTGATCTGTGTAGGCTTGACGTCTACTTTGTCTGAAAATAGGGTAGGTATTGCTTTCTTTCATTTTTTCGTTGCGCGGAATACTTTTTTCCATCTTTTGATTTTCAGTCTGTGAACTTCTGTGTTTTTTTGTATCCAGTATGTTGTTAGGTTCGGCTTCTTGTTTTATTCTGTCGGTATTTTTTCAAAAACAATTTAGGCTCCAAAAGCGTTAGTTTGGTAGCTAAAGAAGTTGTATAGGGCTGGTGGGATAGTTCAGCAGACTAAGTACCTGCTTTGGAAAATCAGGGACCAAGGTTCAATCCCTGGTCCTGCATGCCTTGCTGGCCCCACCCTCAGGGCATGCTGAGCTGTTCATTTTTGGGAGTATCATCATCTCAACAATGTTAAATCTTAAAATCCCCAAATGTGAGATATTTTCTCATTTATTTTGACTGTCTTTCATTTTTTCAAAGAAGCAAATAGTTTTTGGAATATTCATTTGCAATTATTTTGGTAGTTTATATTTTTTTAGGAATATATTCTTTTCACATATTACCTGATTATTAGCATAAAGTTGTTCATTGCACTGTTTTATTCTAGTTTATTTAATTTATTATTTTTTAAATGCAAGTGATCAAAAACAGGGCCTCATGCATGCCAGGCAAGCACTCCACAAGTGACAACTGAGCCCCCATAAAATTCCTTTAAAATTCTTTTTATTTCTGTAAGGTCAGTAGTAGTGTCCCTTCTGCAGCTGCTAATTCCAGTAATTTGAGAATTCTTTTTTTAATCTTGTCTGTTTAAGTATTTGTCTTTTTTTCTGCTTTCAAAATTGACTGCTTTTAGGGGCCAAGGATATAGTTCAGTGGCTCAGGGCTCCCCTGGTAAGCTTGAGGTCCTGAGTTTTGATTCCCAATAATCTCCCTTCATAAGAAAAAAATTACCTGCTTTTGGTTTCAATAATTTTCTGTTTTTTTTTTTTAAAATATATTCTGTACTTTGTTAGTTTCTGCTCTAATCTTCATTATTTCTTCTTTTTGCATGCTTTAGGTTTGGTTTGCTTTCCTTTCTCTGTTATCTTAAGAAAAAACACTAAGTTAGTAATTTGTAATGTTTATTATTTCCTAATATAGGTATTTTCAACTGTAAATTTCCTTCTAAGCACTTCCTTAGCTGAATCTTGTGAGTTTTTCTGAGCCATAATTTTTTTCGCTTTGACCCATTGTTTATTTAGTAGTGTGGTATTTCATTTCCACATATTTGTGATTTTTCCAAAGGTTTTCCGGTTATTAAATTCTAATTCCATTCCATTTAATCAGAGAATATATTTTGTCTGGTTTCTCCCTTTTATATTTTATTGAAATTTATATAATCTATTCTGAGAATGTTCCATGTACTTCTTAGAATGTTTATTCTGTTTTATCAAATGTTCTAGAGTTATATTTCAGATATTGTTGATTGAAGGTATTGTCTGAATTATCTTCTGATCTTTTGTCTAGCTATTCAATCCAATATTGACAGTGAGGTATTGATGACTTCAATTATTACTGCTAAATTGTCATTTTCTCCCTTCACTGCTTTGAATTTTCTTTTTGCATTTTGATGCTCTGTTATTAGCTACATCTAGAGAGAGACAGCAATAAAGACTGTGTAGTCAATCATCACATGACATTAATTCAACAATGTCCAAAGGATTTTAAAATAAAACCATAGAACTCAATTTCTTTCATGTTCATATGTAATCAATTGCAACATTTATTGGTGAAAAAAACAATATATCATATTAAATGTTCACGTTGATTTTATAAGAGGCACATTTTTTTTAAGAGGCACATTTAAAAAAAAGAATAAAAATAACAACGTTATGCTTACCCAGTGGAATTAATTAGATCTTCATTTAGCAAGGGTGAATGTTGGAGAATTTCTTTTGGGCTGAGTTTGGTGTGCGCTGGACGTGTTTATCAAGCACTATGAAAGGTCCAGGTTGTCTCTTAACCTCTTTTAGAACTCAAGCAAACAGTGGTGGCAGATGGATCATTGCTTGCTGAGCTTTGCAACTAATTGAAGACAGTAAAGAAGTTTGGTCTCAGCCAGTCAGAATTATTAGCATCAATCCATTCTGAGGAATCACCTTGGATGTATTTTCTTGCTATGACCACACATTTTTTTTCAGACAAATGTGCATAAATCTTCAAATCGGGTTCTTTAAAGTAAGCAGAGTAAATATTTTTAAATAAAATAAAACAAATATAATATTAAGTGAATATAATCTCATCTGGTCTGTTACACGTTGGAGTCAAGACTGGTAGGAAAACACTCCACATAAAAGTACAAAATAAATGAATTGCGCATCTGTTTGAAAAGGTTAACTCTTCACCTGGATTAATGCCCTTTTGGATAGTGTTTTTTCTGTCTGAAGTTGTGTATGGTTTGGGTTGATTGTTTCTGGCATAAACAATCACAAAACTAGAATGATTGCCAGTGAGAAAGGGCCAAATCTCTCTGAGACAGTCGTCTTTTTGACAGAAATTATACAGAACTGCTCAGCTTATTCAGGAATAATTGGAGTCAGCGATGTGCACTGAAAGTCCCCTCTTTGATGTTCGTGCTGCTTTCTAACCCAGTTCAGAAGGCCAGTACTGTACTACAAATGCCAAACAAGGTTTTGGAAACAAACATTATCGCAAAGTTGTGTTTGTTCTTGTGCTGTAGCCTTTAGTGCGTTGCTTGCAGTGATGTAAATATGCAGTCAAATAAGTATTTTAGGAAGGGAGAGATGATTTTTTTGAGATGATGTTTTTGAATGGCCAAATGTATGTTTTGTTCAAAATAACTGGTATTTTATGTTATGTATTTATTTATTTTTTTTAGAGAAGAGGATTTCAACTTCATCACACCTTGACTCTGGTAGATTAACTTGTTTTTAACTTTTAAAGGCAAAAGCTCTCATGGGAATTTTATTTACTTGTAAGTACCCAAGAGTGTGATAGACAGGGCAATGTTTTCCAGATCCGTTTGGCTGGGAAGCCTTGTAATGAGCAGCATCTACTGCAGCGAGCATTCCAAGAGGGACATTTTGGAAAACTCTGGTGTGATCTACAAGTACGTATGAAAAGGTCTCACTTCTAAGACTTAGTCTTTCTTTATGCTTATTGAAAACCATTAAGTCCACATTACCCCTCCTTGAGAGATACATATGCAAACTTCATAATTTCCCAGTTTTCTTTTGTCTTTGGGTTGTTCCCAATAAGCAATGGCTTACTAAATTATGCACTAGAGACTTTTACCTTAAAGATAAGGTCTTTCTGAGAAGCAGCCTCTAAACATAAAGGAGCTCTGCAAATTCTTTGTGTATCTTTAGTATAAGAATACTTTATTGGGCTAAGGAGATAGCACAGCAGTCTAAGCGCCTGCCTGGCAAGTACAAGGACCTGCAACCAGGCATGGTGGCACATGTCTGTAATCCCAGCACTGGGGAAGCTGAGATAGGAGGGTCACTAAGAGTCTGAACTGTGTAATGAGACTCTGTATCAAGTAAACAAATAAAAATGAAAAAAAGAATCATTATCTAAGTGTCTATAGAATCAAGTCCTTCAAAGGTACAGGACTGGAGAGTACAAGTACAGGGATTTGTAAGTGGCCATTTTGTCTTATGTTTTAGAGCCTACCATAAAGATTGATTCTGTCTTGATGCCTGGAAGAGTGCCACTGTGATTGGAGAACTACGTGCCTACCTTCAGTCATTTACAGTCCTATGTCTCCTCTGAACCATTAAAAAAAAAAATCCCCTGGATAGCATGACTGTCTTTGACTCACATTACATTTCCTTAATCCATTCTTGAGAAAACCACAAGTACCACAGAAGTTGGAAGAACAAATGTTTGAAAACAGAGGCACAGGATTGTAGCTAATACAAGGTATATCAGCTTATGTCATGGAGTATGATACACTAAGTGTCAGACTTAACAGAAATTTATCTTTTCCTAGTTATGGAGTATAGAAGTCTGAGCTCAATGTTGTTGGCATTGCTTTCTCCTGAGTTTCTTTTCACTGACTTGTAGATGACTGTCTTTCTCTTACTTTATTGTTTTAGATGCATAAAGTTATTTATTAGGGAGACTTTTTATTTTATTTTATTTTTTAACTTTTATTCATTTGTGTTCCATGCACTCCGGGTTCTGGGGCTGGTGCCACATTCGGTCCTGACGCTCATGCTCGGGTCCTTGCGCTTGCCACGCAGGCGCTGACAGGGCTCAGCTGTCTCACCAGCCTTGGGGAGACATTTAAGTTAAGGCATTCAAAGACATAGAGGGTGGGCCCTCATGAGTCATTCTGCAGCTGGCAGTATGCATGTGTTTTCGGTGGACATCTGTGAAATTGGTGAATCTGCAGCAAGTTGGGGTTGAGTTATAGAAGGAAAGCTGTGGGCCACACGCAGGTAGAGAGATAATGGCTCACTTTTCAGGTGAAAGAGTAGCTCATGGCATGTTTCCTAAGAGGAAGCCACAGGCCTGGTTTGTTTGCTTGTTTGTTTATTTATTTATTTATGATGGATGATCTACGATGTTTTGCCAGAAAACATTGTCAGAAACCTTAAATCCAGGTTTCTGCCATCTGCATTATCAGTTAAGCTAATTCATGGTCACCATATCTTTGAGGGATCTTTAGTTTGATGGTCCTAGAAACACAGAAGCATAAACACGTTTAGGGAGGACAAATAGGGATAAATCTGGGTGACTTTTATTGTGCCCTGAAGTTGCTGTCTTCTTAAAAGTGCCCTTTTGTGCTTATGATTTCTTTGTCTCCTTTCTGTGTTTCTTCTGGCCTATCTCATTTCCCACCCCAAAACTTGGATCCTTTATGACCTTAAGGGAGGCAGAGGGGCTCAAAGTGTATCTTCTCTGCCTGCTTCAGGCAGTGTCGACCTTGCCCAGCCGGGAAAAGTCTTACTCTGATGAATCACAGGAGAAGAGTTTGGATGTTGAGCCATCATTCTTTGACAGTCTGCAAAATAGGACAAGGACATTATTTAGTCACTGACACTTCAACTTCATTTTATAAACACGTTAAACAAGCAGGACCCCAAATGAGAAGTAGAATATTGGTTGATAGTAGCACCAAAGATCTCAGGCATTTGGTGTCATTTGGCATAAGACTTTAATTTTTAATATTAACCTCTATCCACTTAGATGTGTTAAACCCCATATAACGGGCAGATTTTAAGAGCATACGGTGTCCTCCCTATTTTGTCCTCCTATTTTAGTTATAATGATGACCAAAGTATACACTAAACATATATCTATGTTTTTTAAAATTTTAGGGGCTGGC
>NW_004524591.1:10239466-10241527 GCF_000260255.1 Octodon degus | reverse complement strand
GTCCCTGTGCTTTGCTAAGCTTGTTCTAAGTAGGTGCTTTAGACCACTGAGCCATCTCACCAGCCCAACCTTTAGTTCTTGTTTATTAAGGAATCTCCATGCTTACTTCCACAATTCTTTCTTGAGTCTATACTCCCACCAACAGTGAAGAATTCCATTTTTCCCCACAACTCACCCCCACAGTGTTGTTATTACTTGATTTCTTGAAAATAGCTTTTTAGTCCTTCTAATTTGTTTTGAAACTATTTTATTTTTTTTCATTAAATGAATAAAAAATTTGATGTTGCCAACAGGAAATAATTACTTATAGATGATCAACAAATACTTGTTGAATTAAAAAAAAAAAAGACAATAGCCTTTTTTCTGGGGTGAGATGGAATTTCAACAATGTCTTAATTTGCAATTCTCGAATGACCAGTGATGTTGAACATTGTTTTTCATATATTTATTTGCTGTTGTACTTCCTCCTCTAAACAGTGTGTATTCATATTAGATTAATTCATATCAGACCACTTTTAGATTGTGTCTCTATATTTGGACAGTCTGATGTATAGGGCGCCTAAGGAGAGTCATCTAGAGAGAAAAAATTATCTCAGGCTTTCACAGAGAGCAAATTTGTCAAGCAATGGCCATGACTCATCCAGATGGCTGACACAGACAAAAGATCTACAAGGTGTTGTACATGATTCTAGGGTAAACCCTGAGGGGATTTGACTGACCTTGTTAGACAGCAAAAGTTACATTTTTAGTTATATAGGTCTTGCTTTAACTTGACCTTAACCATCTAGCAAAAAAGTGTAACAAAGTGGTATAGAAAGTAAAGCTATATAAATATGCTGAGCTGTAAAAGGCTCAAGTCAACAACTTCTGACAGTTGCCAGTTGTGCTGATAACTCACTATTATTAAGGACTATTGGACCATGTTCAGTTATTTTGCTGAATTCAAGTACCTACAATCTTTGGACTGGATTCAAGTATGAAAAGGTCCTTTAAAGATTTCTCCAAATACAGCACTCTAACTGCAATGGAACACCCATCTCTGACAAAACAAAACAAAAAAGGTGGATATGTTGGGAGCCATGGAAGCTAGGAGATTGATCAAATGTGTGTAGGTGGAACTAGGCCTCAGTGCTGAAAGCAAACAAGCTACCTCAGTCCTGGGATGAATATCCTGTCTGGTTAAGGTCAGCTATTAGTCTCTAGGCAACCTTGTGTCACATGTTACTAACTTTGTAAAAGTATAAATAAAGGACCATTTTGTTGTGAAAAGAAAGAAAGAAAAAATATATATGTATACACAAGATAGTTAGACATACAGATACTTTCTCTTAGTTTATTGAGAAGAAAGGTTTGTGTTAATACTGTTTAGACAAAATATCATGTCTGCATCTTGTCCTCTGAATAACTACAATGAAGACAACAATATTCAATGTATTAATTATTATAATTTTCCTACTAACCTGTTTTGAAACTGTTTCATTGTTTGCTATTTTATCTTTTTCCTCATTAAAATGAATAAAAAATAAAATAAAAAAGTTCTGAATTCTTTGTATGCTCTCAGTAGTGACCCTTTGCCAGAGAAACAGCTGACAAACATTTTTCCAATGCTGTGGGTTATCTTTTTGCTCTGTGGTTTCTCCTGCTATGCAAGAAGCTTTTAATTGGATGAGATCCAAGTTGTTGCTTCTTTGTGATAGTTCCTATGTGTTTGGGGTTTTGTTGATAAAGTCTTTGCCCACACCAATGATTGCAAGAGTTCTACCTATTCTCTCTTCAGCACATTTAATGTTTCTGTTTTAATATTTAGATCCTTAATCCATTTCAACTTGAGTATATGATGAAACATATGGGTCCAATTTTAATATCTCTCATGTGCAGAGCCAGATTTTCTAGCACCATTGATTAAAGAGGCTATCTTTCTTTCAGTGAATGTGTTTGGCACTTTTGTCAAAGGTATGGTGATCAGTATGTTTGGAAGTGTCTCTAACATTTTCTGATTTTTTTCCATTGATCCTTTGGTCTGGTGGAGTTTTTTTGGCCAGTACCGTACATTTTTTTTTT
>NW_004524591.1:10237598-10239021 GCF_000260255.1 Octodon degus | reverse complement strand
AAAGTCTCAACGGATAAAGCAAGATCCTAGCCAAGGACACCTGGATCCAACCTCAACTAGATAAAGCCTGTAGCCTCAGGCATCTCACTCCTGCGTGGATTAACTTAATACCTTACTTGGAGAAGTCCTTGAGGGGTTGGTTCTGCCCTTTATGAGCACTCCCCTCCTCTCTTCTGATAACTAAATAAATAGGGGCTACCTAGAGAAGGTCGTGGTCTTAGTCCTGAGAGAATCTCAAACTCTGTGAGGGGACCTTGATCCTCCTAGAGCCTTGCAATTATTCCATTTTCCTCTCTTTAGTTAGTCTTTGCCGTGCACTCATATGGGAGAAAGCAGACTTGATCAGTCCACAATAACTAATAGCTATTATTAAACCAATAGTATTGTTTTCTATAATTTCATGAATTATTTTGTTGGAATTTTGGTCAGAATTAAATCTGTGTAACAATTTTGGAAGACTGGCTATTTTTACCATATCAGTTCTTCCTTCCCAAGAGCAAGAGATATCTTCCCATTTTCAGATATCCTCTTCAATACCCTTTTACACAGTACAGTAGTTTTCAGTGTAAAAGTCTTTTACTTCCTTTGTCAAATTACTTCCTAGGTAATTCATTTTTTAGATGTGATTGTGAAAGATTTTATTTTTATCATTTATCTCACCTTGCATATGCTATTTGTGTGCAGGAAGGGTACTGATTTTTGGATGTTGACTTCATATCAAGCTATGCTGTTGAATTAACTTATTAAATCTAGGAACATTTTGGTGGAGTTCTTGGGGTCTTATATGGAGAGTAGTATCATGACATCTGAAAATAATAATAATTTAATTTCATCCTTTCCTCTGGTTATTCATTCTATTTGTTTTTCTTGCCTAATTGCTGAGGCTAAAGATTCCAGAACTATATTGGAATAACAGTGGTAACAGTGGACATCTTGCCTTGTTCCTGATAATAGAGTGAAATTTTTTCCATTTAGTATGAAGTTCACTGTTGGTTTGTCACACATGGCATTTATTAAATTGAGATAAAGACAATCTATTCTAAATTTTTATAGGCTTTTGATTATCAATAAGTGCAGGACTTTATCAAAAGCTTTTCCTGGGACTCAGAGCTCAGGCCAGGCATGTGAGCGAGATGACCTGGGGTCTGGTGGATCCTGACTTGACCCAGAGCTCAGGCTCAGTGCGTGAGTGAGACATCCCAGGTCTCGTGGGATACTCATTCGACCCAGAGCCCAGGCCCAGCATGGAGCCTGCAGCAGAACTCCCTGCAAAGAGGCTGGAGGCAAGAACAACCCAGCTGATTCAGGAGCAGAACTTCTTGCCAGAGTGGCACAGAGGGTTCAACTCCAAGGGCTGAAACAGGAAGAAGTGGAACACAGCAACCAGATCCAAGCCACACCCACTTGGACGAGTTTGAACTTG
>NW_004524591.1:10230497-10236957 GCF_000260255.1 Octodon degus | reverse complement strand
CATATAGAACTCCAAACAACATTAACCTAATTAAAAACACACCCAGACATATAATAATCAAGATCCCTGAAATTCAGCACAGTAACAGTATACTAAAAGGTGCTAAAGAAAAGAAATGGATCACATTTAAAGGAAAACCCATCAGAATAAAGGCAGCTTTCTCTTCACAAACCATCAAGGCAGGAAGAACATGGATCAAAGTACTACAAGTCTTGCAAGAAAACAAATTCCAACCCAGACTGATATAACCTGCAAAAGTCTCTTTCAAGTACAATGGAGAATTGAAATACTTCCATGACAAAGAACAGCTTAAGACTTTCATGATGACAAAGCCAAACCTACACAGACTACTAAAAGATGTTCTAGAGAGGGATCAAAATGACCACGACTCTATGAATGAGAATGGAAAGAACCCACCAAATAGGGCAAACAATTAAACACAGGAAATAAGATGTATACAAAAACAGTCTTTCAGTTATTCTTCTGGATACAGTAGCAAGGTATTTCCATAAACACACTCTACAAATGAACTTCTCTTGTTCCCTATAGGTCATGATTCTATCTGGGTCTACAGGGTGGATATCAAGGAAATAACAGTATCTCAGTCCTACAAGTGACACCTGGCCAACAGTAAGTGTCATGGACATTATCCATGTGCACGACACACTAGAACTTTGTGTGATATCCTACCACAAACTGTTAGAAGTGCTGGTCATTTATTTGCCATTCCAGTATTTATCTTATGTTTTATTATTAGTAATTCTTTACTATCATGAAAACTTTTTCCTAGCTCAACTCTTTTGAAACATTTAATTTTTAATTAATTAGTATTTAATTCTCTAAATATTGATTAATCTTAATTTTTATTTTAAGATTTATACTGTATATTTGACTTACAATCTATTTAGAAGACATGGTATGATAATTTCTCCTAGCATTAGAAACTTTAAAAAGTATATTTCCATTTTCTATTGACTTTATATTACTTCTTCCTTGTCTTTTATACACACACACACACACACACACAGACACACACACAGACACATAAAAAATATGTGTATAATCTGACATAAGATTGATACTGTTTCATAGAAATCTTTAATGACCTTTTAAATGGGTTCGTCTAATATATTTTGCATAGTCCTACACAACTATCGTTTTGAGAGCTCTCTATTCTTCATCCAGGAGTTTACAGCAACTTCTCTTGCCTTCTGAATTATGCTCTTTGTTATTTCCTATATGCTACGTCTGGAGGTATTAGAATATTTTGAGTTTATATAGCTGGAAAATATTTTACTTTTAGTTTTCAAAGGTATGTTTGCTAAGTATAATATTCAAAAAGGACAGATTTTTTTCTTTCAGTCCTTTAGTCTAGTTTCTTAAACATTTGGTCTTTTTTTTTCCTTTCTAATGTGAAATAAGATGCTATTTAATTTTGTTCTTCCATAGCTATTTTCTTTACAATAAGGTTTGGGCAGTTTCATTTTTGTGTATTTGGGTAAGATTTTATTCAAATTTCTTTTTTTATGAAATAAATTTTAATTCTTAGACTGAGCCACTGTGTTTAATAAAATGCTATATTTACAATGTTTATTTACCTTATGTATTTATCATTTACTTCATACACCATGGTAAAAATCAGGACAAATCAGAAAAATGTAGGTCTACCAGTAAAATTTTTCTGTGATTTAAAATGATCCAAGCTAGTACCAGAGACGGTGAGCCATGTTTTTACAAAAGGTGTCAGGTAGTGGTTACAACAATTAGTAATTCTGTCATTATTTTCTACTATCTAATTAGATTTAAAAAAGCTGCTGATCCCACACTCTGAGGAAACACTTTGTATTAGACTAACGAAAGTAACTATAAATTATGGGGAGTCGGGGGAACTGAAATGACAACTACAGGAGACCCATAGACAAAATGTGCAGAGCAATGATTCTTGAAAGAAGGGAATAGGTTGTAGGATTTTTTTTTTTTTTTTTTTTGCCAGCTCTGTGACGCAAGGAGCAACCACAACTTAGGCAGCAATCTGTGATCTGAATGACTCAAAGACTGAGTTTAATACGGCTATGAAAGAAAGAAGGAAAGAAGTTTCTTCCTATTTTTTTGCTCTGTAGAGCATTGCCGGAAGTCAGCAGGTCCAGAGTGGCAGAGCGCAAGAGGAAGCAGCCTTTTCTCCCCAGCTTGCTGGGTGTGCCCGGCTGCAGACTGTTTCGTCATTCCACTTGCTAGATATGCGTATCTGACAGCCTCTCGTGATTTGTATGCGTCGCCTATCTCAGTCTGGGTTGGAGATGTTCCCGCTGCAGTGACCTCAGGAACTTTGTACATCTCCACAGTGTCTCAGAGGGACTCACACTGATGAAGAACTCGGACCCACAGTTCTTCTTCAGATGACCTCTTCTCCCATCTCCCTCCTACTGATATGGCTGAGAAAAAGTACTCCTCAGCTTCCCAGGGGCCGAGGATTGAGAGGAACTGCCTGGATGAGGCTGCTTTTGTGTGACTGCATAGACTGGTGTTTTGATTTGAGGTTTTAGCAAAACGCAGTACATTTGCAATCATAGTCCTTTATTCCAGTGTGCACTTTCCTGAGAGCAAATCTCTTAATCTTAATCTTGGCATCTTTGGCTACATGGAGAGTACACGAATTTCCCAAATCACCCAGATCTGGTTATAGTACTTTTTATTTTATGGCCATCCCTCAGTCTTTCTCATTCCTTTCATATATTTTTGCCTGCTCAGCTTGCCCTGAGAGCAGGACTGGTGTGGCATGTGGTGCCGAGGATCAAACCACGGTCTCCTGCGTCTGCCTAAGCTTGCTTAAGCAGGAGCTTAGACCGCTGAGCTATCTCACTGGCCTTCATTCCTTTCATATTTTAATGTAAGCAGTAAGAAGAAGGCCCAGCTGACACCTTCAACATTGGAAATTTCCCTAATCATATAACAAAATTTATATAAGTTTTGCCTTACACATAGCTGTAGAGATGATGTCACTAACACTCAACTATTATATAACCAATTTCCCTTTCTGTCATTTCCAGAAGCATGCTTTGTACTCCTTGTGGGCTCTTTGGGAAGCATCTCTTTTTTTTTTTTTTTTTTTTTGCAGGGGTCGGGTTGTACTGGGACTTGAATTCAGGACCTTGCACTTGCCAGGCAGGTGCTTGTGCTGCTGAGCTATATCCCCTGCCTTGGGCAGCGTCTTTGAAGTACAAATTCTAGTAACAGTCCATTCATGGTGATGGAGGCTCTCATGTGCCTCACCCAGGGCCCAGTTGCAAAGCTACTCTGCCACTTTTGGTGCTTGTTACAGTGACCTCACACTTGCAGATGCCGGTTTCCTATATAGCACAACACATGGCCACAAACACGTGGTTGTAAGTACCATGGGTCTGATATCTTTTTGCTCCCCTAGGTTGGGAGTGGAGTCGGATTCTGTGTCTCTGGGTCTCACTGGGCTAGGACTCAGGCATTTGCAGGAGCTGCAGGCTCACTGGAGGCTTGGGACTAAGGCAGGTTCCACTTCCAAGATCACTATGCTGGTGCAGAATCCTTCTCCGTCTGCTCACAGGTCTGACATCCCTGTCTTGCTGCTGGTGGGGCCGGTCTTGGGTTCCAGTGCCTGCCCACTGTCCCCAGCCCTCTGGTTCTCCCTGTCGGCCCTCTGACAGCAGGCAGTTTGCCTGGCAAGACAGCTTGTCCACGTTCTGTCTTACAGATAATAGTATTTTCCTATTATTTGGGTAAAAACAATGAGAGCAACAGTAGAGTAGCATGAAGTACAGTGCAATTTTTAGCCTTTGCTACTAATTCATATTTTAAAGAAACAAAATGAATATGCTTCCTTCAGCAATCAGATAATGAATATATAACTAAGTCACAAGTTATGCAAATTTCTTGTGCAAAAGATTCATTTTTCTTGGAAACATGGTGTTATAAGTTGAACTAAATTCAGAAATTTTAAATCTTTAAATATTTATTGCCTACCTCTTTCTACTTTGCGAATTCTAATTATATGAATATAAGTTTCTTGATTTTGACACAGGGTAAACTATTATATGACTGATCTCTAAATTCTTCTTCATTTTTATTTTGGACAATTTTTATTGTTATATTATTTAAGTTTGTAAATAATTTATTTACAATGTGCAATCAATTATTAATCTCATGCAATGTATTCATTTCAGAAATATTTCTCTAAAAATTACTGTCTATATCTTGTATCTTTCACATTTCAATATTTGTCCACAGTTTTTAATATGATATGTAATTATTGATTTTCAATAAAGTTAATAAAAAAGCTTTTCCTGTCTTTATTGAGATGATCATACTTTTTTGTCCTTGGCTCAGCCAATATGGTGTATTACATTTATTGATTTATATATGTTGAAACATCCCTGCATCCCTGCGGTGAATCTAACCTAGTCATGGTATGTAATCTCCTTGATGGTTTGCTGCATTTTATTTGCCAGTATATTATCCAATTTTTTGCCTCTATGTTCATTAGGGAGATTGCCTATAGTTCTCATTATTATTTGGGTCTTGATCTGACTTTGGTATCAGGGTAATGATGCCAAATTCATTCATCAGGAATGAATTTGGCAGTGTTGCTTCCCTTTGAATTTCTTAAAGAATTTGAGAAGTTGCACTATTAGGTCTTCTCTAAATTTCTTGTAGAATTCAGAAGTGAGTCTATCAGGTCTTGGGTTTTTCTTTGTTGGTAGGTTTTTAATTACATCTTTAATTTCATTGATTGATATTGATTTATTTAGAATTTTTATATCTTCTTGATTCAGCTTTGTTAATTCACAATATCTAGGAATCTGTCTATTTCTTTGCATTTTCCATCTAGATAGTACAAGTGTTTAAAGTAGGTATAGATGATCTTCTGTATTTCTGCAGGGTCAATTATGATTTTAGCCTTTCATTCCCAAATGCATGCATTTGAGTCCTTTTGTCCTTTTTTGCTAAGTTTGGATAAAGATTTGTAAAGTTTATTTGATATTTCAAAGAACCAATTCTCTGATTCATTGATTCTTTGTATTATTTTCCTAATCTCCATTGCATTAATTTATTCTTGGACCTTTATAATCTCCTCTCTCATATGAGCCTTGGGTTTGAGATCCTCTTCTTATTCTAGAAGTTTGAGGTGCAACATTAAGTTCTTCATTTGATCTCACTCTGTTTACTAATATGGGTATTCACTGCTATAAACTTCCCTCACAGGACTCCTTTCATTGTTTCCTCTAAGTTTTGGTATGTTGTTTTGTCATTATTGCTTAATTATAGAAATTGTCTAATTTCCTCTTCAATTTCATCTGTGACATATTGGTTGTTCAGGAGTGTATTATTTAATTTTCATGTGTTTATAAAGTTCTTGTGGCTTATTTTGCCAATGATTTCAAATTTCTTTTCACTATGGTCCATATGGATGAAATAATGTCAATTCTTTGGATTTGCTTAAGCATGTTCTCTGAGCTAATATGTAGTCTATTTTGGAGACTTTCCAAGGCATAGCAAAAAAGAATGTTTATTCTGATGTTGGGTAGACATCTCCTAAGTGTATTTGCTCAAAAGTTTCGTTCAGTTCTCATATTTCATTGTTGGTTTTTAGTTATAACATCCGGGTATTGTGATCCCCAATATAATTATATTAGTGCTTATTTGATTTTTCATGTCCATTAATATTTGTATTATGTAGTTGCGTTCATTGGTATTTTGTACATATGTACTTATCATTGTTATTTCTTTCTCTTGGATTGTTTCTTTTATAAGGATTTGTGACTTTTTTTGCTTATCCATCTTAGTTTGAAATGCATTCTGTCTGCAAATAGAATAGCTATCCCTGCTTTTTTCTGGGTTCCTACCACATGGACCATTATTTTCTATCCTTTGAATTTTAGCCTATGAAGGTTCTTTTTTTGAGTTAAATGTTTTTCTTGTGTACAGCATATTGTTGGATCTTGCTTCTTGATCCATTCTGCCAGTCTATTCTTTTGATTGTTGAGTTGAGACTGGTAATGTTGATTTTTATAACTGATGCATATTGAATTATCTTTGTCATGTTATTTTTCTATTGTTGGCTCCCCGACACCCCTCTGTTTAATTGTTTGCCTTGTCTGATGAATTCCTTCTTTTTTTGGGTTGTTTTTCTTTTTATCTCTTTCTAAAGAGAAAATCTCTTTCTAAAGGTCATCATCTGTATGTTCCTCAAAACATTTTCTGGTGCTGGTTTTGTGTTCATGAATTTTCTCTGGTGTTCTTTTCATGGAAGTTTCTTATTTTTCCATCAATTTTTAAAGATAATTTTGTGGGATACATCAGTCTGGGTTTAATTTTATTTTCTTTTAGGGCTTAAAATACTTCACTCCAAGCTTTCTTCGACTTGAGAGTTTGTGTTGAGAAGTAAACTGTGATTGTGGGAAGCTTTCCTTTGTAGTTGATTGATTTCTTT
>NW_004524591.1:10223253-10230077 GCF_000260255.1 Octodon degus | reverse complement strand
TTGTCTCCCTGTTTTGTTTACTTTAGTCAGAAGTGGGTATCAAATTCTTTTTTCCTGATAGGGAAGTTTTCTGCCATGACATCTATGAAATCTATCTATCTATATGTATATCTATATCTATATGATTTGTGCTATCTCCTGCTTTTTTATTTTCTCCAATAGATCTTATGTTATTCTTCTTTGAATCATCTTGCAGTGACTGGATTGATTTCTTGTGGTTCTTTGTAATTTTTAAGAAATCTTTCTTTTTCATGATTGCTAACAACATCCTGTCTTCTATAACTGTGATCCTGTCCTCACACTGAGGCTCATTGTTCTTTGGATGCTTTCAATGGAATTTTTAGTCTCCTAGACATCTGCTTGAAGCTGTGTTATAGCCATTTATTTGTTATGTTGACCATTCATGATTTCCACCATTTCTATAAGCTCATATTTGTTTGTTTCTGCTCTAGAGTCACTCAGCATGTTTTTCATTGTGGTCACCATCTGTAATTATCTGAGAGATTACTTCTGATCTGAGTTTTCAGAGAATCTTATTCATTTTCTTTGCAGAAGCCAGGTGAGTGGCATTTAGATTGTCCTACCTCATTCCCTCTGGGTCTGTCTTTGATGATTTGAATGCCTAGGGTTGCGTCTTGTTTAAGTGTCCTCTCACTTTCTTTCTTTCTTTTTAAATTCCTGTGTTGATTGCAAATTGTTGGAAATTGACTATGGAAAGTTGCTTTATTGTTAATATTTAGAACACTTAGGAAATACCTACTTCTTGGTGATGCTGTCCAGGTATAGCTGGTTTTTGTATTTTGAGTCTGTTGTAAGATCCTGCCTCTTCCATTTGTTGGGAATGAGAAGTAGTTGCCTGCTTGCACCAGGTCCTGTTTCTTTGGCACTGGCCCACATTATTTTCTATGACCTTTAGGCAATTTCAATCTTCATGTACCAGGAAGAACAACTGGTTAAACCATTATGTCACTTTGGCTAAAGTTGTGCCTTAAATTTTTTAGAAAGATCATTATCTCAATTGGCTAAAAAACTAAAGCTAAATGCATATTAGTGATTTAAATATATCTTTACTTTTATCTTACCAATCAACTCAAATTAATCCATTTGTTAAGCCATGGACCAAAAAGATATTTGTTAAGACACGTGCCCAAAGGTGTTCAGGTCATCTATAATTCAATCTAAGTAGAACTTTTAGAGGAAAATACGTTAACAAAATAACATATATGTCAATGCAGGAACATAGTCTTGAATTACCCTATGCATGAGGCAGGATACAGGCTTGTTGACTTCTACTATAGAAATCAAACTTTCAGGAACCATCAGGAAGAAGCACAAAAGGATTTATTTGGCAGAATTTAAGAAATACACAGTCGTAGAAGTAGAATGTAAAGGCCCTCAAGAGAGACATTCTTTCTTGTATATGGTTTATAGGCTCCTTGTGCTTGTGTCTAGTTTCTCCTGAAAAGAGCACCAACAGAATAGTCTCAGAATAGGGCCTACTCCAGTGACCTTATCTTACGTTAAATAACTTTTAAAAGTTTCTATTTCTAAAAACAGCCACATACTTCAGCACTGGACTTTGAACTGCAATATATAAATTTTGGGCAATACATAATTCAGCCCTTAACAATGGTTAATCCTTCTTCAGAAGCTTTCTGCCTGTATCATATCTCCTTTGAAATATTTTAACATTTCAGAGACAAGAAAATGTTGCAGAATGTCATGGTCCATGAGTATGTAGAATGGTGTTAAAGGCTCACTTCATTGTCCTATGAAGTTTTCTAGATTTTTGCAAACAAAATGATCCTTTAAAGAGTGACTTTTTGCTGTGGTATAAGATACTCAAAAGAGCCAAACAGGCCCAGGAGTTGCTTGTATATATAGTATCTTGGCGTTCCTTCACAATTTCCATAATCAGAACTTGTATGGGAAGTAATATTATTGGCTTTCACCCTGGGGCCACTGTACGTGGTACTTGTGCAAGACCCAGATCATCGAATAATAGAATTTGGCTTGAAAAAGGTTTTGATATAATTTTTTAGTCATTCACAAACCTTTTTCACAGTTGCTTTGTGCCATTTCAGTGCAATTAAATATTTGTATTATTTATCTAATGACCCTACTTACATTGATTTATCTTATAAAAACTTCATATGTAGCCACATTTTAATAAAAAGTTACTATGAATTAAAATTCAAAGTGCATTTTAAATATCTTCTGACTCCAAGAAAATGTCCATACTGTTTTACTCTTGCGATCTCCTGTCATTCAGCTGTGTGATGTCAAAGACCAGTGAAGGACTTTGAGGACCCAAGGATGGTGCAAGAACCCTGCGTACCTGAATAACTTAAAGGAATATGACATGAGTAGGAATTATGTCATTTTATGTCTCTGAGACATGGGTACTGTTTGTTACAATGGCCTACTCTGACTTACAAAACTTTATAAAATTTAAGGATTCTTGTACCTCTAGTAATCTTTTCATGCACTTAAGTTGCAGAAATTTCTTTTTACTATTTATCCCCAAATAGGTTTTCCTTGTGTTAGTGATTTTCATAAGGTCATTAAGATTGTATTTTAGTTGTGAGCCCTATGCTTAAGATAGTATTAAAGAGAATGTATTGTTCAATCTTAGTGTTGTTTACATATTATACTAAATATCCTATCTAAACATTTTAATTTATTTATTTATTTTTTTTTGCCCTAGAGGTTCACCACCTATAGGGTGAAAAGAGAAGGGTAGCAACATGGAGGGTGCAAGCTGCAGTTGCCTTTGTTCTTGCTCTGGTTAGAAATCTAGAATCCTACATTTGGATAAATTCTCCTCACTTTTAGGCATTCAAAGTGAATTGCTAATCCACAGAACTTCAGAATAAGTAAGACATGTTAGCATCCAAGATCTCAGACCATTTCAGAATCACCACCCAGAGGAAAAACTACTAAATTTGAAATTTAAATATACATATCTATGTAATACAGATTTGTCAACTTGAAAAACAAGGTCACCACTATTTTCCGGTGAGTATATTTTAAAATTGTTTTTAATTTTTATTTGTTTTACTTGGCACAGTGTTGGACAGGGCTATTTTTGTCAGGGGAGGAGCATGAGAAGTAGTGTTTGTTTCCAGGCACCATTGGTAGACGGACATCAGATATAGACATCCTGAGGATGGGGAAGGGAATGGCAGATATGAGCCACAACAGACAACGGAAGCTTTAAAGCAAATACAGTGGTGGAATATTAATGTGGAAATGGAATTGATTCATTCAATGATATTATTGAATGTCAGTGGGGTAGCAGTCACTCAGTAGGTTACTGTGATTGAAGGGTGTGGATGAAAAAGCATCACAGCCCTTCCTTTGTGGGGTTCTTAGTGGGTGTAGAAACACAAACACAGAGACAATGGGCAACTCACTCAGTGCCTGAGTGTACGAGAACATCCTGTGCTTCCCAGGCCAGTGCGCTCCCTCTAGACCACACTAATGCATCCCTCCACACCCACGGAGATGCCTCTCCTCCTCGGATCCCTGCCTTCCCACCCCTCACCACTTCAAGATGATCTTACCCTGGGGACTTCTTCCGGTTCCCAGAGCAGCATTTTCCTTTTCCCTGAAGCCCTTTACTTAAGATATGAAAAAGCATTTTACCATCATGATTGTCACAACCGAATTGCCCTGAAAATTATTAAATTTTTGTTAAACAAATCTCCAATTTAAAACATTTTGAAATGAATTTTGTATAACAATTTGTATAATCCTTCAAGAAGTCTAATTAAATAAAAAGCAAAGGTTTAAGCAAGTCATGCTAATGAAGCTACATTTTTATATACAAGAATATTTAGCATTAAATATTATAACAATATCTCCATGAAAGTCACAAAATAAAGAAAAAAGTCCAAACCACAGTATGAGGGAGTTATAGTGTAGAAAAAAAAGATTGTGTTAATATACTGTGTATATGAGTTTAACTATTCAATAATGATCAAGGAAATTCTGGAAAGAGAAAATTAAATCATAGGAAGCATTTCCAACAGATATAATCCTTGGATTTTAGATCACACTAATTTCACAAGTTTCTAGGAAATTTAATTACATAATTTATGATAATTCTACTTAAAGATCATTCTCTTGTTCTGAAATGCTTTATGGTATAGCTATTATTCCAGTATTTTAAGTCTTTATTAGAAATACTTATTAATCATATTCTTAGGTATTCTTCCTAGATTTCTTTGAAAAAAGAACATAATTATAATACCAAACTGTTGCAGATATAATTTAAGAAGAAATATGGAATAGGACAGTATTCATCGGGTCTGGGGAGATGGCTTAGTGGAATAAGTGCTTCGCTGGCAAGCACAAGGGCTTGACTTCAATCCCTGGTTCTGCAAAAAAAAAAAAAAAAAAGGATAGTATTCATCAATAAACACAAAGCATACATATATACATACACACATATGTTTATTTGTTTTTCTTTATTTTTAAAATGTAGAGTGTAGAGACAGGGTTTCACTAGTTATTAAGTAGGCTTAGACTTGTGATCCTCTTGCTTCAGCCTCTTGAGTGCTGAGGTTACAGATGTGGACCACCATGCCCGGCTTCATGCTATTTTTAAATGGCCTTCCAAACAGATGTGGCTAATTTATGTAAGATATTTTCATTGCTAAAATATAATTATTTCTCAGTCTTTTATTCTTAATACCTAATGTCCGTTTACCCCTTTTGGCCTCATTTCCTATATTTATCCTATTGGAAGAATAAATATAATTATAAATGTTGGGAGTGGCTCAATTCAGAAACATGGATGCAAGTTAAATTAAAAAAGTGATATGAGTTCACCATTCCTTTGTAAAAGAGAAGATAATGAAGAGAAATTCTTTTCTGTAGCATTTAGCATTTCTATCCGATTTCTCATTTTCATATCTTATGTCCATTCTTGCTCATTTTGTTATAAAGACAAGTATTTCCTGAAGCTACATGTAAGTGCACAGTGTCTGGAATTTTTGCTTTATTACAATCTAAAACCTTAGCAGTATGAAATATGCTTCTTTCTGGGATAAGTGCTTAATTTTCCTTCTTGATCTAGATACTATTTTCTGATGCTTAACTGTCAGTAGAAAATGTTTTTCTTTATGTGAAGCCCTTTGGCAATTATAGAAGTAAATTTTGAAAATTTAATTTAATGTTGTTTCTCCTAAGTTTAGAAGAAGCTATGGCTTAAGAGAAGCCCATTTGTAGCTCATTTAAATTGAGCAAAGGCTGTGTCACATAGCAGCTTCTGCAGCAAATGTCGCCATTCAGTAAGATATTCTATAGAGCAAAAATATGAAAACCTTACCAACTATTCAACTTAAACACTTAGATATAACATACCTTCCAACATTAAGTGCTTTGCTTATTATGTTAATTTATTGAATCAATCTGTTTAGCAATAGCTCTAAAATATACTAGGATGCTTCCAATAACCTGATACCTATTCATTTTAAATATTTACTGAGGATTTTGGTATCTGGAGTTTTTATTCCTCTCAGCAAAGTTAAGTCAATATGTGATTACCTGATGCAAATATTTTTTTTAATCTACATTAATCAGGGCTGGTCAGACCTCCAAGGAGAACTGGAGAAGCCAACCAGCCAAAAAGCATTTCCTGAAGCCCATTAACCTTAAAGACTTCTCTTACCAAGCCATATAGCAATATTTCCTTTCATAAAGTCACCAGTTGTGTAGAAAAACAAATTTACTACCACCCTGGCAACTTAAATTTTTCAGTTATTTAGTGTCTCAATTACTCTTCTCTCATTACTGGGATAAAATACCAACACCCAAAATTAAGGAAGGAAAGGTTTATTTAGTTTACAGTTAGTGGAGGTTTCAGTCCATACTTGGCTGGCTCTAAGGCAGAGTGGCACAAGGCAGAGGGCAGCTATTCATGGTGGTGGATAACAGCAAACAGCCAGAGCAAAGGGACAGGAGCAGTGGCAGCAGCAGAGGCAAGCCTCTCTCCTTTCCTTCTATAGCTTTCACGGTATCTTCCCCAGGGTGGGTGTAGCACTCACACCCATAGTCCCAGCAGCACTTGCAGTCATAATCCCAGCAGCACTTACAGCCATAATCCCAACCTTGGATCATGAATGAATCATAAACTCTAGAAACCTGCCCCAGTGACTACATGAGGCTTTGGGGGACAACTAGATGCAACACGTGGGCATGGAGAAGAGAGCTAAGAAAGGTATTTTCCCTCTACAGCTCAATATTATCTAAGCAAAGAACTTTCTTTTATAAGCATTTATAATGTGTTTCAGGTAGTACAGAAAATATTTTTCATTATCTTGTGTAAATTTTATAATTATAATTTTGCTTGTGTTTTTGCTTACTTTTGTTGAGGCAGAAAGGACTGAGAGTGCTTTCCACTTTGTATTTGTTTAGAACAAGCACAGATAGTGTAAAACCCAGACATTGGAAACTGGTTGTTGTCACTTCCTAGCTATTATTACTCTTGAACAAAATATTTCTTCTCTCGGAGCTTTTATAATATCTCTACAATAGAAAAAATGACTCACTCTACCTTCTTGATGGGATTTTTACAGTGCTCAAATATGATGCTATGAATCAAAACACTCCCTAGTTTATAGTATTTTTCTTTTTGAAGGCAAATCTATATAGATATTACTTGGTTATCATTCTCACAGGAAAAATATTCTTTCGTAGAAGTCATTTGTTGTGTTATTATTGATAAATAATAAAGCTTGTTTTTAAATTTAACAACTTTTTTATTAATACTTATTTACAGTACATAATGTTTATATTTGCTATGGGGAGTTGAAGGT
>NW_004524591.1:10211664-10223068 GCF_000260255.1 Octodon degus | reverse complement strand
AATGAAACCCACATTTTCCATGGTGCTGGCATATAAACATGACAAACAGCTTTTTTGTTTCATTATGTGAATTTTTGAAGGTAGTAAAAATGTCAGCAAAATTCTTGCTCCAGACATTACCGATCCTATTTCCTTAGTGCTTGTATTTAGCATCACTAGTTTGTCCTTGTAGGAAGGAGCCTTAGCTTGTATTTTCTAATAGAAAAATCCAGTTTATCACCTTGAGTACATTGTGCAGCTCAGCTGGCTCACTGCCAGCTCTTTGCCACTTAACTGATGCTGAACTGGGCGAGGAGATTTGCACAGCGAACCAGGAGCCTTTCAGCTCCTTGTAATGATTCATGATGCAGCTGCGCCTGTGTCATTAGTAACAGGGCTTTTACGGAGCCAGAACTTCTTTTCCTCTAAGTTTATCTTTTGATAAAATTTCAACTTTTCAGTTTTCTGGGGAAGGATTTGAAAGTTAATAAAATTCATAGATTGCAAGAAGTCATTATTCAGAGTAGATTAGACTGTACAGAACTTAAACACTATGAACATTTCCCTAAGGTTCTTATTTAGAAAATACATACCTTTCCAGAAAAAGGCTTTCTCCAGCCGGAATGGTGGCATCCACTTGTAGTGCCAGCACTTGGAAAGCAAGAAAAAAAAGGCTTTTCATGTTTTCAGAGAAATTATTAATTTACACTTTTTGGGGGGGCTGGAAGTAAACCTTTCCAAATGAATTATAATCTAGAAATTTTTGTTTTAAATAATCCAGAATTGACTTATACAATTTGTCAGTATTTGTATTTTTTCTCATTGCACTTACCCAGTTATGTTCATGTTATATAAATATATTGAGAGAGGAAATGACAATTGCTTCAAGTCAGGAGGTAAAGACACAAAAAATGTATATTTTCTTAATATCTGAAATATTTAATTTTGAAATATTCTTGTTTAAAAGAATATGTCAAAACATAATTAATTAATAGATTTGTGTGTAAATATATCATCAAATGAAATTTTTGATGTTTCTCTGGTATAAAATATCAGAATTCTCATGGCTTGGATAAAAAATGTCACCCAAAGGCTTAGTGCACTCACAAGCAAGGTCTCTGGCAGGTGGCCGGACCAAAGGCTGCTGGCCAAAGGAGAGAGGTCCCTGGGGGAGGGGTCATCTCCCTCCTCCTCGCGCTGCCGTCTCCTTCCTTCTGTGCTTTCCTACTGCCACATGGAGGGACCAGTTTTCCTGCACTTGGGGCTTCTGCTCTGCCGCTTCTTCCCAGAGCTGGCAGACACCCTCCTCCTGAACCTTCTGAACCTGAGCCAAAGTAAACTTCTCTTCCTCAAAGTTGTGGGCGTGAGTACCGTGACTCGGTGAAGAAGAAAGCGACTAAGACAAAAATAGTCTCAAATCTTATAGAAAAAGAAAGAAAGAAAGAAAGAAAGAAAGAAAGAAAGAAAGAAAGAAAAAAGAAAGAAAGAAGAAAGAAAGAAAGAAAGAAAGTAAGAAGAAAGAAAGAAAGAAAGAAAGAAAGAAAGAAAGAAAGAAAGAAAAAGAGAAAGAAAGAAAAGTTTGGTTAAAGAAAACAAAATGATGAAGGCATTTTATTAGCTTTAAAGAAATACAACATTTGTGTATTTTCAAGAATCACAGTAATTTTTTAGCGAAAGATTTGGACTAAAAGAAGTAAAATGTGAACCTTTTGTTTCTGGTCATTGTGAATTGGATTCCCACATGTGATCATCCCTAATGCAGCAGATAAATCAATCTGATTTTCCATTCAGTACTCATTATTGAGTGAGGAGCGTGTGAACTTTTATGGATTTGTTCGCTGAAATCACTGCTGACTTGTGGAGCATCCTGCTGGTCAGATCTGTTGAACTTGCATCCAGCTTTTTTCCCCTGTGGGTTCCAGTGCTGCAGTGCCTGAAGGTTAGAAACAAAACAAAACATCTGCAAGGTATCTTATACCCAAGGTTCCAGGTGTGACTTGGGTTCTTCCAATTTAGTACATTTCTGGAAGACTTGGATTCCAGACTACGTGAATTGCAGTGGAGACTCTAATTCTGCTTTTTAGGTGGTGGCCAGGCACTGTGGGTCTGAGTTTCCAGCTCCTGGATTCAGTAACCTTCTGCAGTGACAGAATCTCCAGCTTAGTGTCCATTCTTGTGGCTAGGAATTTACCAGGGATCTCATCTAGAGCTTAATCTGCCTTGATCTCCAGATTATCTAACAGTTTTAAAATCTCAGAATAGCTCATAGTATGTTTTTTGAGGCAGATTTCTGTAGTTTGTAATGGAATTATGACCAGTAAATAACTTACCTCCATTATAAGTTGTTCAAGGGCATTTCATTACTTTTTCTTATGCCAAGTATTGAACTCAGGGCCTCAAGCTGGTCAGGTAGGCGCTGTGCCACTGAGCTAAATCCACAGCCTGATCACATCTCCTTGACGATGGAGCCTGTGGATGTCCCCAAATGGTTTGATTTGTCATTTCTCCTATTATTTAAGTGAACATTAATTACTATCAAGTAAAATGGGTTTCTGAGCAGACTTTTGGAATCAGAAATACTGAGGATTTAATGGAAAATGTTTTTTCTTTCTAATTTTATTTTACAGGAAATAACATTATTCACTGATGTAAGCAGAAGTTAATAAATGCATACATGTGTTCATACAATCACAGATTAGTAGAACTGTTAGGAGTTAATGATACAGGATCAGAAGCAATACACTTGATTACTCCATCACTGCTTTTCTCTAATACTGTATATAATTTATAATTCTCAGCAGAAGTAGTAATTTCTTTCTAAAACTTTCTCTGGCCCTCTCATGCTAGATTCTCTAACCAGTACACAGAGTCCCTATTTACTATATGTACGCATTACATTAGTACTTTGGTCAAAATGCATAACAATGCTTTATTTAGTCTATTTTCTATTCCTGATTAAAGGGTCAATGAGAAGGGGAAGATTTGTGTTTTTATTAGTATTTGAAATAGTAATTCTGGAATATCATGAATGTCAAAAATAGTGCTCGTAACCTGAATACATGAGAAGCAGGAAGAAGGAGAATGTGGAGAGGGCAGCATAGTGAAGCCCAAACTTTTTTGGTCTCCAGTTCAGCTTGCCCTGGGGCAGGACTGTTGCAGCATGTGGTGCTGATGATAGAAATGCAGTCCCTGTACGCTTGCCTAAGTTTGCCTAAGCAAGCGCTTTAGAGGGCTGAGCTATCTCGCTGGCCCCACAAAGGCTTTTGGATGGGAGCCATTGTTGTGGTTGTTTGTTGCTACCCCGCCACCCCCAGCCAATTCAGTGACTTAAACAACCATTGCTCATTGTCTGTAATTCTGTTGGTGGCAGGCCAGTCTGTTTCTTCTGTCTTTGGTTGGATCTCTGGGATCCATGGATAAATCTGAATGATTTTCCTCACAAGTTTCATGCTTGGTGCTGGATTTTTTCAGGTAGGAGATAATGGTAAACACTGAAGTTCCTCAAGGCCCTGCTTTGGAAGTTAAAGAGCCTCAATTCTATTGCATTTCATTGGTCATAAATGTCTGCTAGGCAGTCTAAGTCCAGAGGAAAGCAAACTGATACCTCTTCTTAAGGACATGTTAGTGATGTCACCTTAGAGCAGAAGGATGGGAGATACTATGCTGGAGCTGAAGTCTTCTCTATGGTTGTCTCTTTATAGATGTGAAACAATGACACCAATATACTCAGTAAGTTCCCTTCTAGCTACCGAATGATATGATATAATGATGTCTTTGTTCAAAAGATCCATATTGAACTCTGAGCCAAAGTAGATCCTGCTTTTCCTTCTATTGGAAATTTATCAGGTATTTCTTCTCCAGGATCTCATGCACATCAAATTGATCTGTAGACTACTGATACTGTTCTCAAAGTAAGCATGGTTGTCAGACCAATGACATCGTCATATTCTGGAGGCTTTTGTTAGAAATACAAATTAACAGCGCTCAGCCTGGAATTACTGGTCAGAATCTGTGAATGTGACACCCAGGAATCTGTGTTCCAATAGACGCTCTGGGGCATTCTGATGCTTGCTAATGTTTGAGAAGCTCTAGTACCTCAGAGGGAGTAGAAAAGCAGCAATGTAAAGCAAAGCAGCACTTCCTTCTGGCTTTCTATTTAGTCAAAATTTAGAGATGATAATATGATTAAATGTTGCAATTTTTCATCTTAGCCAACTACACTAAAATTCTACTACTATATATGTTGCATTTAAGGGTAGGAGGACATCGTTAAAATACGCAGTACAAAGAAAAGAACATAATTGTCTGTCAAAATTACAGGGTAGACAAATTGACCTCATTGTCCTTTTTTTTGAATCCATATAAATAAGACTTAGCTAAATTGAACACCAGAAAACAAGCATATTTTTTAATGTAACTCTTGTTCAGAGGCAAAGATGAATCTTTGTAGTTCTAAGTCTACCAAAGAAAGAAGAAAGATTTGTTCTAAAGGGTTTGTAAATAGGATATCATGTCCGCATCTTGTACAGCAATTAACCACTAGGAAGAATGTATGCAGTGTGTTAATTATTGAAACTGTCCTACCAATTTGGTTTGAAACTGTCTCATTGCTATTTGTTTATCAATAAAATTATGGGGGAAAAAAAGAAAGATCCCTGATGGAGGTATGGAATGAGTAGGTTACAGGGGTCATCGTGTTGGGCTGAGTAGGTTGGGAGGTGACAAACATCAGGTGGGTAGAGAGAGGAGCAACACAAAAGTACAGAGACCCAGATATAAAAACTGCTCCCCCTTCTTTGACCATGAGCCAGAAGGCAGCACTCCTGTTACCATGACGATGAACTACAAGTCACTTAGGAACAACAGAGAAGACAAAGAAGTGAAACAAAATACACAGAGGAGGGATATTTAGTTGCAACAGCTAAGAAAATTACAGGACCAAGTTATCCTTCTGAAAACAATATCTGCTGTTTCTAGGAGGGACTCAAACATAATGCAGAGCTGTGAAAAGAAGAGATTCATAAGCAAAAGATTCCCATACTCTTTGAAAGAGGTAGCTACTTGTCCATCTCATCCTCAGCTGCAAGAGAGGCAAGGGAATGTCCTTTGATAGCTGAATGCCCACAAAAAAGGAATGTGATTTAATGAATAGGCAGCTATCTCTCCTAGATGAAAATAACAGATGGAGAAAACTAGCTTTTAGGAGGAAAGATGCATAAATTTAATACACCTAGAAGACCAGTTATAGCCATAGTTTATAAGAGACTGAAATTTTTCTGTGGTCACATGGATATAAAATGAATGTGTGGGCTTTCTTTGACAGCTACCTTCATCTGCCTTCACCATACTGACTTCTTCAGGTGGATCACTATCTGCTCTTTTTTTTTTTTTTTTCAGAACCAGGGATTGAACTCAGGCCCTTGCACTTGCCAGGCAAGTGCTCATTCTACTGAGCTATCTCCCCAGCCACTATCTGCTCTTGATAGCAAGTAACATAAGCCTGAAGCCCATAACATGTTATTATCCTCAGTTATTTAATAGTAAGTGTTCAAATATTACAGCTATGTACAAATCTTTAAAAGATCGTTGATGGAAACAAAAGTCATTTAACAGAAGATAAGGTGATTTAAATTTGAATACAGTTGACATTTCAGAACATGATGTTAGAAAATGAGGGGAGGATAACATCATCCCTGTGTAGACCTCCAATGTACCCCTGAGCGTTTGGAAGAGTGAAATACTCAGTTCACTCAGCACCCTGACAGCGACCTGTTCTTCAGCTCTGGGTACATTAGCTAGTGCTCTGGCCCTCAGTTTCTGTATCTGTGAAATAACAAAAGTGAAAGGCACTGGAAATCAGGGTTAGCTGAGCTCTGACATCCTTTCTACCTCTCAACGATTAAAAGGCACGATGGGCGTAAAAGAAGGCTTTAAGTCTTAAACTCACAAGTAGAAACCAGTCTTTTCTTAGATAGGCCTAAACTAAGAATATTTAAGTTACAAGTTTCCTTTGTAGCAAAGAAAAGAGAAGTTGTTGGAAGCATAATGAGATAATTAATATTCATATCTGCAAAGCTTTTTGCATAGTGTCTCATACAGCTCAATAAGTTAGCTAATTTTAGCCATTAGAAAATAATTTCAGAGCACTTTACAGCCCTCCAAATTCAAAATGTTTTTCTTTTTCTTTGTATGTAATTACCTAAAAATCCTTCCAGATCTGCTATGGTTTGAATATATCCTCCAAGTTCATATGCTTGAACTTTAATTCCCAAAGAAATGGTAATAAGAAGTAGTGGTTTAAGAGACAATTGGGTTGTTAACAGGAACCAATGCCTTTCTAATGGGATAGGATTACTTTTCCTGCTGGTAATATGCCTTCCAAATTCATGTGAGAGTAGATTGGGAATAATACAGAGAAACATGAAGGAAATAGGAGGAGAAATTTCTTTGATCTTTGCCTTCCTCTGGTCTCACATCTCTTTTCAGTCCTCCTATTGGCCAAGCCTAAGCAGAGGGCAGAGAGTTTGAGTAATTCACTTTTCAGGGCCAGCCTGAAGGCCAGCAGAGATGGAGAGATAATAATAAGATTAACCAGTATTCCTCAAAGACTGAAACCCTCATCTGACCCATAAGACAAAGAAGGACTGACATTTCCTACCGCCTTCATCTCATTCTTGGTCTCTCTCCTCTTTCACTCATCTTTAGACACATTTAGATTTTTGATTTCTTGACAGTGCCATGCATGATCCTTCCCATTTGGTGCTGTTTGTGACCCCTTGGCTGGCACACCTGCTTTTCCTGGCTGGTAAGTTCCTGCCCAGTTCTTCATTTTGTTAAATTTTAATCACTCTTTAGAACTCATCTCTGGGAAGTCTTACCTGACTCTCTTGATAGGTCAGATCCTGACAGAATATGTTTAATCATATTTGCTAGTACCTGGTTTAGAACTTACTGTTATAATTAAATGTCTAGTTTTTTTTTTTTTTAAGTTTTATTTATTTATTTATTTATTTTGTGTGTAGCCAGTTCAGCCCACCAGGGGGGGTGGCTGGCTGGCATGCGGTGCTGGGGGATTGAACCGCGGTCCCTGTGCTTTGCTTAGCTTAGCTTGTTCTCAGTAGGTGCTTTAGACCACTGAGCCATCTCACCAGCCCAAATGTCCAGTTTTTTAAAACAATTAATTTTATTTTTGCGTGATTTGGTGTGACACACCTGGAATACCAGCACTTGGGAGGCCAAGGCAGGAGGATCACTGAAAGTTTGAGGCCAGTTGGGGCTACAAAGTGAGTTTGAGGCCAGCCTGAACTGCATAGTGAAATCCTGCCTTAAAAAAATCAAAAGAAAAGAAAAAGAATGATCATATTTTTGACTGTGATCGTTATCTTGGTCACTTTTCTCTCACTGCCGAGACAAAATGCCTGACACCCAGAATGAAGGAAGGAAAGATTTATTTAGCTCACAGTTTGTGGAAGTTTCAGTCCATACTCAGCTGGCTGTAAGGCAGAGTGGCACCTGGCAGAGGGCAATAGTCCATGGTGGCAGAAAACAGCAAAGAGCAAAGGGAGGAGCAGCGGCTGCAGCAGCCAGCAAGTCTCTCTCCCTTCTTTACATTGTATTCAGGCTATATGCCCCAGGGCTGAGTGCAGTACTCATGGCCATAATCCCAGCACTGGATTATGAATCAATCACAAACTCTAGAAGCTGCCCCATGACTGCAGGAGGCTTTGGGGGGACAGCTAGACACAAATCATAATAATCACAGATATTATGTCCATCTTGTTCACCACTGAGTTCCCATATGTTGTACATATACATGTTGAAACTCAAAAAACTCAACCCTTGATTCCCTTCCTTTCGTTTTTTCTTTTTCTTTCTTTCTTTCTTTTTTTGTGGAACTGGGGATTGAACTCAGGCCCTTGCGTTTCCAGGCAAGTGCTTTTTCCACTGAGCCATCCCCAGGCCCTCATCCCTGCCTTTCTTTGTATATGTGTGCAGCACACAGTGCTTCCTTTCTTTGTGTGGAGTTGGTGTTTGTACATAATATCTCCCAATTCCCTTCCTTATCCCTCTTCTTTCCCTCCCTTCCCCTCTTTCTCCATGTCTTGGTTTCCTTTCCCTCTGAGAATAATCTATGCCCCTAGTTCTTCCCATCTATATTGTATTTTGCTCTTATTTTTACTCTGGATTTCTCATATTAAAGAAGCATCATGGTATTTAAGCTTCAGTGTCTGATTCATTTCACTCAAACTTGTGGTCTGAAGGTGCATCCATTTTCCCACAAATGACTCATGTCTGTCCTTTTCTATGTATATTTATTTTGCAGGGTTCTATTTCTGTAGGAGAAAAAAAAAAAAAGAAAGAGGAGGCTTGTATTTAATACCCTACTTTCTCCTTGCCTGTTATAAGGATAGATTGAGTGATTATTTTTTTTTAATGTGTTTGGTACAGGGTCTCACTCTGTAGCTCTGACTCCTGGTGATCCTCCTGTTTTCAGCTTCCCCAGCACTGGGATTACAAGTACGCGCCATCATGCCTGGTCTCGGTGGCTGGCTCAGGGTGCGTGGGCTTGGGGCTGGCATGGCATGTGGTGCTGGAAACCTGGTTCTTCAGCTGCTTAAGCAGGCACTTAGTCCATTGAGCTATCTCACCACACCTTGAGGGATTAATTTTTGTAAAGTGAAAGTGTAACAGAGAGATTTTGAGATAGAATTGTGATTGAATGTTCACTAATTGTCCTTACTGTATCTTTTCTAATTTCTTACTATAGTTATATGTTTTATGCCTCAATATCTCAATGAGGGATCATGACTTTTGGGAAGTAAAATATCATTTTGATTCATCCTTTACATCCAAACATTTCTGCGTCTCATCTGCCTTAAAGAATATTTGTACTAAGAAATAAATGAATAAAAAGAAGATAGCGTGGCGTAGGGGTATTCTGGAAATGTATTATTTTCAATAGTGCTTATATCTTAAAAGGATTTTACTATTTTTATATGGTGTATAAACATCAGATGTGGTAATTGTAGTTCTGGTAGATCTAGTGAAGATGATAATTTTCTCTATTTGATAGCCATTTAAAGTATAGTGAGGAGATTATTACAATGATACAATGATACCTCAAAGTGAAAAGTATTAATGCGCTGCACAAAAGATAAAAAAAGAGCTAACTCCATCTCTACCATGTCCCATGGATACTGGGGTCGGCAATCTGCTCCTGACCTCTTCTTTTCTTGTGCAGCAGTTATTGGTGTTAGCTTCATCTATTCCATGACTTCCGCTTCCACTGCATGCACGTACTTTGCAGTCATGCAAGCACTTTGCAGTCATGCAAGCTTGCCAATAAGTTCTTGGACTTCATTCTAACTTAAATTTCAGACCCATATTTCCAAGCCCTTTTTCTCTTGCTCTCATAGAACTAAACCTGATAAGCCCCTTGTGTTCCGAGTCTCAATAATGGGTCACCATCAACCTAATTTCCTAAACCAGAATCCTTAGACTCGTGCTTACTTATTTACTTTTTTATTTTTTAATGTATTTTAGTGTGGGGTATGCAGGATCTCACTACACAGATTGGACTCAGAGTGATCCTCCTGTTTTCAGCCTCCCAAGCGCTGAGATTGCAGATGTGTGCCACCATGCCCAGTCTCAATCACCAGCTCAGCATGCCCCAGGGCGGGGCCGGCACGGTATGCTGGGGATCTAACCCCAGTCCCTGCATCTGCCTAACCAAGTGCTTTAATCCACTGAGCTATCTGGCTGGCCCTCATGCTTGAGTTAACTTTTGACTTCAAAACATTTTATTACCCACCTTCAGTATTTTCTCTCCACTGCTATTTCATTGGGTTAATTTTTCAGCACCTTATTAAGTAATGATCTGTGTTCTCACCTTGTTTTTGTTTTTCACTGTGGTCTGTGTTACAGTTTCTATCCAAAATGCCCCTGTGGAGGCTCCGATGCTAATAGCTTGGGCGATACCCTGAGTTGCTGTTGGGAGCTGCGGAAGCTGTAGGAGGTGGGGCTAGCGGAAGGAAGTTAGGTTGCAGGGTGATTCCTGGATCGTAGCTCCGTCCTTTTTCTTCTTTGCTTCCTGGCCACCAGGAGAGGGACAGCTTTGCTATGCCATGAGCTCCCTGCTACGATGCTTTGCTTTGCCTCAGTCCACAAAACAATGGGACCTGGGATTGAAACCTCTACAGTTCTGACCCCGGAAGCCTTTCTTCTTTTAAATTGCTTATTTCTGTATTTTGGCACATTGACAAAAAGATGATTAAAATTTGGATCTTCTGCCCAGAGATACACACTATGGAAAGAAAATTTATCCTGCTTTATTGTTCAAAACATCAACTGTTCCTTAAGTTTCCCCTTGTTGATTCCTTCATTTGCTACAATAAGCTCTTATAGTATGAAGCATGCTAACTTTCGGTACTGTGTTCTATCTCTCTTATCTTCTTAAACCCTATATTCTAGGTTCTTCATGTGTATCAGTTAATCTTTGCTTACTCTGACCTGTTTCACAAGGAAAAGCAGCGAATTTCGTAGAAAATATGTCTTTCTGCAATGCGACTTCGTGGCTTATTTTTGGCATATTCAGGACCCCTTCTTGTCCCACCCATCACTTGGTCTCTCAAGAAATAGTGTTAGTAGGAATTATGCTGCAAACATGTCTCCTTTTATCATCTTCATTTATCAGGACACGCATACTTTTGAGATTGGGTCTTGATACGCTGTTCAGGAGTTGGACTTCAACTCATTATGTAGCCTAGTCTAGGCTTGAGCTGATGGTAATCCTCCATGTCACCACACACGCCTATTGGGGGGCTTTACAAATCATTTATTCATTTATTCAGTAAATCTTCATTAAATGCCTAATGTCTGCCAAGCAGGAAACATAGAATTACAGTAGTTCAAATGGTCTACTAGACTATATGCATAAACAAATATAGGGATTAATGGTATTCTACCTTAAATTTAAGGTATTTAGCTATGTATGATGGTACCTATCTGTAATCCTGGCACTTGGGAGACTGAGGCAGATTGTTAGGAATTCGAGACAAGCTTGGGATACAAAGTAAGCTCAAGGCCAGCCTGAACTATATAGGAAGACCTTGTCTTAAGAAGACAAAGACAAACAAACAAAACGAGTTACTCATTTGTAAATGCTGGAAAATGAGTAGGGCTGTGTTCTTATAAGAACAAAAATGTAGGCTACTAGTCAGTTTTATTAGTCAATTTTATTATTGTTAACTGAAGAAAAGACTATTTTGAGTTTCTTTTTGATCAGAGCTTTTTTTTCTGTGGAACCAGGAATTGAACTCAGGCCCTTGTGCTTGCCAAGGAAGCGCTTATTCCACTGAGCCATCTCCCCAGCCCCTGATCAAAGCCTTTATATTTTAAAATGCTTCTTATATCTAATAATATGAAC
>NW_004524591.1:10209037-10210429 GCF_000260255.1 Octodon degus | reverse complement strand
GCAGTATTATGCACCTGACTGAATTTGCCCAAGCAGTGCTTTAAACAACTGAGCTAACCTGCAAAGCCCCCTTAATTATTCTTTGTTAAGGATGTTAATTTACTTTGGCCTTTTCAGTGCAAATTAAGTCCAATTTCTTTTCAGTTTTTGATTGGCACTCACTGATCACTTTCCTTCATTAACTCAAAGGCACTAATATAGAACTGTCATCTTTGTAAGATTAGAAAACAAGAGGAAACAAAAACCTCAAACTCCTCAGTCTTTTTTTTCTTTTTTTTAACTTTCATTTATTTGGTACAAGGTCTCACTGTGAAGCTCAGACTCATAGTGATCCTCCTGTCTTAGCCTCCCAGTGGAGGAATTATAGGTGTGTACCACCATGCCTGGTTTGGGTGGCTGGCAGGGTATGTGGTACCAGGGATCAAACCCGGGTCCTTGCACTTTCCAGGCAGGAGCTCAGACTGCTGAGCTATTCCCCCAGCCCCCTCAGTCTTTTTTCATATTCCCTATTTTTCTACTTTTTAATGTCCTCTTTTTATTAGTATGTATCTGCAATACTGAATTTTAGGCTCCCTGGGTGGAGTTGTTGCATGGCTGTGACACGTGACTTGTCTTTCAGTCAGTATCCCTCTACTTGCTCCCTTTCCTTCTATCTCTTGATCAGCTTTCCATTGAGAAAGATCTATCTCCTTACTTATTACCTATTTTTTATTATATGCATTATTTATAATTCAAGCCTCTCATCTAAGAGAAACTGTGTGACATTTAAGCTTGTGTGTCTGATATATTTTTGTTAACATTGTGCATCCATTTTCCTACAAATGATTCAAACTTATCTTTCTTTATAGGAGCCAACTACTGCATTTTATTTAAATACTACATTTTCTTTATCCATTTGTCTGTTGGTGGGCACATAGCTTGTTCTGAGGTTTAGCTATTATGAATCCTGCTGCTGCAAATGTGGGTAGGCAGGCATACCCTAGTTTGACGCCTGTAGCTCTTTAGGGTAGAGATCCTTGTTCTTCTCTTCTAATTGAAAATGCTAAAAGACACTCTGCAGATGATGTCAAGCAAGAGCAAGAGGAGTGGAGGTTTGCTTTACTTTCTTTGACAAACGCTCTCAAGTACACAAAACTTGTACTGTGTGTTGGCCGTTAAAGAGGCCACACTGATGAGGACGCTGCCCTGTCCTGCAGGAGCGAACTGGCCTGTGGTAGCAGAGAAGAAGGCAGACAATACACAGAGGGATGAGTGAGTTTTAAAATATCATGAGATACACTGTTTTTCTTGCTATCATTTTGCGATTCATCTTTGACCCCATTGAATTCTGCTAGAAAATATGGTGTGTATGATGTCAGTCTTTAAAATTTATTAGAAAGCTTTGCTAAATCT
>NW_004524591.1:10200412-10208102 GCF_000260255.1 Octodon degus | reverse complement strand
CAGTCTCAATTTCCTTCTCAGCATGCCCTGGGGGTGGGGCCGGTACAACAGGCCCAGATTATCCATCCCTGACCCCTGCGCTTTCTTGCAGGTGCTTTAATGTGCTGAGCTATTTGGCCCGCCCTTCCTTTAGTCATTTTAATCTAATCTTGTCACTTCTCAAAGACCTCACCTTCACAAACTACAGTCAGATTAAATTTCTGTCCTCTTACCATCTCAAAAAGAGGATCAAATATCAGGACACGAAGGTATGTGGAACACTCTGACTCTATCTAAACCACGTAGAACCATCAAGAACAGTTTGTTTAAGAACAGTGTGTATTTGAAGACTATGAATGTATATTTGATATGATCAACTTTGTTAATTTTATTTTCAATCTATATATTCTTCCCAGTTTTCTTATCTGTTTGTTTCACTGTTTGTTTACTGTTCCCTGAAACATATACAACATTCACATAAAAATTGAGATTTTGGGCCATGGATATAGCTCAGTGGCATAAGTATCTGTCTGGCAAGCATGAGGTCCCAAGTTCAATGCCCAGTGCCACCAGAAAAAAAAAAAATGATTTTGTCAATTTATTTTTGTACTTCTGCTACTTTTTATTTTAAAGTTGTTGTACTAGGTAAATGTAAGTTAAAGATTATTACATTTTCTTTTCAAACAAAATTTTTGTAGTAACTATTTTAATCTTTAATTTTTGCCTTTTTCTTTGTTTTGTCTGTTTTTATTATGCCTCCAGTTTTCTTTTTCTTAGTACTGCTCAGATTTATCTTTTGCATTCTTTTGACTTTAGTTTTTCTTTTTTCTAATTTGTGGGTCTCTTACAAGCAAAATTCAGTAAGATTAAAAAAATAATGCAGTGAGCTTTGTTTTTATTGAAGAATTGGTTATATTTCCAATAAGCACTATTTCCTTTTGACAGGTTTTATTATATGATCATGTGCTTCCTGTTTTCCTTAACTTTTCTCTTAACTCTTTTTTTGATAGTTCATCCTTGATTTTTAGTGTACATGGATTTTTTTGACCTGTGCAAAAATTCTAAGTTTGGTTATTTATATTTATCAATTTTTTTGGATTGTAAACAGGATTTTGTATCCATAGCTGCCATCTCTCATTCTCATGATTAGTACATTAACATGTATAAAAAATGCTTAGCTCGTTGCTTTTTCTCGAGACCTAGTATACAGATGGCTAAAAGTACTCCTTCGAATCTTGCCTATACTACACCCTTAATACAGGGCTCCTTTAGAATTTTGTCCACTAGATTTCTGTTACTGTTAGTCTCAGTCTCTTGCAAAGTTTTAGCAAAATGAGCAAAATGTAGACAAACTTTTACTTGAAAACAAAACACACATACCCAGGAATGACCTGCTACCTAAGTCCTTGTTCCCAGCTGAAACCAACTGAGGCTCATCTTTTTCATTTTTTAAAATCAGCTTTCTGGTCTTTTGAGGCCTGACCAGAATTTTTCATCAAACTCAACTTACAGCCTTGGAAGGCTGCTTCTCCAGCAGGCACCTCCAAACCTTTTCAGGTTCCCCCCCCCCCAAATCAGTTCCAGATGTTTCCGAACCACACAGTCAGGTATACTCCCCTCATTCACTCCACTTCTCTCGTACCAACATCTGTCCTAATCACTTTCTTCCTTGTTGGGACAAAATACCTGGCACTTGCCACTTAAAGGAAAACCTTATTTTAGCTCAAATTTTTAGTATGTATTTGACTGGTTTCCAGGCAGGAAAGCAAGGTGGAATGGTTTGGGTGGAGGAAAGCTTCTCATTCCGTGGTGGCTAAGAAGCAGAGCATGAAGGTGGGTAGCCGAAAGGAAGACATATCTTGCAAAGTCACTCCCACAATGACCTTCTGATTGGACCCTGCCTCCTCACATCGTATTCAGCTAGAGCGCCTCCCCTGGTCCAGTCACCTTACAAAAGTTCCACCTGTGAGCACACGAAGCTTTGGTGGGGACATCTAAATACAAAGCATAACCTTGCCGGTAGGAAATCCTACTATATTTCTTATACTCAGCAAGGATATCTAGTCTGCCCTCCTGCATGCTTTTGCAGTCCTTAGAGGAAACTCAGGTGTCCCAGGTGGGGCAGCAAGGCTGTGAGTGCAAAACATTTTGGGGGTTGGCTTATCACCCTACTTTTCTGTACTGCTGCGAACATTTGTTTTTCTCTCTGTGTCTTTCTGTCTCTGTCTCTTTTAAAGCTTATTGGTGAATTTACAATTAAAGCTATACATATACATTTATCATATTGGTTGGTTTTATTCAGAAACTATTTCATGTTACCTGGTGCTCTCAGAAGAAAAGTTGGGATCTGCTCTCTTACGTCACTTCCTGTGCAAAGTCATCATCCCTGAGCTGTGAGTTCTTAGTTACACACTGAATAATGAATCATCTAGTTAGAGTTTTAAAGGAGAGTTATCGTTTCATCTGTCTTTCCCCAGGTAGCTTTTAAAGTTGATAATTTCACCTCTTGACTTTAAAAACTCCATTCTATATTTTGCCAACAGTGTGTTAATTAAAATTTGTGGCTGGATTCTCTTTCATTTTTTCCTTTCACAATTTTTAATTTATGTTCATATCATTGTTATAACATTTTCATGTTTCATTTGATTTCTATTTATAATTTACATTTTTAAACACTGGCAGCAGTTTGGCTGGGACAGATATCAGATCTGTCTTGCTTCTTCCTTTTTTTTTTTTTTTTTTCTTTTTTTTTTTTTTTTTGGCCTTGCTTATTTCTATTGTCACTTTTTACAATACCTAACACAGATATTTAGCACGTGTGTGGTGGTGAGCCTGTAATGTGTCACCAAATTTTGGGTTTTTCCTCCAACAGAAAGCTTTCTGTTTCTCATGTAGGTTAACAGCATTATCTTTTCTGTTGTTGAAGGTTGTCAACTTTGGAATTTATTTAACCACGGTTAAATAAATTAGTAACCTAATTTTATTGAAATGTTGGTCATGGGCCAGGGAGATAACTCAGCAGCATAACTGCTTGCCTTATAAGCGCAAGGTCCCCAAGTTTGATTCCTGATACTGCAAAGAGAAAGAGAGAAAAAAAAAAAAGCAGAAAAAGAAAAAGAAATGTTGGTCATCCAAAAGTTTTGATTGGACAGTAACAAAATAAAGTCAGTACTGTTTCAGTTTCCCAAACCCTTCCCTGTAGGAAAAGGGAGCATGTGGATTCCATATGCCCAGGACTCTACCCTGGGGCCCAAGCATATGGGTGTCTGATGAACTGCGTAGAATGTGTATGCGTGAAGAAGGGGCTCCCTGCTGACCCATGAATATAGTGCCATCCTTCAGGACTAAGGGTGGCAACACGGGCATGAGCACATGCTTCTTCCTGAAAAATTCTCTTTTGCACCAGTCCTTTGCTTAATCAAGTTAAGATTTTTGTCTTGATCTCTTATGAGATGAATGCTGTCTTTCAGATTTGAGGGACCAAGTTTCAACAAAGGTGAGAGTACTTGACCTGGCTATTCTGTGGATGAGAGAAATGCCATGTGAAACTATTCCCACCCGTGCAGTGGCAGATCAGCGGTCCTTAAGATTGTGCTGCTCAGCTTTCACTGTGGCACTCACGCACTCCTATGGTGCAGTAAAAAGGGAAAGGAATAAAGAAGGAAAGAAAAATTTTTCTTACATTTGTAGTCATTCTTGTTTAATAACCAAGTGCATATTGATTACTTAGAAAGAAACTATACACAGCCTCTTACAGAATGCATTCATACTCTATTTGAAATATTTATCCAGCTGTATCTATACCATTCGTGCACACAGATAAAACAGCCCCTTGGTCACCATTCATGCATAAATGTTGAAATCATGGGAGACAGAAGCACATTTCATTTGTTTTCCCTTCCCTTTCCCTTCTTTTCCTCATTACTTCTCCTCCTTTCCTTTCTTTTCGTCCTTCATTTAATTATCATACAACTTGAACACATAGCACTGCAAAGGTCTTTAGTTAAATTTGCACGCAAGCCCTAGTTCCACTCTTGTTTCCTTTGGTTATACTGTCTACAAAATAATCTCAATACTGTTTTTCAGGGTAAGGGCACCTTACCTATAGTTCACACCTTAGGGCAGTAGTGGCGAATGTGGGGCAGGTGTGGCACATTGGGATATTTGTATCACTGAAAGGCGATACAATAAGGTTTGCCATTATTGCCATGGGGGAAGTTAGTTGATGGATGAGCTCCTTATTTTAAATAGGATGTCTTAGAGTTAGTTAATGTATAATTATTGGTGAATTTGAAAGAGTAATATGTAGATTATGAGAATATGTTAGGGGTGATAAAGGTGAAATAAATATGTAGGAGAATAAGCAGGAGAAGATTTTTGTTATCCAGGCCATGGACACACAGAGGGCAACCCCGCAGGTCTGTATTCTGAAAGATGGTCAAATCACCTTGGAGGATGGAGATCGGACTCTTGGACCTGGTTTCCAGTTCCCTTTGAAGTGGACATCTCATAAAGGAGCTTTGGTCTTTATCTAAGGTCAAAATGAGAGAACTTGTAAGTCCAGAAAGGTTATATTGTCACACCTCCTTGGAAAGAAATACCTTTATGACACATGATGGTCTAAGATTTTTTCATTGCAACAGAATCTCTGTAAGTGAGGTACAAGTCTGGAAGTATCTCCTTCCCACCTCTGTTAGACTTTTCCAACTTCCACAGAAAACTTGACACTTTTTAAACAGCTAGATTGACTTATAATTATACCTCATAATGCTTTGTTTTATCATTAGGCACATGTTTATCTGTTTTGCTAGGTATCGGAGACGAAGAACCTGGCCCTGGAGAACACTGGGAGCCTTGGGGTGAGCCTCGGGGGCCTGCTTTGGCACAGCATATGCTGTATGTCTAAAACAACTGAATGATTCTTTTGAACTCTGTAAGAGATGAGGATAGCTCTCTTCTAGTAAGAAATAATTGAAAAATAGTACCAAAACCCCTACATTATTCATTGCCTTTTTCCTAGTTGTATGTTTGTTGAAATTTATTTCTTTCCCCTAATTATCAGCACTTTCTTCAGACCAAGAAATGATTGTTATATGTCCAAGTTCACATGAAAAATGGTGACTTATTTGTCTGCTGTTTTATAAAACAAAAAGCCCAATTTACAACTTGTGTGGCTCATTGTTCTTTGGAAATTAAATACGAATTATATTACAGCCAGTACAATTGCTGGGTATGTGTTTCATCCTTATTCAAGCCACTGTATTAATTTTTCTGCAGAGGCACCCTCTTCAACTGTTGCCTGTTTTTTTCTGGAAATCTTTCTGTACTTTGTAGCAAATATGTAAAAATAAAAAAAAATAAAACATCCATTTGTTCTGAAAAAAGCCACCCATTGAGTAGGAGTGTGAATTCAAATGTTAAGGTCACCATGAGATCCCACATTTATTCAGCTCAGTAAAATCTGGGTGACATCACACTTTTGTTAAATATTTCAGGGATAAAAACAAAAAGAGGCCAACACTTTCTGCCTCTAAGTGCTGAATGAACCTTTGTTTTCTTCTGTCTAAATTCTCTCTCCTATACCAGCAACAACCAAGGCAAAGGACCATTTTCCTCTATATTACATTGATATTAAAAAGGATCTGATTAATCTGTCTTTAGAGTATGAAATACTGTCATTTTTACTTTGAAGTGGCTTCTTTCTTAGAGATTTTCCTCTCCTTTAATGTGCTGTTTTTCTAGAACATATTCAGTCCACGGGATTCTACCCCCTACCAAGTGCTTGTCTTTTTTATATGGACAGTCCATATATTGTGGCTCAGCCACAGAAACCTTAACTCATTTCAGCAGAGTCTCTAAAGTGTAAAGTTCAAAGTTTTGGCAAAATAGCATCTAAGCACATAGAGGTGAGGGTACAGGTACGGTTCATCTGGAAGTGAAATTAGCATTCAGTGCTGAACCTGAAACTAGAGAAACTCTGCGCTTCCAAAATGCAGTGGTGGAAATGGGTGGGGTGGAGGGTGCCTGCAAGCCCAGCACTCAGAAGCTAAGGTCCCAGGATTACTGTGAGTTTGATTCCAGCCTGGGCTAAAAAGTGAGTTTAAGGACACCCTAAACTGCATAGTGAAACCCTGTATCAAAAATACAAAACACAAAATAAGAACAACAACAACAGCAAAATACAGTGGTAGACAAAAACAAATTAAGCATTATCTGGTCCTTTCCATAGGCCACCAGAAATGCACAGTACAGTTGTCCAAGCCATCCTGCTTATACACATAGATAAATCTCTTTCCCCTACTCCCTCTCCTGTCCTTCTCAACTCAGTAACTCTTTGCTTTAAGTAAGTTCATTCCCATTTTCCAGTATCTATTGCACCCTTCAGATTCCATTTTCTCTTTCAGATTCTAACACTAAGGAGACAATACGCCTGCACATGTTGGGCCTGATTTATCTCACTTAAGGGTATGATCTCTAGTTGCATCTATTGCTTCTCCTTTTTCCCTTCTTAATTTCTTATATGTTTCTTTCTTTTTTTTTCTTCCAATTTTGCATGCATATGTCTGGTAATATAAATAACTGGTTGGAAGACAATACTATGCATTACAACAAATACTTTGAAATTTATATTACTTTGTTAAGTGAAATTCTGCATTACTTGCATTTTTTTCTGTTTTAATACTACTTTATAGTCTATAAAATAAAAAAATACAGTGGTAGAACAGGCATAGAAGAATCTTTCTCATTCTTAAAAGGAAAATATAGGAAAGGACAATTCAAAGCAAGTCTAAAATGACACAAGGCAATTTCTATTAAATCTTATAGCAGGGCTGGGGAGATGGCTCAGTAGAATAAGTGCTTGCCTGGCAAGTGCAAGGACCTGAGTTCAATCTCTGGTTCCACAAAAAAAAAAAAAAAAAAAGCATTTGTTGAAAAAAATCTTAAGGCAATAGAACAGTCCTTTTTGCTGAGATAAGCAGATTTCTGGACCCCTGAGGCAGCAGACCTGCCTTGCTGACTGCGGTGCATGCTGAGGTATGCGCTGTATTCCTGCAGCTGTGTTGGTCAGGTGCAGGGCTCCAGGTGGCCCCATCCACGAGGTCAGCTGGGTCATCCCACTCTCATCCCTCTTAGAAGACGCTGTCAGGGCTGTTCAAACCAAGGAGGCAGTTGTCTCTTTGAAGAATAGAGCATATTTTCAGTAAAATAACTTTATTGTCCATTTTTGTTAATTCAGAGGTTAATTGAACAAACTTCTTTCATTTTTATTCTATCTTTCTTCCCTGGTAAGTTTGAACTGGAATTTTTTTCCTGCCAACGTAGCCTGTATTCTTGGCTTCTGTTGAGATGGTATTCATGGTCTCATCCTTATTCTATTTTGTTGCATGTTTGCTACATCCTTAGTGTTCTCTTTGGAGCAAGATTTCTCTCTCTCTCTCTCTTTTTTTTTAAGTATTGGACAGGCTAAAAATTTTTCAGATTTTCCTTTTCTCACATTTTACTAAAAGGTTATGAGGAATCATGGTATGTTTTAAATACTTTGTTAAGAAATTATCTCAGCTAAATATTCAATTTCATTGGTCATAAGGTCCATCTTTCATAAAACTCTAGGCTCCAAATCCACAAAGCTTTTTGGATAAGAATGGATTTTCCTCCACTTTCCAATAAGATGATTCTCACTTCCTCTGTGACTTTTTTTTTTTTTTTTTTT
>NW_004524591.1:10197684-10198247 GCF_000260255.1 Octodon degus | reverse complement strand
TGTGGTTACCAGGCCAACTCTTAACATCCATGATTCTAATAAGTCCCTCTGAGCTCTCCTCACTCACCATTACATGGTTGCGAAGCCATGCCAATATGTCTAGATTTTTGTCATTACTCGGCCACTACTGGTAACAAATTTTGCATTAGCCAGGGGTCTTCAGAGGAATAAAAAAAGTGGGATGTCCATGTATGTGTCATTTATTTATCTCACATATGGAGAAACTTGCTGTAATTCATATGATTTTAGAGGCCAAGAAGTTCCAAGACCTGCACCCAGCAAACTGCAAACCCAGGAGTGCCAATGTGAACTCTTTGTCACGCTTGAAGGCCCAACGAGCTGGGGAGCTGATGGTGTAAGTTCCAGCCCCCAAAAGAACAGTTCTGAGACCAAGAAGTGCCAGTGTTTCAGTTGAAGTCCAAAGACAGAAAGGGCTTTGTTAAGTTAAATAAGACAAGCAGAACTTCTCTTTTACTTCCCATTCTGTTTTCTGCTCAGGCCTTCACACAATTAGCTGACACTCACATTAAGGTGAGCAGCCCATAGTACTCAGTCTGCAGATT
>NW_004524591.1:10194114-10194719 GCF_000260255.1 Octodon degus | reverse complement strand
ATTATTCTTGTGCTGAATTTCTGGGATCTTGACTATTATATGTCTCGGTGTGTTATTCATTGGGTTAAGGTTACTTGGTGTTCTGTCTGCTTCAGTTACCTGAATGTCAGATTGTTTCTTCATATTTGTGAAGTTCTGTTATTACTTGTGCCTATATTTTTTAATGTCATTTGTATTGACTCTTTCTTTCTCATTGATGCCTATTAGTCTCACATTGTTCATCTTTGCATCCTCTTGCAGGTGATGGATTATTTTTTCCTGCATCCTAGTTGTTTTTAGGAGATCCTTTCTTACCTTTTGCCTAGCTGCACCAGTGTCTACAAGATCTGAAACTCTGTCTTCACTTTCACTTAAACAGTTTTGCAATCTTGTGATTGAGATTTTAAATTCCTCCATATCTCTTTGACTCTGCTTCATGTGATCTATTTCTTTCCCATATTGCTCATTCAAGGAATCCATCATTTTTCTAATCTCCTCTATTTTTTTTTTTATCACTGTCTTCTTTAGAAGCAGTTTTAAATTCTTTTCCTGCAGTGTTTTTTTTCAGATTGGGTTTCCTCCCTATGTTTCTGTAGTTGATTCTTTACTTCAGATGCTATGAGTTC
>NW_004524591.1:10186646-10194014 GCF_000260255.1 Octodon degus | reverse complement strand
CAGGCGCTTTACTCCACTGAGCTATCAGCCAGTCTCTGCCTTTAACAAAACTTTGTAACGTATATCTTTTTATTATTATTATTATTATTATTATTATTATTATTATTAGTTTTAGTGGTTACCTATTCATTATCTCTTAAATAAAAGGTACAAGTTTACTTGAAATTTTAAAATGTCAGGTAAATGAGTATTCTGAAATTTTCTGATACCTTGCTTAACTTCAGTGTGAATTCCCTTGCAGTATGTTTTTCAAACTTGTTAGAAATGTCTGTACCAATATGATATTACACGCTCTGCATTATAATTGTATAACTGTGTGTAGCATAGTCCTTTCTTTGATGTAGTAATTTCAGTTAGACTTGCTCCTAAACATTAAGGATAGAATATTCTAGCTTTTATAATTAGATGTTGACAACTTGAAAAATTGTTTTCACTGCATTTTAAAGTTTTGCAAAGAGTCATTATTTTGCTCTATCCATCTATCATAGAACTGTATGTGCTGAAAATAGAAACAGGACAAGATGAGTGTGGAATGACAGTGGACCCTTTGTCTTCTAGGTACCTGACCTATTACAGTGCAATTACAAAACTATCAAACTAGAAAAGGCAGAACAGCTGTGGGAGTGAATTTCAAGATGTCACCGCTGTGCTGTGAGCTCCTGCTAACCACCATGAGGTGGCATAGCTGGGATGAGCCAAGGCCAATGCTCGAACCCCCAAAACTCTGAGCTAAACAAAGCTTTATTTGCATCACAATTAGCTGCTTCAGGGATTCATTGCAGTAACCCCAAACTGACTAATGCAATCGCTAATTGGTATCAACAGGAAAAGGCTCTAAGAGCCTCTTGAGCTCAAAATCTTTTTGGGTTACAGTCACCAGATCTCACTGTCACAGTGAAGAGTAACCTCCATTCTTGGCTCTGAACTTCCACAGTCCTGTAATATGTCCAGACCCTAATGACCTTCAAATTTTCCAGTATGGACAGCTGCTTCAGAGACTAGGAAATAATCAGGACACACTTTACTTCATATTAAAGGAGAAATACTTGGCGGTAGATTAGAACTGCCTGAAAATTGCATTCGCCTCTACAGGATTAAAGCAGCATTTTAAGAATCTACCTTACTCTGAGTTTGAATATCAAGAAAATGAAATTTCAAAGGAACTTGAAGAGTGTGAAAACACAAACAAGAGGTTAACCCTAGCCCCCACTTGGTGATAGAGCTTTAGTATCTTGTATAAGTGCACTTTTAGGTTTTTTTTAATAGCCTTAATAACTATCCATTTTTATCCTTTTATAATTTGGTAAATACTTTTATAAAATGATTTCCTTGTGACAATATTACAAGTGAGTAGAGAAAAGGAGGCTCAGAGAGACTAGTTAACTTATCCAGGGTGTCACCCCTGGTAAATGGCAGGGCAAGGAGAGAGCCCTGGTTAGATCACTTCTCAAACCTATACTATTTCTGATACTCAGCTGACAGGTGATAATTATGTGTTCAATATATCAAGCAAGCATATGAATAAAGAGGCCAAAGAGATAGCTCAGTAGAGTAAATGCTTGCCTGGCAAGCACAAGGGCTTTAGGTCAACCCCCAGTTTTGCAAAATAAAATAAATAAATAAATAAAAATAAAAACTCTTGACATTTCTCTAAAAAAAAAAAGAATATGAACAAAGATGCAAAGGTATAGAAAACCAGTCAGATGTGATTGAGGTCTGCTTCAACACATAAGTTGTCCTTGCATTCATCCCATAACTTCAAAGATAGCCAAAATATAGATTTGAAAAGGTTTTGTTTTTACAGTGACACCAGTATTTTAGTGATTCTATTTCATAACATCAATTTATGGCATGGAAAGATTTTTTTCCCTTTATGAAGAACTGAAAAAAAGTCAAGTTTTTATGACATAAATTGATACCTTATTTCTTAGCATAAGAAGTTTCTTTAGGAATAGTCTTTTATACTTGGTCTCCCAAAGGTTTCCAATACTGGGGACCTTTAGGGAACACTACCCATCTTCAAACCAGAGCAGTTACTCTTTTGGAGGAGAGGTTAGAAAGATATTCTGTATAGTGATCCAAATCACTGGAAATTTGAAAGTATTAAATATAAACATAAAATAAGAAAACAATATTCAATAAAACTATAAGTTGCACAAATTTCTATCAGTAATTTTTTGGTTAGGTCTTTCACTAGAGCATTTTAACAAATTATACTTCTGCTCTTTATTTAACATAGTTTCATGAATAAGTGTAAGGAGATAGAAAGCATAAACATAAATGTTCAATTGATTTTCAATGAAGGGGAAGAGAATCATTCCCTTTTAATTTCTTTTTCTTTACCAACTAAAGATCCCTATAAATGTCAGTGATTCTAAATTATGGTAATTTGAGAATCTTAAAGACAGGCTATTGAATACACACTAGTCTGTAATCTATGTCTATTATATATGGCACCATCTTCAAAATTAGGTGAGTTTGTGACACTTTTTTGGTACAACATGAAGAATTCATCTTCACATCCGAAAATATGATCAAGCCTTTATTTCAGCATTATCTCTTCTGGGCACAGTGTTTCATTACCTTCAAACAGAACTGCAAGGAGGATGAGAAGTAATGTGTTTGCCCACTTTATGCTTCCATAGATGCCAATAATTTCATTTTGCTCTAACTTCAGTGACTTAAAAAGGGAAAGTCAAAGGGAAGTCTTATTTTCTGGTCACTGTTCTGGAGCACAACTGTCATTTCTTAATCATTTGTGCATTTCACTTTGAAACAAAGATCTGATAAGAAATCACTTACTCATTTAGAGAAGGGCATGCACCCTGGCTTGTTTTTCTGGTCATGCCCATAGATTCTTGCTGATCCATGCACACACCCTCTTGCCCTGTTCCCATTATGAAACAGTGGCCTTTATTTGTGGCTTGATTGATACAGAACAAAATGGCAGTTATTGGCTTAAACATGGGCTGAACTTTTGGCTCTGACTGTGCTGATATTTTGACAAATGTGGGAAACTTGAGGAAGCTTGAACAAAGACTTATCCTGAATCACAGGACACGACCTTAACATCATTCCATCATCATTAGGATTAAAATGCCTCTGTTTGTGAGGTGAAGTATAGGAAACTAGCCTCTTGTTAGTGCTCTACTGGTGTCTTAATGTCTTTTGGAGTTAATAAGCTAGTTAACTATTCCACTAATGATAAATAAACAATAACAGCAGCAAAAACAGTAGGCTGGTTTTATGGGACAAGTTGTGTCACCTTCTTTAATTCATATGTTGAAGTCTTAAACCCAGGTAAGAATGCAGGTGAATTTGGAGGCAGAGTCTTTAAAGAGGTAAAGCTAAAGAAGTCATTAGGTGGGGTCTAATTCAATATGACTGCAACTATTCTAGGAAGAGGGGATAAGGATACAGGTCACATAGTTGAGACACGGGGGGCGGGGGTGTCGGCTCTCTATTAGCCAAGGAGAGAGACTTCAGAAGGAACCAGCGCTGTTTGCTGACCTTTTGATTTTGAACTTCTATCCTCTAGAACTGTGAGAAAATAAAGTGCAGTCTGTGCTATTTTATTATGGTAGCCCTGTTCAACTAGTATCACCATGGGCCATGCTAAATGTTTTCTATTTATTATCTCCTTTACTTTTTATAACAACATACAAGTACATTATTATCCCTACTTTGTCTGGTGAGGCTCTCGGGTTCAGATACTTTCTAAGAGTTAAAGAGTAAGAAAGCGAGAGTGACAGTGATGGTAGTCAGAGTGCAGCACCCACAGTGCTCGCCGCACTGACACTGTGTCTGTTTTTACTGGTGACGCAGGAATAACTGCCCTCAGGGAGGCACTGGCCGTTCTAATCTTGTTGCTTCATCGCTCATATAGGGAATTTGAGACCCAGCCATGTTTTGTCTAGAATTGCCGCGCTTCCAAGGCAGACTCCCGAGTCAGACGTGTCTGGTTCCTCAGCTTCGAATCAGAACCATTAAGCTTTCATCATTTTGCCTCTTTTTGTCTTGAAGAAAGGAAACAGCCCTTCATTTATTTTTATACCTTTAGGTTCTGGAATAGTGATTGACGATAATTGAAACTTCTTTCTGCTTATTGCTTTTCAGATGCACTCATCGTGTTTAAAGCTCAAGGTGAGAAGAGGAGCTGAAAGGCAATCACAAAGAGCACACTCACCTCTGAAGAAAATAGTAGCTTCTGATGTGAACCAGTCATGTAATGTCTTAGGAGTGCACAAGGACCACACTGCCAGATGCTGGAACACAGTAAGCGACTTTCCTTGAGTTAATTGGTTAATTTATCTGTGCCTAATGAGACTCTAATTTTTATGTCCACAAAAACGCAATGACTTTCTTTTAACTTACTCAGTAGAGGTTTCATGAAAATCAGTGAATAAAACAAGAATAGGACATCAACCAGAAAGCAATTTTAATTTAACTGAAGGAGCTTGAAATGAGGATAAATTCAAATAATCTAAACCCAACTATATTAGATCAGTGGGTGGCCCATCTACACTCAGCAGATGTATACAGCATTCTCTTTTTGAGGCCCTTCCGTCATAATTTTATCATAAATAATAATAATAAAATTTATTAAAACTCCAAGGACAAGCCTGGATAACTTACCAGACAGCTATTTGGAGTTAGTAAAATCTTGTCTCAAAATAAAGAATTTTTTAAAAAGGGGTGGAGATGCAGCTCAGTGCAAAGGTTGTGCGTTCAAGCAGGGCTGAAACAGTGAAAAAACAACTGATTGATACTAGATGATTATGAAATATATGAAGCTTACCCAACATATTCCACTGAAGAGTATATGCCAATGTGTAATTTATGTTAGAAAACACATCTGAATGATTCTTATTTAGGTCATCGCTGGACTGAACAACCCAATCTGTTCTGGGCGCCGGTGTTCCCCACTGTCCTCTCTCCAGGACCCACACCAGACAGGCCAGGTCTCAGATGCTGCCAAGCCACCATCGCTAGGGAAATGAAAGCTCTGGAAAGCCTCACACAGGCAGTTAAATTCTCTCCCCTAGAAATGATGCATGCTTCACCCATCAATACATCACTTCTACATTTTATTCAAGCACAAGTGGACAGTATGTCCATTCTTACGGTGAACTCAATAGGTGTACAACTGGAAATATTTTTGGGAATTGCTCAAGTGATTAAATTGAAAAGAGATTCATGTATAAACCCAGTTGTGGACATATTTACTTATAATAAGAAAACTCAAGATATATCAGACTAGACATTGGCATTCGCTTTTACAAGTGTTTCTCTTTGCTGTTTTCTTATTTAAAATGGGGAATATCTACTATTCAGAATTGTTGGTGTTGGTTTTATAGGGAACATTTTTATCAGTACCAAAGCTGAGAAGATGCAATTGGAAAATTTCAGGGCTGGGGAGATAGCAGGGTGGCATAAGCTCCTGCCTGGCAAGTGCAAGGTGCTGAGTTTGATCCCCAGTACTATACGCTTGTGCTGGCCCTGGAACCTGGTGTGGTGGTATATGCCTGTAATCCCAGTGCTGAGGAGACAGATAGGAGGATCACTATCAGTATGAGCTGTATAGCAAGACCCTGTTTCAAACAAATTAAAAAAAAATTCTTATTAGATCTACAATCAGATTGCAGAGAACTGGATAATTCAGGAGAGTAGTTCATTGCTATTTTGATAAGACCAAAGGAATTATCCTCCCTCACAACAGAAGTAGACTGAGACTGCCATTCTTGATTTGCTGTCGTTTTGTGTAGATCATGATGAGTTGGCACTGGTGAATTTTGTATATCTAACTTTATTTTATCTTTTTCATTGCTCTTCATATTTTTAGACATGTTTCTCTCAAGATTATTAATATCTTTAATGAGAAAAAGTCAAACCTTGAAATTTTTGATTTGGGTTTTTTTTTCTTTTTTGGTGTTCTCTGTTGACTAACGTATATTTTCTTTAAAAAGTAGTTCTTGAATACCTCTGACTTTATGAATCTACCTGTGAGTCCCCACAATCCAATCAATTTCTAAACTCTTAAGACTTGGGGGGCACATTTTAGTTTTAAACCATCACAATTGCCAAAATTTTCATCCCAGGAGGAGGGAAGGTAAGATCACTTTAGAGCAGAAAGAGTGTGAGCAGCATTACTTGGTATTATGAGTATCTTTATACTCATTACTGATCAATGAATAAACGCTCACGTGCTAATTAAATCCATTTTCCAAGTCATATTTAACTTAGCACATTTAATCATGTGCTTGTTGCAAAACATAAGAATAATTTGCTTTATTTATAATTACAGAGATGAAATTAGAGCCAAGAAGGAATTCAGTACCTACAAGGCCAATACTAGTTGATAGATTTCCAGAAACTCAGACAAGCAAAAAATTTTAGCATTTCACTGAACACAAATCTACAAACTTTCCACTTGGAATGAGTTTGTGCTAAACTTAGGAAAAGAATTGTGTGGTAGGAGGGCCTGTTCTCAGTCTTGAGATTCAGGGATGACAGGATTACCAGGAGGAGTGCCACGCTGGAGGCTTGCCAGCTGGGGCACCTTACGTAGGGCAGGCCTATGTGTCTGCTGGAAATGTCATGGAGTAGGTAGTCAGGACATCTGACTCACCCTCTGCTAAAAATATCATAATGGAGGTTACCAGAAAATGTTCTGTGTGGTAGGAGCTAAAGCAGTGTCAATACTAGCTCATATGTTTCCAAAAAAAGTCCTCAATATCATTGAAGAAAGCTCCAATATTTCATTGACCAAAAATATACATACCTACTTACATACTCATCAATCTTGAGTAGGAAAAAAGTCCTGGAAAAAAGTGATTTACCTTAGGAGTCTGTTTTTCACCACTTCTGGAGTAGTCTCAATGTGAGACTGAGCAAGTGAATGATCAAATTACGCCTCACATCTGGGCATTTCAAGTTCATTAACCTTCTGTGTCCTATGGTTTCATTAGATGAATAGGAAGAACAACGTGTAGGATCTTCTTGCAATTGCTTATCTGAATGCATACTTACCTAAAATTACATTTTCACTCATCAGCATTTGTGAGCTGACCTATTTCTATGTCTGAGGATTCTGAGTAGAAGAATCTAAAATTTTAATATAAATGACAAAAACTCAGAGTGAATTATCTTTCCATATTTTTTTCTTTTTTTATGTGCATGCATATTTATTTGGCATCTATCTGTACATTTTTGATTCACCATGCTTCCATATGTAGTTTACTGTAAGCTTCTTTTTTAAAAATTTATTTATTTATTTTTTTTCAAAATTTTATTGATAAACAGATAGCAATGAGACAGTTTCAAATCAAATCGGAAGTACAGATTCAACAAATAACACACTGCATATAT
>NW_004524591.1:10173801-10178473 GCF_000260255.1 Octodon degus | reverse complement strand
TACTATCGATGCTTTTAATTCATACATTTGAGCTGAGCTAGTGTCCTCTACACTTGTTCTGCGTGGGCATTGGGTTTCCTCCATATGTTTCTGCATTTGATTCTTTACTGCAGATGTTATTAATTCAGGGATTTCTTTTTTCATTTCCAATCTGAGGTGCTCTATACCTTTCTGCAGCTGTTTCTTTGTTTCAAAAGCCATTGATTCATTGCTTTCTACTGTGTGATTCCCAATTTATTCTGTGTTAGTGTCCTCTGCACTTGTTATGGGTGGGCTTGCGTTCTGAGATTTCATTTTGCTCCTTCTTTTTGTCATTTTGTGTAGCAGTGTCTTCTGAACTTTGTTGTAGATCTTTGTTGCAGTTACAACCTTAGCACCTACTGAAGTTCAGGTGCAGATCTGCAAAGCTTGGATTTATTCTGCTGTGCCTGGCTTGGGTCTGGCTGCTGTGCTCAGCTCCTTCCTGCTGCTACCCTTGGGAGTGAACCTATTGTGCCCCTCTGGCAAGATGTTCTGCTCCTGGACTAGCTGTTTGGTTCTGTCCCCTAATCTTTCTTCAGGGATTTCAGCTGCAGGGTTTCACCCCAGGCCTGTATGCCAGGCCTGAGTTGAGTCTGGAGGGGCAAGGTGGAGTAGGGGGGAGAGGCAGCTCTCCCACACACTCACCAGGCCTGGACCAGGACTCGATCTGGGTGTTCCCGGAATGCGACTGAAATTCCTACTGTGTGGTTGGGGTGTGGGGCAGTACTAAAGAGTGATGGGGGGCATCCCAAGAGGGTGAAAGTGGGTGTCACCCATGCTGCGCTTGATCTGGGACCAGTAGGTCACGCCGGCACAGGGTAGCTGGAAGCTCTCCTACACACTCACTGGGCCTGGGCTAGGACTAGATCTGGGGGTTCCCGGAAAGCAGCAGAAATTCCTACTGGGCAGGCGGGGTAGGGAAGGTGCTGCGGAGTGGTGGGGGGCGTCTCAAGGGCGTGGAAGAGGGTCTCACCCATGCTTTGCCTGGGCTGGGACCAGTAGGTCCCGCTGGCGCAGGGTAGCCGGAAGCTCTCCCACACACTCATCGGGCTTGTGCTAGGACTGGGTCTCAGCCATTGTATTTTTCATAAACCAATAAAATAATTGCTTATTATCATCCTCATCAAATATTATATACTTTTGAAATTGTAACACTTTTATTATTTATGCCAGCATTACTATAAACACATGAGCAGTCACTAGGTGATAGGAATTGTTCAGTTCCATTAAATCTATCTATCTATCTATCTATCTATCTATCTATCTATCTATCATCTTTCTATCTTCTATCTGTCTATCATCTGTCTATCTATCTTAGAATTTATTATTATTATTATTATTATTATTATTATTTTTGTAGAACCGGGGATTGAACTCAGGTCCTTGCGCTTGCCAGGGAAGTACTTATTCCACTGAGCCATCTCCCCTAGAATATATTATTTTTACAAAATATGTTTCATGGTATTTCTATATATTTAGATATTTTGATCATATCCATGCTTGTACTACTTCACCTTATACCTTCCCAGTTCTATGCTCTTCCTTTTGTCTAATATTACTTTCATTTCACTTTGTATTTTAGAGTCCACATTAGGGAAATGTGCAAACCATTTTTTTTTTTGGTGGAACTGGGGATTGAACTCAGACCCTTGCGCTTGCTGGGGAAGCGCTTATCCTACTGAGCCATCTCCCCGGCCCCTGCAACCATTTTTTTTTTTTTTTTTTTGAGACAGGATTTCACTATTTCAGGTTGGCCTTGAACCCAAGCTGGTCTCAAACTCACAGCAGCCCAAGCTGGTCTTAAACTCACAGCATCCCTCCTGCCTAAGCTTCCTAAATGCTGCGATAATATGCATGTGTGGTTATGTCCTACAATGTGTGTGTTTTGGGTCTGGCTTATTTTGCTTAACATAATGACTTCCAATTCCATCTATTTTTATATAAACAAGTTTATTTCATCCTTCTTTATGGCTGGATAATACTACATTGTGAAGGCTAGGTATGTAGTTCAGTGACAGAGTGCTTGACTAACATGTACATAGCCCTGAGTACAAACTCTAGTACGACAAACAAACAAACAAAGAAGCAAACAGAAGAATGACAAAAATCCCCTTTGGTTAGCAATAATACATTTTCTTGGGCCGAGGAGATGGCTCAGTGGAATAAGTGCTTCTCTGGCAAGCACAAGGGCCTGAGTTCAATCCCTGGTTCTGAAAACAAAAATTTCTTTATCCATTCATCTGTTGATGAGCACTATGTTGTTTCTATAGCTTAGCTATCGTGCACTATTTTGCAGTAAACAAGAATAGCTGTGCAGGGCATTGACTTTCATTCCTTCAGCTCTATACCAAGGAATTGTATGGCTGGATCATGTGATAGGTCTACTTTTTGTTTTGGAAGGGTCACTTACTGTATTTTGTGGTGTATCTTAAGAATAGACAATAGAAGAGATGAAGAGTGAGCATGACATTCAAGCATGATTTCTAGATCCCTGGTATAAGAGACAGGCTGGCCAAGTGGTGCCGCTACCTAAAGAAGGCAGAACTCGAGGCAGAGGAGACTCAAGCTGCTCCAGCAGGGAGACTCCTAGGTCCCTTGGGGCCAAGTTTATTGAGTATTCTTGGGGATTAGATGCAAAAGGCCAGTTTTAAGGAATATATTTATGTTTTCCTGAAAAACTGAAAAATACTGGCCTCAAGAAGATGGTTTGTCAATTTGAATGTTTTGATGAAAAATTGCTAATTAATGAATATGTAGCTGTACTTGTTCATGTTTTGTTTTGGTTGCTGTTTATGTAAGGGAGGGGAAGAAGGGAGGACCAACAGTCCTCAGAAATGAATGGAAATAAAAAGAATGATGTTACAGAAGAAAGGAAGAAAACAGTGCAGAGAGAAACATCCGGGGAAAGGACAGACCTTGCCTTGTTAACTGTTACTGCATGTGTACCTCAGGTGCCTCACCCTGAAGCCATGACCTGTTTAGCTACTCCACTTTGTATAATTAATGAAGGATTTTCTCAAAGTAAGCTATCATAAGGCAGCTTTTATTCTTAGAGATAATATGAAATAATATGAATCCTACAGTTACTATAATTCATTTTAACTCTTATTTGGATTTATTCTATGCCAAATTTGTCTTCCTGCCATAAAATTTTGGTTGCTCATTTTTCTTCTCGGCTCTTTTTCTCTGGTGCATCCTCTTTTTTCTCCTGAGGAATAGTTTGTTTCTCTTCAGTGAGGATCACCTTAATGTGGCAGGAGATGCTCCTGTAGCAGTTATCCCACCACCAATTCTATAAGTACACTGGTAAATTACTCCCCTGAGGTTGCTAAGGACCAGAGAATCTACATAAAAAGCCTTTAAGCTCATACTGCTCTGCACAGTTTAAGCATGTGCAGTAGAACTTCCACACTCCTTTTGGGCCCCTGACCCTGCGTCTAGTGCCACTGCTTGGCCTGGGCGCACCTACCCACTGCACCACTGTAGCAGCACATGGTGCTCCTCTAAGGTGACAGCTCTCAGATACTGGAAGGATTTCTGGATATGCATACCCAGCATGGCCTTGCAAGTTCTGGATGTGTTCTCAAATGTGAACCTCTTGATTTTTATGATTTCTTGTGTGGTTTTTGGGTCAAGTGAATAGCAAACCATTGTAACGGACCACTTCAGGCAGTTAATGGGCAAAGGAAGAACCTGTCACTCAAATTTTAAAGTGAGAAGAACCTGTATGGGTTACAATAAAGCATGCGAAGTCATAAACAAATGGGCAATGGTATTTGCTAAATAATATTGCTATATTATTCTTCAATTATTTCATGTTCAAAGTGTAGTTCATATATTAGTTTGGCCTCATGATCTAAGAAGCAAAATTTATGACAAATCCAAAGCTTTTGTATATCCTGCCTCCTTTATCCTAAATTTATGTAGAAAATCTTGTAAAGGCAAGATGATGATGAAAAAGAAGAAACATAATGAAATAATTAAATTCGAACTATTACTTAGAATTGTACATTGTAGGGGAAAATGGCATGTGCTTTTAAATTGCCTTTCACATATACTTTCAAACTATGGACTATCCAGTTGTGAAATTATTGAACTTTGTTGCAGAATTATTCTCTCAGGTGTTGAATAAATACTAAGAGGAACATAAACTTCCACCCCCATCCTGCCCACACAAATAAAATAACCCGACATGAAAAAGGCACTGTGTTACTTACAAACAGACATAGGAGTATTCCCACTACAGCTGTCAGAATTGGCCTTGGGTCTTATTTGATTATATCTTTGTGAATGTTCCTTATTAAATAAAAAGCCCTTTAAAGACAGAGAGTATGTTTTCCTCATCTCTGTGTTATGGACATTACCTAGTCCAGAGTCATACACACAGATTAGTGCATGTCAGCGAGGTCTCACATTTTGTTTCTAGGGTCTCACTATCAGAAATGGCTGCGGTTATTTATGAAATCTAAGGATTGCTGTTTACTACCAAACACCTGCTGAGTAGGATTTTCTGCCGAGTTCCAGGAGCCCCCAGACCCAGTCCTAGCCCAGGTCTGGTGAGTGTGCGGAGAGCTTCCTCTTCCTCCAACTTCACCTTGCCCCCTCCAGGCACAGCTCAGGCCTGGCATACACGCCTGAGGTGTAATCCTGC
>NW_004524591.1:10171782-10173701 GCF_000260255.1 Octodon degus | reverse complement strand
ATTCTATTCATTAAGAGAATGCAACTATATATCTATCCTAACCACTTTGAATACACAGATACAAAATGGACATTCATCTGTATGCCCCATTTTATCTAAGTTCCGTTATTGATCCATATTTTTTCAATATTTTTCTTCATATTGCATGCTTAGTGTGTATCAGGTTTGGAATTATCTCAGGGTGCAGTGAACATCAATGAGTCATTTGTCCTCCTTTGACATTGGTGTGTCCTAGATATTTATTTAGGAGTACTTATCAACTGACATTCATTCAACCTCTACTTTGTCCCACACCTTGATGGGAATATAACTAAATGTAAAAGAAAAAGACAGACACTGGAAGGGCATGGATTTTTGGAGGAGAAAAGTGGGAGGGATAGCCATATAAGAAAACAATTATGGACAAGCAATTTATATAGCTTAGGTTCAGGAAGTCCAGAAGAAAGGAGATGTGGGAGAGGACTTCAGTAAAGATTGGCTAGAACAGCGGCATCTTGAAGATGCCCAGGAGTTTGTTAGCTAGAGGGAGCAAGAGAAATCTTTCAGCATTTGTGAAAGATCCTGGAGCCCTCAGGGAAGAGATCAGGTGGAGAGGGCCATGGCATGTTGGAGGCAAGCCTGATTGGTGGCGGGTGCAGGGTGGCTTAAGGAACAGGGATTCACAGGACAGATGTGGACCATGTCAGGAAGACTCTGATTTCCATGTGAGGATTTGGGGCTTTATTCTACTGACTTTGAGGGAGTCACTGAAGCTCCGGAGCAGGGAAGTGCCACAATCAGCCTTCTTTTTCAGAAACCAAACATCTCAAGGAAGGTAGTCTGGAAATAAGGAGGAACCCAGCAAGGGATGTGGATTAGTAGGACAATATAGCATCTGTATGAGACCCAGACAACTGGTGATAGGCTTCTGTGAACATTATAGTGGCAGGACCTGGCCAATAAAGAAGAGGGAGATTGAGTCTTATGGATAACTCAACAATTATGCCTTGAGCTGCTTTCTGGGTTGGACAGTGTTTTAGATGCCAGGGATAAGAAAGTGAAAAGACCAAGTCCCTGCACCCATGAAGCTTGTATTCTGGTGACAGAGAAGGGAGAAGTCCCCTAGTGTCCGCGGGCCCACTGTGCTTTTGGTGGTGAGTACTGTGAAGAGACGCAAAGCAGGAAACATCTGACCTTGAAGCTTCCGCTTGTGGCTGGTGGAACTCTGCCTGAGACAGCCATGGACAGAAGCCAGGAGGAGAAGATGGGAGAATCAGAGGAGGAGGAGATAGGCCCTCTGCCAGCAGCCTGCGTTTCCTGCCAGGGTGGGGAGAGTCCTTGCTGAACTTGCTGCTCAAAGCAGCTACATGAATAAGCTGAGAAGAAACCAGCAGAGGAACTGCCTAACCAGAGTCATGAGAAATCACACATAGGTCTTTATTGGTTTCAGCCATTGTTTTTTTTTTTATCTCCATAATTTTATTGAGAAACAAATAGCAATGAGACAGTTTCAAACCAAATTGGTAGGACAGTTTCAATAATTAACACATTGAATACATTCTTCCTAGTGGTTAATTGCTGTACAGGATGAGGACATGATATCCTATTTACAAACACCGTTAGAACAAATCCCTCTATTCATTAAGAGAATGTAACTATATATCTATGCTAACCACTTTGAATACTCAGATACAAAATGGACATTCATCTGTACCCCCTTTTTTTGTTAAGTTCCATTACTTGAATATTATAAGTGTATAAACTTAGCAAAATATTCTAAAAGAGTCCAGTAGTCCATGATACTATTGGGTCTTCTGCTTCACTAGCAATGTTGGAAATTGTTTACCTGAGTCCCCTACAGCTCAGCATAACACCATGGCTTTACTTCTTTTTTAAAAAATTTATTTATTTGTGTGTGTGTGTGTGTGTGTGTGTGTGTG
>NW_004524591.1:10091087-10148215 GCF_000260255.1 Octodon degus | reverse complement strand
GTTCTCTTGAAATTAAGCACTTGGTGTCTGACTACCATAACCTCTCATTTATTACATGTAAACATGAGATGCAAACCTCAGAATCCAGATGAATTGTCAGGGGAAAAGAATTACTAAATGGCTGCTTGACTCTAACAGCATTACTGCAGAAGAAACCTGGACTCTGTCTGATTTAAAAATAAACACATTTATGGAGTACCTTTCCTTTGTTAGTGTTCCTTTGCTAAGTGTTCTCATGTGTCATTCCTGGAAAAATCCCATGAAGCAGATCATTTTATGTCCAGATTTTAGATGAAGTAAGTGAAGCTCAGTGATGTGAAATGCCTTTCCCCAAGCCAGGGAGATTGTAAATGGCAGAGCTGTGATTCAAACTCAGGGTATTTTGAAATTGAGGCCAGTAACCTTTCTGTCATGCCACAGAAGCCAGCTGCCCCATAGCCCCTTCTTGGGAAATCCCAGGTTCCCCCCTTAGGTTTTTGGATGTGGGCCTAGGGTGTGGTTGTTGGGTACTAAATGCCCTGTGATTAAATGACTTTGATTGCAAAGTTTTGAGAAAAAGCAATGATGGTAGATTACTTCAGTGTCACGGATGGGAACATGATTCAGAATCATGTGTTGTTGGGTAACCAAAGTTGGTTGCAAAGTTTTCCTTTTAAGCAGTTGATGCTCTCTAACAGTGAATAAAGCCACAGTGAATGAAAGAGACCGCAACACTGGTACTGAGATTTATTTCTGAACTTATGTTATCAGGCAATTAAAGAGGAAGTGAAGCAAATCTGTGATGTAAGGAAACTTCTTGTTTGGTGCCCGTTCACTGACCCTTGAAGGTAATCTCCTCTTAGGCTTTAGGAGTTTGTACAGTGTGGTGGATTGACAACTGGTGGTCAACTTTATCACCCACCTAAACCGAATCAGTGTGGTGCTGGATTTGGTACACCCACCTGAGGACCATTGCCAACACCATAAAAAGACCTGGAGAAAAAAAGAGGTTCTGGTGGGGGCTGTTGGCTCTCCTGGGGCTATTGGTTCTCTTAGAACCAAGGGGAATTGGATAGCTAAATCTAAAGCTCAAGACTGGAGATAAAAATTTAAAATTATCAGTAGAACGAGCTATGAAACTGAGTTTCCACAAAGAATGAGAGCTGTTCTTGTCCCCAAGCCTCTGTGTCCTGCTTTATTTAAGAAGTTGGGTACTGTCTAAATTTTAAATCATAAATCATGATAGCAAACAGCAGACATCTTCTGCCCACTGGAAATAAATACTAGAGAACCGTCGAGAAAACAGAAACACCGGCCCCGATGAAGTCAAACCACTGCACTAGTGCCAGCCAGTCTCTTCTCCAGTTCGTGCCTTCCCATTACCACCCTAGGGAACATGGCGCGGCCTGGCAGCCTGCTGCTGACATGGGTAGGTCTACCCAATGCCCTCCTCAGTGTGCATCACTGTGGACAGCTGTGTCTGTGGGACAATGCACAGACTGCTCAGCATTGGAGGTGTGGGGTGCATGCCTGGGGACAGGGCTGGCTTGGAGGCCAAAGATAGAAGGAGCCAGGAGACTATGGGGGAGGGGTTGAGCACTGCCCATCCTCAGAGATAAAGGAATGAACTGTTAGTCATTCGGGGGCAGTCCTGATCTTGCATGCTCAGGTTTTCTGTTACTTGTAGCTCAATAAGTTCTGACTGGTGTGTAAGCATTCATTCATTCATCGCTCTTTACATACCTACCTGAAGAAAATGAGAGAATATTGTTACACAATGTGTTATAACCTAATGTACAGCCATTAGTAATGGTGAATCAAAACTATAAAATGATGTGCTTAGTATGATGTAATGTATGTGTGTGAATGTATGAATGCATGTATTTAGGATATCTAGAATGTGTGTGCATGTGTACTTAGAGAAATGTCTGAAAGATTAAGTTTGCAAAATGAGAATCAGGACAATGTCTGGGTAATATGATTTTTTAGATGACTTACTGCCTTACCTTATTTGGTTTGATACTTTAAATGGTTGTTCATTATTTTGGGGACCATGAAAGTAGAAGGTTTAGAAGGGAAAACAAATTCATTATTAATATACAAGGCTACCATATATGACCACTGCACATACCAAAGTCAAATCAACAGGTTTCTCTTGACATTTTTATCAGAAAAACATTGGCAGTACATGATTATAGTTTTATCCTTCTTACCCAAGCTTAAACTATTGATTATAACATAAGGTAACATTTCTCAACCTTTTTTCATTATTTCTCCCAGGAACATTATTGTTAATTTCTACAGAATTTTAATACTTACCATGTACTCTAATATATTTGTGAATTGTTTCCCTTTCCAAGGCCATAGACTATTGCAAAATATAGCATCTTTTGCATCTCTAGAGCCTCTTTGGGGAAGAGGCTGAACCTGCTGAGAAGGCATGACATCAGACGTGAACATTTTAGGGCTTTGCTAGTAAGGAATGCGTTGGTTAAAGTTGAGTGTACTTCCCTTTCAGCCCCTGAACAGGTATCTTTGTACCTTTTCATCCAGTATAATACTTTGCTCCTGGCAAAGACAGGAATCTATTGTATGATTCAGCACCAATATTAGTTCAATCATAATCTAGGAAGCAGAATAACTTGTTTCCCACATCACCACCAGTTCACTCCAAATGTCAACATTTTCAGTGTACAGAAGATGACTTTCTTTTAATGCCCAAGTGCTTTTCCAAGGCTCTTTTCCAAATTCCTCCTCAAATTTTAGCCTATTTTTGATTATCTTTACCATTGTTTATTGAGTGCGGTAGGAAGTTATCATTTGATCCATAAATCTATGGAGACTGGTACTTGCCAGGGCTACTTCTGATGACTTTTCCCTATTCCTTTGCTGCCTGCATCCTGCTGACCCTTTGTAGCCCCTCTGTAATGCTGTCCACCTTTCTTCCCAGACCTTGATTCCAGTGTCCAGGTGACACAGGGTTTGGATTTTGGCTCAGCTTTCTTTTTATTTTATTTTTTAAAATGTATTTAGTACAGGGTCTACAGGATCTCACTACACAGATCAGACATGTGATCCTCCTTTTTTTAGCCTATCAACTTCTGGGATTACAGGTGAGTGCACACGCCCAGTCTCAATCTCCATCTCAGCGCACCCTGGAGCTGGGAGCCAAACAGCACTCTGGGGCTCAAACCCTGGTCCCTGAGTCTGTCTAAGTAGGTGATTTAATCCACTGGGCTATCTGGCCATCCATTTGGGTCAGCTTTCTAAAGGCTGAGGCAGCCCCAGGGATTAAAATGGAGATGGAAACAGCACTGCCGCAGTAGTCACGGCTCCACTTCAGGGCCCCTCCTGGCCGCGCCTCCTCTCATGTCCTGCACTTTGCCACTTCCCCAAACCAGACTGCCCTTTGGATGTCGGCTTCTTTCCCTTCCTCTTTGGGTCACACTGGAGCTGCAAACTCTTCTGCCTTCTGCCTAATTCATAGGAAGGGAAACATCAATGTAAAGTCAATAAACCAGAACAAATAATCCTATGATTGCCCTTGGCCATTAGACTTCATTAAAGCCTGTCTTTCGGATCATGGTTCCCAGAGATGAAAGATTCAGGGTGAAACACCTGCACTTAGATACTTCATTGCTATTGCATTTTCCTGTAAACAAAATCTACGTCTGTATTTCTTCCCTTTTTTGTTCATGTAACAAATATTTATTGAGCATTGACTTTGTGCCAGTATTTGGCACAATTCTACCCAGTATTTGGGATGCAGTGGTAAACAACACAGACGTGTTAGCACAATGACACAAATAACACTATCCTCCTAGCACTTGTAAGTTCTTACAAATAATGTCTTTTCCAAACAAAGCAGAAAGTCTGCTCTAAGAACCAAGTTCAATTTTTATTTAAAAATTCAGAGACTACATACTCATCTTCACCATTCAGGTCAGGGCGCCATCTCTGGCAATAAAAATTCTTCTCTGTTACTTGCATTATAAGTAGTGAAGACTGCTTGCAGGATTCATCTCTAGTTTTGTCAGTCACAAGCTACTTAGTCTAAGTGTTTTTCCTACTCACTCTCAGCAGATGGGTAGATTACAATGGAGACAATTAGAAACTGACGAACACAAGTACACAGAGACATAGCACAGGCACAGGATATCCTGCACACACACATATACACTACTCCACACAAATGCTATACATGCCACACACACACACACACACACACACACACACACACACACAAACACACACCCCCCCTAAAGCATATAGCAAAAAATTCAAAGACAGTGTTAAACATTAGGCGCATGCAGCGAAGAATCTGTCATTTTTAGAAAGTTATGGGAAATGATAATCAACCAATAGATTTAGGTACGGATTCAGTTGAAAGGTCAGGTGGAGAATGTGGACCGTGTGGGTGTAGGGATGGTGGCCGTGTTGTTCATGACAATCTACAAGACACAAGGAACCCACGCCGCTTGGAGATTCCATCTTCTGCAATTGTACTGCCTTCCTACCTGACCCATGGTTTAGGTATAACTGCTGTAGTTTTTCCAAGTAGAGAGTTTTGCCTGTTGTCCCCATACCATATACACATAGACCAAGATGGCATTAGGAGTCTTTTCCAAAGAGGCCTAGGAAATATTACACCTGGTGCAGCATGAGAATTTCAAAAGTTATGCTAACATGTAAGTAGCCGATGCCTACATTTGCTAGACTGCAAACTCCCACAGACTCTTTCTTCAGATGTCTCCTTGGTATAACTCTACTGCCTTTGGAGAGGTCAGTTCTGGTCACTCAAAGAAAATGTCCTACCCTCAGTACCTTCTCTTAGTCGAGAAAATTCTAGGGATTTGGAATTTGTCTGAATGCTATTTAGCATTGCCTCCACGCAGGCTGGAGTCCCCAAAGCAGAGTAGAAGGTTGGATTAAGATCCCTGCTCAGTCTCCATCGAGAGTCCAAAAACAAGCACACACTGCCAAAACTGGTGCTTTATTTATTTGATTTTTTATTTTTTTTCTTGCCTTGGAGACAACATATTAAGAAAGTGCAGTCGTCTTGTGTACATGCCTTGGATAGAATTTCTGGCCTAAAAATAACCCTGCCACGATTGGGCTGTGGAGCATCTGATTCCTTTTTGGGCCTGGCTTATTTCAGAATCACCTCATTAGCTTACAGAGCTCTATCTGAACCATTCTGACGATGGCACCAGCTGCACTTAAATTACTTTCCTACTTTTCTAATGAAGATGTTTTCAATGACAAAATATTTCATTGCATGGTAGATAATATCGCAGAGGGTTATTTTCTCCCTCCTAGATCTAACAAGTATTTGTTTGTACTTTTTAATGAAAAATTATAGACATTGCTAGAGAAAACTCTATCCTTAATCTTTTCTGTTCTTTGAACCCCAGTGATAACTGCCATTCCGAATGGGTCATGCATACCTGTTTTATTACTGTCACTGTATGTATTTGTACCCATAGATTGCATGAATTTATTTTGTATTTTAAAGTTCATATAGGTAGATCAATCAAAATTAAATTAGACTTCATCAATTACAGTAGATATGTTTTTAAAATAAGACGTTAAATTAAGATACAAGCCTCTCCTTATGAGAAGCATGGACATTGATTTTCACTGTTTCCATCACACAGTGTACTGCATACCATTTAAATGTGTCCAGACTCTGTTCACTTGCCCTGTTTTCTAAATAAATAAAATCACACATGATGGTTGATTTGTTGGTGACATTTTTAAAAATATGAGAGGGAAAATCTACTTTATTTTATTTTTTAAAAGTATTTAGCACAGGGTCTACAGGGTCTTACTGCACAGATCAGACTCGTAGGGATCCTTCTGTCTTTAGCCTCCAAAGCGTTGGGATTACAGGCACACACCACCACGCCCAGTCTCAATCTATCTCAGTGTGCCCCCGGGGGTGGGGCCAGCACAGCAGGCTGGGGATCTAACCCCTGGAAAATCTATTTTAAAGAAATTAAAAAGCCTAGTTTGTCCGCATTATCAAAAGACAGATGACATGGTCAAAATCTGACAGCTGCAGACAATAGGGAAAGCTGTCTCAGGAGTTAGCAAATGCGCGCTTGAGTTTGGAAAATCCAAAACGAATATTTGAAAGACCCATCGTCATGTAGCAGTTTATGGTTGCATCACGATCTTATTAAGTTGCAAAACATGAAGCAGAATGAATTAACATGTTGAATTCTTCACTTTGTCACTGGGAAAAGTATATTAGTGTTGGTCATATGATCATTTTGATAACACAAAATGTAGATTTACTGGCTGTGGCAAAAATTTGAAAGAGTCCATATGAGGGGTAAGAAAGACAAGACCAGTTATTTGAATTGCTTTTGCTTCTGTGTTATTTTTCTATTTCAAAATTTGTATATATTTCTTACTTAAAGTGAAAAGGATAAAATCATGACTAGCATAAATTGTTTACCATTCTTTTATTCTGAAATAACTACTAAATAACACTATTCATCACTTTCAGATGAGGTATCATGTCGTTTTGTCTACATAATTTTCTTTCACGGGTTTAAAATGTTAAAATATATAGTTATTAGAAATACGTAATTATGTTTATGATTATTCTTTTCCCCCTGAAATAACTGCCTGTATAAATATTAAAATTTAGTTATTATAAATTAGAAAATATGTAAATGTTATGAAAATTCAAGTACCAGGCACATACATACATTAAAAAGTCTCCAGCTCTAAGACCTGGAGGTGTAACTCCGTGGAAGGGAACTTGCCTAGAACGTTCAAGGCCTGATTTGATTCCCAGAATTTCAGAAGGAAAACAGTCCCCCTTTTGCACTACCAATTCCTATACACATTTGACTTCGTTGTTTAAAACAGTACTTACAATGTGTTTTTCTAGGCATTTTCTATGTGAGCATTTTAAAAACAATGCTTATGTTATTATGCTCTTTTTAATTTTTTGTAGTGGGAATCAAACTTGTCCTAGGTTCATTCTGTCTTGAAACCAGCTGCTGTGCTCTCAGCCGGCTGCTGTAGGCCTCAGACGAAGGGAAGGTGCCTGACCAGGAGCTGAGGTTGTTCCAGGTGACAGCCTATTGATAGATGTGAGATATTTTTGGATGTTCCAGCTCCAGTGAGCTGCCAACTAAATAAAGCGCATGAGTGACCTGGCCAGTACCTCAAGGAGCAGATAAACATCGCGACTCAATTGTAGTCTCCTGACACAGAATAAGTAATTGCTTTTAAATGTGACTGCTTCGTTATGTAGCAGTCATTAACTGAAGCAATATTATCAGTCCATTTTTATCTACCTTAGTCTTTAATTGCTGACTGCTGTCCAGTTGTGTGAATCTGCAACTGTTTTATTTGATTAATCCTTATACCCAATAGATGTTCAACTTTTTTGCATTGATTACATTGCAATAGGCCTCATATTTAATGCTACCTTTATTAAATATCTTATTATATAAATGTTCACTTATACCTCTGAATATTTCCTAAGTTTAAATTTTTAGATATTTTTGAAGCAGAGAGTAGTCAGCTCGTAAGGCTAATGATGATAAATAGTGCCAATTCCCTCCACCCCTGTAGTAAGTAAGTAATAAGGTAATTTTATTTTCCAGAATAAGCATTCTGAAGATAAAGAACTCATTTAAGCAGTGAGCATTCACCTAGGCCCAAGCATTGTTGAAGCTGAACTTGATGTTTGACAATATCCATTAAAAAATGGAAAGAGAGACTGTGAACTTGAAGGCCATTTTTCAGAATCTTGTTATGGCAAAGGTGCACAGTGCTGTTTGATTTAGAAATATCAGTGCTATGTAGCCTAGAGAAACCCTTGTGTGTGGACAAAGGTAGAAGATCACTGAGAGGAGAGTGCTTTGTATGGCAAAGCAATCCTTTGTCAATGGAAAATGTTTACACACTGGCAGAACAGTTCTGATGCAGCAGGTAATACAGGTCCTTAGGTCAACAGTTTCTCACAAACTAATAGGAGAAAAAAAAAAGACAGGAAGAGCGAGCTGTGGATGGCTTCTTACTGTGTGAGCCCATTTATATTTAGTTCTGGAAACATGGAAAGTTCATGGTGTGCATTGTTTGGAAACGTGTACGGCAAAAAAGCAGAAAACGTACAGAAATAAGCACAAAACCCACACAATAGGTCTTGCTTTATCTTGGTCTCAACTATCCAGCAGAAAAGTATAAAAACAAAGTATAAAAAGTAAAGCCATATTGATATGCTGAGCTGTAAAAGGCTCAAGTCAACAACTTCTGACATTGACAGTCTTATGGAAAACCCACTACTATTATGGACTACTGGACTATATTGGAATGTTTTGCTGAATTCATGCACCTACAATATTTAAGTGATAATGGAATTGTCAGAGAATAGCCTTCTCTGACAAAACTAAACAAAAAAGGGGGATACAAAGGAACCACTATTTTGTATCTGTATATTCAAAATAGCTAGGATAGATATACAGCTGCATTCTCTTAATTCAATGAATAGAGAAATTTGTTCTAATAGCGTTTGTAGACAGGCTATCATGTCTGCATCTTGTACAATGAATAACCACTAAGACAACAATATGCAATGTATTAAGTGTTGAAACTGTCCTACTAATTGGTTTTGAAACTGTCTCATTGTTATTTGTTTCTCAATAAAATTCTTAAAAAAATAAAAACCCAACAAAACCCACACTGGTGGTCCTGCTGTTGGAAAGGGAGGGGGACATGACCAGGAGTCTGTGGGTAGAAGCTCCCATGACTTGGTGACGTGGTGATTCTTAGGAGAGGTGGATAGGCGTCTGTTCATTATATTTCTACATGCATTTTTATGTGGCTTAAATATTTCTACACTTGTTTGGATTTTGTTTCATTTTTTATTTTATTAGTCCATGTTGGCAGTACATCATCATTACATTTAGCACAAGGAGCTGCTGCTTGCGCAGACACAGCTTAATTCTTCTGTTTCCAAGATTTTCACACCCATCTCCCTCTATTTCTTGGACCCCTTTCCTTTTGTGAAACGTCCATCTCACTTCTTTCCTATGTTTTTTCATTTTGTTCCATAATTTGTTTATATTTTGGGTTTTTCAGGTAAAAGAAGACAAGCAATATGGAAGCTTGTGTTTCTGATACATCACTTAGAATGATGGTCTTGAGGGACATCCTTTGTCCTACAAATGACTCATGGTTGGCCTTCTTGATGGCAGAATACTATTCCATTGCATATGAAGACCACGTTTTCTTCACCTGTTGATACACTGTGGGAGGGCAGATAATAGGAAGGGGACGTGTGTCTCTTTTTGGTCTTCAAGATGGGAAAATAAAAGTGGTGACTGGGGAATCCCCTGCCAAAATATGATCAATTCTTTGGTGTTTGGTCTCTGCTGACTTGTGGAATCCCCAGTGTTTTGGAAATATTTAGGACATTAAGAAAGTTTTCCAGTGGATTGGGTCTTTTTTGACTTCCTTTAAAGTACTTCCTGATGTTTATGTATCATTACAGGGCACTTATGGCTGGCTCACTTGGAAAATGTTGCCATGGTTTATGTCTCTACCAACTGAAGAGCCCCTTTTGGGCCGAAGTCAGAGTGGTGCAATGAACAGAGCAGGAATTACGGAGCTAGGGCATCATCACACTGACCGTGGCTTCTCTTCCTGCAAGTTCTACCTACTTGGGCAGCAGTGAAGTTACTCAGTTTTTCTGACTCGTAAAAACCAAATACAATGCGATACATGCTGTGCCTGTCACATGGAGTCTCCATGATATATTTTTTCCCTTCCTCGAATTTCTCTAATCTTTTAATGCTATCTGTAATCATAAAATTGAGTCATTGCATTTCAAATCCAGATTGAAAGACATATGTTGAAACTGAATCAAGTATTGGCAGGATTTTTGTTTCTTTCTGGCTGGCCCTTAACACAGTGCCTTGAAAAAGCCAATTAGACCAATTAGGACTCAAGAATCTTGGGTCTTGAGTGAGCTGTTTCTTGGGAAGTCAGTGGACTTGTCCCTCATAGAGAATTGCTTAGTAGGGTGGTCTTCATTTATACTGGAACAAAAACAAGTGTATGCCTTGGTATTTGTACATTTTATTTGAAAATTGGTATTTATGATGAAGGTTTCCTTTTCTGAGAGCGTTTAAATTTCTCAGTAGTTTATAGTTTGAGTGGTCTTTAGAGACCATTTCAAAGCCTGTCTCGGCTACTGTTGGCGTCTCCGCACACTGCGAGGTCCCGCTAGGGGGCGCATGATCCCTGGCACTGCTCCACTGAGAAACTTCACTGATTCTTTGCTGACAATCTCATTTTCCTGTCTTTTCCCCTAACTGCAAACTCCAGGGAGATTTCTTTCTGTAGTCATCTCACTGTATCAGTCTCTTCTTCAGTCTGCAGTGCTCTTAAGACTTTAGGACAGAACACTTGGTGATTTAGTTTCCTTGCGCCTCCTCAGCCTCTGCACCCCGTGGGTCCCTGTCGTTCATCCTTCGCTGCTGCTCTTTTGCTTTTATTCCCATTATAAAGGTGATTGTAATTAGTTCTCTCTTCATGGAAGTACTAAATAAGGAGTTTAATAGGACATGAAGAAGGTGAAGCTCCTTTGTCTTCACAAATCTGAATGGTAATGAGTTGAATTAATTGGCTTTTTACATTTGCAGTGAGTTTAGCAGAACAGAAGTATTGCAGTACAAAAGCACTCGGCAAGCAGACAGGGCAGGGAGTGGATGAGAGTGAACTGATGAAAAGACACCACGCAGATAAGCAAAATTCCATTAATTTGAATATCGTTCCAAAAGTTCTGGAAGGCCAGCTTAATCCTATTTGGCGTATAAACACAGGAAATACATATTCATATCTTGCAGCACCCACTTTTTTCCATTTCTGTATCACCTGGTTGGAACATCATTTTGATATAGATGTTTTGTTTTTCTTTGTTATTCTTTACATGTTGTTTAATGAACTGTGTCTTCCCTTTTAATAAAAATTCCAGAGAAAGAAACTAATGATCAGGTGAAATTAAAGTAAAATGGAAAGAAGAAATGACCAGTGGGTCATTTAGCAAGGCAAGACTTAAAGTTTCATACTTTTTCATCAACAAGCTATTGTCTTTACATAAATTCATTTTTAAAAAAATCAAGATGAAAAACAAAACAAAACAAAATAAAAAATCAAGATGACTGTATTAAGTATTGTCACTGTTGGGGCTTATACAGGACACATATTATATTATTTTGTAGGTGTAGGAAATTTGTCCACACACTAAAGACCAAAAAATCCAGTTGAGGGCCTGGAGCCTAATAACCTGCATAAGGCCAGCTGAAAACCTGTAGCTCATAACAGTGCCTCTCACAAGTTCAGCTTGAGGCCTAGTACCCACGACAGTTTCATGCAGGATTGCTTCAAGGATCTGTGCTGGAAAGGCCTAAAAGTCAGTGTTAGAAGCTAGAAAATCAGTGCCAGAGGGATGAAGGGCCTGTACTAGCAAGCTGAGGAATTTGTACTGGAGCCAGGAAGCAACATTCAAGGTCAGTACTAGAGCTCCCACAAAGGTACCCCAGCCATCCTCAGCAACAGTGAGGTCCCGAGCTCCTCCTGCAGTGAGGAAATCTGAGTTCCCAAGGGGACAAGCTGCTCTACAAGGCTGAGCAGTGCACCACCTTCCCCTCCGGAGCCAGGAAGCAATGCTGAATGAGGACCAGAGCTCCCCCAAATGAATGGTAGCTCTTCTCAGTGACAACGAGGTCCTGAGCTCCTCATGCAACAAGAACAGCCAAGTTTATCAGGAAAGCCAGCATGATGAAGTCCTCTCCAGCAAAGTAACCCAAAAGAACCAACAGCTTCCAACAGCTCCAACAGCTTCTCCAAACAGCTTATCTAACAGGGTCTCAGCAGTTTCTCCAGTTCTGCCTCTTATGCTGCTAGCAGCAATCCTTAGGTAGTTCTTCCACACCCAGCACCATGCTAGTTCAATTAATTTGGGTGTAACAAGTTGACCACCACTTAGTTATCTACTGCAAGTACATTAGAGGAAATACTTATTGAATAAATCTTAAGAAAATTCTCTCTCTCTCTCTCTCTCTCTCTCTCTCTCTCTCTCTCTCTTTTAGGCAAAGTCTCTCTTTCTCTCTCTTTCCCTCTCTCCCTCCCTTTCTGTTACTGGGAATTGAACTCAGGACCTCCCTGTTGCTGGGCAAGCTCTGGGCCACCGAGGTATACCCCCAACCCTACCTTCTTTCATTGTAAGCATCAGGTAAGTGCTTTTATGATAATCTGAGAGAATATTTATGAATGTAAATTTCTTTTCAGATGTTTCTATAGAGCAGAAATGTCCATGAGCTAGATGTTAAAAGTTTGAGAACTCAGGTCTTAGCTTTTTTCTTAGCTTTCTACATGCAAGGCTGCCTTTATAAATGCTGCCAACCTTTAACCACCTTCTTCAATGTTAACATGTTTCACAGTCTGCAGAGATTAAAATGAGACATAACATGTCTGGCAAATGTTCCTGGTACAGGAGAGGAATTCAGTACATCTTAACTGCTTGGGAAATTGTATATAATTAGCTCAAAGATCCATATATATAAAATAAAGATCCATGTACAATAAAGATCCAAAGATTGATTTTTGAGAGGTCTTGCATAGGTGCAATATATGTGTTATTCATGGATTTTTATATATCTGTTTTGTTTCCTTTTTTATTGCTTACCTCCTCAGTTGGCTCAGGTGAAGGATAGGAGAAATAATTCTGTGTGAGATCATGACAGCATTTTGAGAGTAGGCTTTCCTAACTTATATAAACCTACATCAGTGCTAGTTGAGTGCCCTGCCTTTGCAAAACTGCTTGTCACTGTGGTCCCCTATTGAAGAGAGAAGTTCAGATGGAACAGTCTCAGGATAAGTTAGCTGTTAATTGTATTTCAAGGGAAAAGGACAGATTCCTTGCCTTAATGGGACACTTATAATTAAGAATCTAGAATTAGATGTTTTTGAATCAAACTCCTAAAAATTGGAATTTCATTTAACTGAAGCACGAGTGGGGTAAAAGATAATTATCACACAGAAAAGCAGAAAAAGCAATGCATCTAACTTAAGGGATGAATAGAGAAGATGTGATTAATATACACACATGAAATACCACATAGCCATTAAAATAAGTATTAGATTAGTATTTGCTAAATGCAGAATGCTTATGATGAAATCAAATGAAAACCTAGGAAAAATATGGACTTATATATCAGTTTAAGTGAATAAAATATAGATATGCATACAAAAATAAAACAATACTTCATAGTGGCATCACTGGAGACTTTAATCATTTCATTGTACCCATTTGTATCTCCTTAATTTTCTAGTATAAAATATTATGTATCTAATGTCTAATATATATGCTAATGTCTCCATAGTACTAATATTTAACATATATAATACATAAATATTATATTATTAATGATTTATTGATTACATATTACATCAATATATAATATTATATATAATGTTATTTATTACATATATGTTATTGAAGGGTCATTTTAATGAAGTAGGCAGCTGTCATCCACGGAGAACTATTCCCACTACTAGCACATATATAGACTAATTCTTCTTAGTTCTTTGATACATTAACATTCGATCTTCCCAACAACATGTTGGAAATAGCCTTACCTGCAAAGCTCTGACCCCACTTTATCAGGGCCACTTTACAGGGCTGTACTTGCACTTACAACCTCGGGAGATGGGACAGGATGCCCTGTGGGGCAAAGGGAGCGCTTGCTTTTTGTGTGCTGCAAATCGGCCGCTTGCCCAGGGCAGTTTTTCACTTCTGTGGTACAATGTGCCTTGTGCAGCAGTCTCATGCAGTAAACCAGCAGCGATGTGTTCTCTTGGGTTACGATTCCCTAGAGTGGTGTGGCAGTCCTGTCGATTTGTTTTTAAGACCTATTATATTATCATCTAATTCAGGTGCTTTTTTATTTGTGGAAACTTTTATTATTTTTTGATGAACAACCCATAAAAAAAATTTACCACTTTAACTAGTTCATTTTTTTTGAACTGGGGATTGGACTCAGGCCCTTGCGCTTGCCAGGGAAGCGCTTATTCCACTGAGCCGTCTCCCCAGCCCCTACCATTTCTAAATGTACGTTTGAGTAGTGCTATCTTCATGTTTCTGTGCAGATTTTCATTTTGCAAATTAAGTCTGTTAAATAACTCCTAGTCTTGGTCCACAGTCCCTGGCAGCCTCCATTATATTATTTATTTCTATGGATTTGATTCCTTTAGGTACCTCAGATAAATGAAATCATACAGAATTAGTGTTTTTATGGTGATTTTTCTTATATACCATGTTTGAGGTTCATCCATGGTATTAGCATATTGCTCTTTTAAGGCTGAATAATATGCTGTCCAAAATATAGCCCATATTTTGTTTGTCCATTTTTCTGCTGATGGGCACTTGGGTTGCTTCCACTACTTGGCTATTGTGGCACAAGGCTTTGTGAGGCCTTTTTAAATCCCTCCTCTACTTTCTGCTTTAGGAGTTAACTTGCACCACTCTTACAGGAATGGAGGTTCTTCCCCTGCAAAGTCTAACTTTGCTCACTGAGGGAAGACAAATAACTTGAAGGAGATGCATGTATGAATTTGAGCACTGTTTGCATTGCAGTTGAATTATGCATTCACACCCATTTTTTTTTTATGAGCAGAATATATTTATTGAGGGAAAGAAAGCTCCTGTCTGAGAGAGGGACAGGAGGGGGCCTGAGTAGCTTGTCCTCCGAGAAGCTGTCTCTTTCAGGGACTTTTATAGAGGAAAACCATATGATAAGGTGGGTCTAAAATGGTGGAGAAGACATGGGAACTAGTTTAGGTGGGCATGAGGTGGGACAAACTATGGTCAACCCATGAGGTTACAAGCACCGTTGCTTAGGTAAAATTGATTAAATTCAGTACTAAATGGGGAAGTGAGTCACATAGCAAGTGGGCATGAATATGGGACAGGGTCTCTTCCTGTTGGGGGTTGGGCTAGTGACTCATTTGGGCTCTTTCAAGGTGATGGATACCTATTTAGAATATCAATTCCTGATGCCCATCCCTAGGGAAGTATTCTTATGCATAGCCAACTAACTAGTTGTAAGATTCTAGGAAAGAATATTGTCCTAGCTACATGAAGGGCAGCTTCCACTTATTCAAGTTTATTGAAAATTTAGTGCTAGTTTTTGTCAAATAGAAGTGAGCAATTGAAAAGTGTGAGGTGAATAGCGAACCAGATGGCCTTCTAAGGAAGACAAATGTTTAAAACCATCTGCCACAATTACTTCTGCATTTTGCATGCTAAAGTAAAACATCTGACGTGTGAAACTGTGTGTATGTTTAAAATGTTTACTTAACAAATTTCCTGTTTTGTTCAGGTTAATTGCCCTAATGGATTTCTGAAGAAAATTCATGATCAATCCATATCATTTTTAGCTAATGCACAGATTTCTAGAAGTACTTTGCCTGAGAATCACGAACTCCATGCATGGGAAGACTTAACCACCTGCATGGGAAAGAATGATTTTTTATAGTTGTTTTCATTCTAATGAGTATTTCTGTAAACTTTAACAGTTATCTGAAACTTCTGTAGAAACTTTCTTGCTTTGAGAATCTGACTTTAGTTTTAATACTGCACATTGAAAACCTTATAAAAAGGAGGAAAGCAAAAATTATACTACTTGAGTTAGCAGATATTTTTAGTTTGTAAATATTTAGTAAATATATGTAGGCAAACTTCTGTCGTCAGCATGCTCAGTATTACTTAATTTGTAGGAGCATGATTTGATTAAAGAAAAAAGATTAATAATACATAAGAAACCGACTTATACTATCTATCTTATAGCTAGGGACTAAATCATACAATATACAATACCAGCACCATAAAATCAAGAAGGCATTTAGCATCACAGAAAACCTTCCAGTGTCAAGTTATTTCACTTTTTTCAAAAGGTGACCATTTTCTGCTCATAGGTAATTTGTTTGATCTAACCTTCATGATTTATAGGGAATTTTGTGTCTCATAAAAATCAGACCCTGCATAAAAGTAGGTTAGTCTTCCCAAGTACAAAACATTTCTTATGAGATGCAAACTCTGTGAGGCCTGCTCTAGTAGAGTCCCTTTGTCTGAATAGCAAATGAAATTTTTTCTTTCTTAGAATCTTCATATACAACAGGACATTGAGAATTGAAAAACAAGTTGATTGCAAATTTTCATATCTCTTGGAAAGAGAAGAAATTCAGCATCGTAATGGAAGATAATATTTGCTGAATGGTGTACTTCTCACTTTGAACATAAAGGTATAAACTCATAGCAGCACTGAAATTAATATCTAGGGAGCTTATGTCAGAGAACCAGGACCTTCCACTATCAAGCGCATTCTGAGGCTTCAACCATGTCTTCATCAGAAGAGTATCTTTATCTGGTGCCCATTAAATGTCTGCTTGAGAAAGCGAGTATTTACAGAGAAAAATCCTTGGCATAAGCAACTATCTTAAAGTTAAGCCCCATGAAAACAGGGGCTTTTATGAATTGCTTAATGCTCCCTTGCCAGAAAGTAGAACATTATTTGCTCACAAAGCATCTCAACACATAGAAATCAATGCAGATGCTACTCCTTGTACAGAGCTCATTTCTGGGGTAGTCATGATCCAATCCTCTTGGTTTTAGTTCCCATGTAATTCTCCAATTAATCCATGCTGCATTTTCATCACTACCAATAGAAAAGTCCTCCTTAGTTGTCCTTACATCCACTCTGGTCCTCTCTTTGGTAGTCAGTTCTCAAAGATATCTGGGTTGTGATCTGCAGAGCCTATAAATGTGTTAGGTTATATGGCAAAGAAGAATTAAGATTGCAGATGGATTTAAGGTTGCTAATTATCAAGAATTCAAGATGGAGGAGATTATTCTGGATTATCTAGTCGAGCCCAGTGTAATCACAAAGCCCTTGTAGAAGAGGAATGCAGAAGAGTAGTAGAGTGTAGTGATGCGAGAAAGACTTAGGGAATGATTTCTGGAGTTGGCAGTCAGAGAGGACCATGAACCACAGAATGAAATGTGAACAGCCTCTCAAAGCTACTCACAGTCCTTACATCCACTCTGGGGGTGGGGGGTAATAAGAACATGGTTTCCATTCTAGAGCTTCCAAAAATGTGTCCAGCAGTGACTTGATTTTAGCCCAGTGAGACCCATTATAAACTTGGCAAACAACAGAATCTTAAGATAGTAAAGACACATGATTTAAGCCATTATATCTGTGGTAGCCTTTGCAGCAGCCACAGAACAGTAACATATCCTCTGCATAGACTTCATCAGCAGTAGCTGCCCACCATGAACCTCTGGGAAAAAGACATTTGTTGTTCCTTTTTCAAGGAAGACAATGTTCTTTAGTAAGCCCTCTCTGAGCTGACCTTTCTTAACTACATGGCCTCTTTCCCAGTTTGGCCTCAGTCTTTGTCTGTGCCTCAAGCACTGTAGCCCTCCTGATGTCCTATGGTCTCTTCTATCACAGGCCTATTGTCCCTTTCATCTTCATCTATGGGTCCCTGCTCATCCTTCACTTTCTCATGGAGGTGTCTGTGAGCTCCACAACCATGTAAATTTCTGATTAAAAGCTGTGAGCACTGGGCAGTGGGCCTTTCTGATGTGTAGTTGTCCAAGGCGTGGTTTCATGGTTCGTGGTTTCTTTGGTTCATGTGATTCTTGGATAAAATGTTCAGTCTTTCCTTCTTTTCTCATCGTATTTGACATACTTAGTACTTATCAGCCACTAGATAAATAATTTTAGGATGACAGAAATGAAAAAAATGAAAGAAAGAAAGAAAGAATGAATGAATGAATGAATGAGTGAATGAGTGAATGAGTGAATGAGTGAATGAGTGAATGAGTGAATGAGTGAATGAGTAGAGCTGGATCTCCAGTAGATCAGGTTCCAGGGCTGTTTTGGGTTTCTCCTTAAAGCATCACTGTCATGGAGAAGCATATTGTTATTCTCTTATCAAAGGATACTGCAGAAAACAACCCCATAAAATCTATAAACTGTGCTTCCCGTAGGGCTTTTGGTGAGAATTTTTTCCATTATGTTATTCAGTTTTCTTTATACCAAGTAATGAAAATAATTTATTTTTCATCCTGTTTTGGAATAGCTTTGCTTTCCCAGAGTAATCTGTTTTTGTTTGGTAGGGGACACTAGGGGAGCTGCCCAAGTCCATGACCTTTAGGACTAAAGCCCACATAACCCAGTTCCTGGGATAATTGACAGCTGATGACTTGCAGCTAAGGTCCCCTCCGCCCCTCCCTAGCACTCTGCTGAGGAGAGACACCTGGCCAACACCATTCCACTCCCAGCAATAGCTGCCTTCTGGATGGCCCAGTCCCAGTGGCAGGGTGCAGAACATAAATGCTTGTGCTATCCAACTGAAACAACTCTTCAGGGTCACCCCACTACAGCCCTGCTTGGAAGGGGTTGGTCTGTGGCCTTACAGCCCAACTCCTCTCTGCTCTTCTGGTTTTCTTCATGCTCCTCCTCTTCCCGGTCTCCCAGTTGCTAACCCTGACAGCACAGGAAATACCAGGAAACTTCCCTAATACAATTCTCAGTCTCAAAGTTTCCTTCCTGGACTACATGCATATGCCTTATGACCCCATATTTCGTCAAAACAGGAATTAAATGATCATATCCCCCTTTACCTTCATTTAAAGCTAAGAAATCCAGTGAAAGGAGCTTAGATGGTTCACAAATCTATATATTTGTAGCTTTTTTCTAGATTGTCTACTTGCATGCCTGGCTGTCTGAATGCTGTCCTTCAAAATATAACATAAATGGGAATATAGTCTAATTGGAAGATGAAATAAACCACTAAATATAAAGATTAAAGTTTACTTAGGGCACATTGCAATTCCTTATACTAGGAAGAGTCACATGTGCCCTAGTATCGAGAAAGACAGTTTTGACCCCTTTAAGGAATGGCCAGGCAGAAAAATGATCTAATTGTACTTGTCCTTTCCTTTAAATTTACTTTCTGACTAAGAAGCAAGCTGGGATAACAGAAAATCTAGCTGGGAAATGGGAAATTCAAGGGGCAGATGGTTCACGTCTTAGTCAGTTTCCCCATGTTCCCCTCCTCGACAGTTGTCAGTAAATTACCTTCATCACGATGACCTGATTCTCCACCACTTTAAGGTAGCATCTCCTGGGAAACGAGGCAGTGTGCAGGGTTAAGTTGCTCCTATACAGTGGATGTGACTCTTCCTTTCACTTCCTCTTTTTTGAGGCTCCATTGCAACCAGTAACTGGACCCCTCCAAAAAGACATGTAAAGTAGATGAATACTATCTCAGTGTTTGTCTCCTTATGTATGTCTCAGGGGTTACTCATTTTGGCAAGCAGGAAACAATGGTTTCGATGTAGTGTTTTTGCTGGGCTAAGTGAACTATCTGGTTTGTTAACATTCTCAAAGCACTGTTTCTGGATCTTGCAGCAAAGATTTTCATGTTTTCTGGTTTTATTTCCTCATTTGAAGTTGTACTTAAAAAATAAAATCAGAAGCATGAACTTCTTTGAGAGTGGGGAGGGATATGCCAGGAACTCCTCTTGTCTTACAGTTAAGATCATCTTTGAGAACATAAAATCCCTTGATAAGAGAATCCTTTACCTAACCAAAGGCATAATCTGCCCATTTCTCATCAAATGAAAACTACTTCTTGCAGCCAAGAGTCTTTGTATCATATTTAACATAGACTTCAGAGACTATTAAGATCACAGTTACCTGGGTAATATTTGAAAGGCCTAGTGGAGAAAAGGGATGAGCTGATATTAGACACTCACTGCTGTTAACTTACTTGTTTGCACTTGTATATTATGAATGCAAATGAAGATCTTTTGATAAGCATAGTAGAAAATGCAGTTACAATTTCTTTTCATGTCAGTGAGCAATTTATATATCCATAATATTTTTCTAATAGGGATGATCTAATAGTATAACTTAGCATAAAAACTTGAATTATATTTTAAAAATGACTTTAAAAATGCAGTTTATTCTGTTAATCATCCTAAGGAATGTGGCTTCTTTTAGAAGTAAAGGAGTTTTTTAAAACAAACTTGGGAGATTAAGATAGTTGCTTAGCAAAGTTAAGGTGGTGTTCAGAAACACAACTTGCAAAGATAAATCCTGATGTAACAACATCACCCTAGGCCTTAGGAGAGACTAGAAAAAATGATAGCATAAAAGTTTTGACTTACTTAACCTAATTTTTTTTTTAAATACTATCCTCCATTTTGCCTACACTATAAAATGGAGACTAAATAATAGAGGATAGAAAACAAAAACATTGTTTATCAATAAAACTTTGAAAAGAAAACAACAAAAAAAAAGAAAACAAAAACAAGAAAACAAAAATAAGAAAAGGCTTTGAAACAACCTAGACGAATGCCATTAGAGAGTGATATAATTTCTATCTTAAAAATGTCTTGGACCAGTTTAGGGCTTCTGACACTAACATGGTCTAACATCAGAGATTAAATATTCCATTGATCATCCTCCTTTTAGATATGAACCACAGGTTCAGAAGACACAAGATAGTCTCATCTTTTACCATCTGGCTATAAACTCAGGAATTTGAACTCTGCAGTCAAGTGGGAAATTTGCTAGAATAATTTGAATAAGTCAAGGAAACATATACTTCTAATAATTATATTCTTATTATTGAAGAAGGATACAAATCAAAGCTGGTCACAGGGAAAGATGGACAGGGCCAGGTCTGGAAGGGTTCCAGACACAGGGCTATAGGTATCCTCTCCCTGTGTGCTCCAGATGTAATATTTTCCAAGCATGTCACCATGTGACACTCTACCATTCAGACTTTGGTGTTTGGAGTCTTATTATGCTCTTATTTCATGCACCTGATTGATTCATTTATTGGCCATATTGTTGAACTCATTCTCCAATCTCTCTTTTCTCCCCAGAGATTGGAATGATGTCATCTAGTTCAAAGCCACAGCTTTCTAATCACAAGACTGGTCTTTCTGCCCTGGTTGACCCCAATCCTGATTCATCTCATTAGCATAAGCTATCAAAGAGTCTATTGTGAGTCACAGCATAAGCAGGTTTGGTCCCAGATATTCTTATTACTTTGGAAATTTGAAGAGTTTAGAGGATACTTCCCAGGGATCAATGACTAAAGCCAGCCAAATTCTTCATTACATAAAGGGGAACCAAAACATGGCAGAATTGCTTCATAAATAAAAGAAGTTTAGCAGCCTCATATATGAAAGAACTTTGACATAGCATTTGAATTGTAGTTTATTTTTCAATTGTAATTATATAAATTATTTTGAGACACAAATTCTGTATACATATAATGATTAAAACCTAAAGGCAAATATATTGCTAAGCATTCAATACTCTTCCTGGTTATCTGAAGCACATTTTGTGGAGCTTTTGTATGTTTGAGTTTCAAGTATACAGCAACCATTTTCTTTTTTATAGAGTATCTTGAATTATCAGAACAATATAAAATATGGAAGGTATAAGAAAAAAACTTTCATTTTGATACAGAATTGTTTCACTGTGTAAATTTATCTGATTTCAAAAATTAAATCTTGATCAAAATGATGATTTCTTTTGTATTAATCAACACTAATCACCCTAAAAGACAATAAAAATTAATATCTTCTAATCTACACTTAAGACAGTGAGATTCATTTCTTGGGTTTTATGTTGAAATGCTTATAGTTAAATGTTTCTATAGCACTCATTGATTTTCTTTTGTTTCTAATATTATGGCTTAGATCCGAAGCATCTCTCAGAAGAGGATGAGCGATGAGGTCGCAGAGGAGTCTGCAGATCGGAGATGGGGTGTGGTTGGTTGGTGGTGATGACCACAGGCATGACCTGGAGGGCAGATTCCAGCCCCCAACTCCTCCATTCCTCCCCTCTGTTTCCTGCACCCTATGGGTTGAGATGCTTCCTGCCATTGGCCCATTTCTGCCATTTCTTCAGCAGACTTGTCTATTCCCATTTTATTTCATGTCTTGCCCTGCATCCAGCCAAACATGGACAGGGACCTCTGAAATTAGGAGCAAAATAAACCCCTGGTTCTTTAAATTGTGGGTAGCAGATATTTTGTCCCAGCAGCAGGAAGGTTAATTAATAAACCTAATAATGCACTGCATGATACATGGGATTTTAAATGTTGACTATGCTGAGTAAGATAATTCTAGATAGTGTGCACTTGGTTCCAAGTAAAAAATACATACTTTTATGTTTTAGAATTTTTAAATTTTATGCCTAATGATGTGTAAAACATGGTGCTAATCTTATTTTATTTGCTAAAATGATAATTCCAGAAATTTCTGAATAATTTTACAAAGTCTTGGCTCCTTGGATGTAGAAGGAAGCTTTTGAGCTTTAAATAATTTCTGAAGTAATGATTTTCTTAGCCTTTTCTGGGTTGTAGAAATGAACTTTCATCTGTGAAAGCCCTAAAACAAAGTTTCCTTAACGTCTTCAGTAAGCTGGCTTGCAGAGGGCCTTAACAATGAAAGAAAATTAAAATATAAAATACAATAATGAGGTGTGTTTGGAAAAATTACTTAAATGAATTGGCTATGAAAGTCTCTTCTACTTTTTTCTTTCTTCATCCTTCCTCTCTCACTCCTGTCCCCTTTTCCTTCCTTTCTTTTCCCTTTCCTTCCCTTCCCTCCCCTTTTGCCCTCCCTTTACCCTTCCCATCCTTTTTCTTCCCCTTTCCCTTCTCCTTCCCATTTGCCCTCCCCTCCCCTCCCTTACCTTACCTTTCCTTTCCTTTCCTTTCCTTTCCTTTCCTTTCCTTTCCTTTCCTTTCCTTCCTTCCTTCCTTCCTTCCTTCCCTCCTTCTATTTTCTTCCTCTACCTGTCTCTTCTTTTTTTCTCTTCTGCATTTTCAACTATATAGCCCACAATGAGAAAAAAAAATTTAGTTTGCAAATAGTGGACATTTTTATTTGTTATTTAAGTTATTTAAAAAGTGGCAATACTCTACCTAGAGGTATCTTGTTCTGTTATCATCACTTCTGAAACAAAAAGCATTTAATATGAGAACACTAGAGAAAAAGTAATGAAGATCTTTATTTTTTGCATGCTAAGTTGCAGAAACTTAAGAAAATGCTACATGATCTAATTGTGCTAATCAAATCCAGAGTTCTCTACTATTCATGTCCCAAGCTTGCAGTCCTGGGCTGCTCAGGAAGTGTGTGGGCGTTGGGCCAAGCTCCTTGTAAAAACATTTGTCATTCAGTTCTTTCTTGTCATCGAGGGGATTGGAAGCAGTAGCCAGACCAAGACCTGGGAAAGGGCCAATTTGATAAGTGGGGAGGTCACTTGAGATCAGGGCTTTCCTTAATTTTTCTGCAAAGGGAAGACATTGTTCTTTGGCATTTCCTCAGTCAAGCTTTGCAACTTCGTTCATAATCTAAAACCACAGGCCTAGAAACAATTCTCAGCTTTTTTTTTGGTTTTTGCACAGTGATTTTTTTCTTTTCCCTGCTAAGTTAATATCATAATTACATGTCCTCCTAGAAAGAATATGGTAGGTGATTTCACACGAATAAGAATGGTTGACGAAAGCCAAAATATGTTCTTATTCCCAAAGGCTATTGTACTTGAGACAATTTTGTTTAAAGTAATAAATAAAGATATAATTTGTGAGAGTGAGAGTGAGAGGGATCATTTTTTGAAGTGATTAAAAAAAGTTAGAATTTTTTAAAACTGTATTTGATATAAGATAAATTTATGAAAAATTACTTGAAGTTGATTTATATCTAGCTAAAAATACAACGAGAAGGTCTGATGGAAATATCCTTTATTGACTAGTTAAAGGACCACTTCCTATGAATAATTTTTAAAATATGTACATATTTAAATCTACAACAATGTATCAAGATACAATTTATCTGTATGTGTTAGATCTATATTCAGAAACAACCATGTATCTGTACAAAGCTATAGAAATATATTGACAGATATTAAAGAAACAAATATGTAGTTATGGAACTTAGACTTATAAAAGAAGTATACTTTTGCTTTTTTAAAGAAGCCAATTCTTCCTAAATTTTGATAACCTAACATAGTTGCCCAATAGGATATTTTTTGAGATATTATTCTGGAGGAAACACTCTACATTTTACTTGAAAGAATCAGACCAGCTAAAAATATTCTTTGGCAAAATATAAAGATGCATGTTTTGCCTTAAATGTTCAACTTCTATGGTTAGAATATTGTAGCAGTGCAAGAATAAATCAACAGAACAAAGATCATAAGCCACCATACAAGGCATAGACCAGAGTAGAATAGGTAGGTTACCCTGGTAAGTATTTATACTTCACATATGGCAATCACAAGGGACTCATTCTTGAAAACTTCCTATAATACATTAACTCACTAAAGATTATTCCAAAGTGCATTTTTGTTTTATCAACTAGTGGAAACCTACTGTCCACCTCAACCCTTCTTATCTTACTGTTGTACTAACACCTTCCATCACAACCCCTCTCCTCGGAGGTGCTATGTAAGCTCTCCAATTCTTTCATCTCTGGTGGACATCTTTTCTAAAAAAAGATATATTTTTAAATTTATTTAGCACAGGGTCTTACTACACAGTCTGGATTTGTACTAATTCTCCTGTTTCAGCCTCCCCAGTGCCAGGATTACAGGTGTGTATGACCACACTTGGTTTTGGTGGCTGGCACTGCATGCCTGCAGTTCTGGGAACAGAACAGCATGTGGTATCAGGGATTGAACCTGGGTCCTTGGCTCTTGCCAGGCAGGCATTTAGACCACCAAACTATCTCTCCAGCTCTCTGGTGGACAACTTTGAGGAACGAGGTCTATACTGACTTCCAGAGCTTTTGTAGGCTGAAGCTTAGGAAAGTGTGGATAATAAACAACTGAAGAGTTTTAGTGGTTGTTTTCTATTTTCTCTTTCAGTTCCCTCTTTTCTGAGATTACCTCTTTATTAGACTGTTTCTATCTCTATATTTTTTGGTAATAGCTTTTTGGGGAGCTCAGACTAACACACAAGCCAAGGTTATGGTTGTCAAGTGCAGGGGCCAGGTTTGTCGAAATGAGGGGTGTCATTGACCAGGATGTGTAATACTGAGCTGTTTGGTCTCTAAGACCACATTATGCAACACAATAACGGCCATGTCCCTTTTTAGAGGTACAGTAGTCTTACAATTAATGTTATTCTTGCCTAAATGTTAGAATGTAGGTATTAAATGTTCTAAACAAAATGATTTGCTACCATTGTCATAGTGGAATATAATATTTTAAAATTTCCATAATTCACATTGATAAATAAGAATGCATCTTCAATCTATGTAAAGTAAAATTATTTATTAGTAAAATAAAAAAGTGTAGAATAAGTGGTACTAGGCCAATTAATTAGTTAACTATGTGGAGCAAAAATCAATTTCTCTGTAACTTCATACTAAAAAAGAAAAATACCAAATTTATCAATGGATTAAATGGAAATGGAAGTAAAGATGCTATAGTTGGGCATGGCTGTGCATGCAAGACTGTAATCTCAAGAATTTGGGAGGCTGAGGTAGGAGGATTACTGTGAGTTCCAGGTCACAGGCTACAAAACAAAAAGATAGTCTAAAGCAACTACAAAAGTTTGCCAAATATTTATTTTAATTTGGGGTGAGAAATTACTTTCTGAATATAAATGCAATACAGCTACAAAATATTATTAGCTTTTATAACAAAATTGTCGGTGCCATTATTAATTGAAATAAAACTAAAAGATTAAAGAATAGAGAAATGTTTTAAAAAGATTTAACAAAAGTATAAAAAATAATTTTAGCGTTACGGACTTTCAATATACAAATATATAAGCTGATTAATGCATGATAGGACTATATTTTCTAGGTGTACAACCTTGGAAAAAATTAATAATCTGTGCTGTCTTTAGTATTTATCTGTTAAATCTTTTAATAATGATATCTATTTGTAATTATGATTTTTTTTCTTTTCAAAGTTTTATTGATAAACATATAGCAATGAGACAGTTTCATGTAATTATGATTATTTGGAGTATTCAATGGGATTTTCCAGGAAAAGCACTATGCAGAGGGCTTGAAATATAGTAAGAATTAAGATCTATATGCTCTAGCAGAGCAGGCCCAGTGTGGTCATTTACTGCTTCCCAAGGGGTCCCGCAGTGCCAGCAATTATTGAGTGGTGCAAACCATGCTGTGTTTTGGCACATAGACACTCAGAACAGAACCAAGCAGGCAGGACCACTATTTTATTTTTTAATTTTTTTTTGGCGGAACTAGGGATTGAACTCAGGTCCTTGTGCTTGCCAGGGAAGCGCTTATTCCACTGAGCCATCTCCCCAGCCCCAAGGACCACTATTTTATTCCAAAGGGTTCTGGGTGAATCCCAGCAACAGAACAGTTCTGAGTCACTTCATTGCCAGAGTACCAGACTGGAAGGAGGGCAGAGCCACCCAGTCAAGTGGGCTTCTGACCACTGAGAAGCAGACTATGGGCAATTCTGCAAGGTAGGAGCTGGGCCCACCCAGATGCGGCTCCCTGTGATGCAGCTCCCTTACTCCCAGATGCAGCTCCCTTACTCCCAGTGAGTAAAAGGAGCTCGTGATATGAAGCAGAGGAAGCTGTGCAAGGTCCAAAAGGAAACAGCTGTACCCAGGTCTAGGCAGACCCAGGATCTCTTTATCTGAGGACAAGACAGCAACTGAGAGAGAGCCATAGAGGCAAACACCATAAGAAGAAATGGACATCCAAAACGTTGTCAGCCAAGGACCAGTCCTTGCCTCCCCATGCAGAGGCCAACATAAGCATCATACACAGCAGAAATCCTACTATAGAACCGGTAAGGTTAGACAGCTCATTTCTGGGACCTGACTTAGACACTACCATGGAACTGTAAATACCAGAGGAATTTTTGTAACTTTTTTTCTTTGTTTCTTTGTGTAGTTTCCCTTTCTCAGTCTGGTTGGGATTTTTGTTTGTTTTTTTTAGTTTGGCTTGCTTTTGATTTTTCTTTTTTCTTTCTTTCTTTCTTTCTTTCTTTCTTTCTTTCTTTCTTTCTTTTTTTTTTTTTGACTATTTAGGCTTCTTACCTTGATTTTTGTTTTGTTCTATTCATCTTTGTCTTTTCCCTTGACTGTCTCTCTTGGTTTCATGATACTTCCATATTAGTGAACATAGTCTCTTCTCTTTCTGATTCACTTAAATATTCTTTTGATTTATCTTTCATTCTTTCTCTCCAGAACTTTCTGCCAGCTTCCCAAAACTTGAGTGATCATCATTTGCCTTATAGCCTTACCTGTACTATGTTTCTCCTTAATCATCTCTCTGTTTGGCCTCTATACCTCTTACATACCCCTAAATAGGATTCCATTAATTTAGCAAGAGGAAACTCATTGCATATAAGTTCCTGGCATATGTTGGATTTTGTTATATAACTGTAGAGCTTGCTTCTATGGTTTAAGGTACCAAATTAATGCAAAGTTTGTCAGTTACTGAGATGTGCTTAGTGCTATTGTTATTGCTAATTTTGCTACTTTAGCTAGTGTGTCATACATGTTCTAATGAATATTTTTCCTTCCCTGACAACACTGTGGTTATCTGTAAAATAAACCATTGTCATAGTCCAGTACTAATGGTCAGGATACAGAGCCAAATAGATATCAATTTCTTATCCTTAGTAAATTAGGAAGACAGGTTCCTGAGACAGACACAAATACTAAGAACCACTTACACCTAGAAGACATCTCCGAGGAATAGATATTTCCTAGGGAAGCCTCAATATTAGTGATAAAACTATCTATCATAAGAAATCTATAAGCACCAGAACAGAAAATAAAACAAAATAAAAAATTGAAAATTGAACATGGCAAGATGAGAAGGAAAATACAAACTTAGACCTACAGCCCCTCCAGGACAAATTCAGAGCATAACAAGATAGAGGAAATCAGAAGCCACACATTGGAACTTTCTGAAATGATAGCAGCAGAAGTGGCAAAAAGTAGAAGTAGCTATAGATAAAATAATCTCTCAGGTAAAAAAAAGAAATGACCATCAAAATGAAACACAAGTCCACCAAAGTCAGACTAAATACAGATGAAAATTAGAGCAGTTTTGGAAAATGGTTGAAACCAGAATTGCCAAATTTAGGGAAAAAAGGAAGCCATGAAACAGACAGATCATTAAAAATTCATTCAAAGTATACTCAACAAATTGATTGAAGGCAGAGACAGAATATCAGATCTACCAAACAGGATTGCAGACAGTGACCATGAAAAGAAAGAGATACTAAAAATATCAAGACTCCATGAAAAATCAATGCAACAGCTACAAGACAAAGTTAGAAGAAGAACATAAGATTGCTCAGAGTCAGTGAGAAAGCCAGAGATAGAATAAACACCATAAAAACCTCCTCGCAGAAGTTATTCAGGCAGAAAACTCCCCAAATATGGCTAAAGAATTTAGCATATAAATCAACAAGGCATATAGAACTCCAAATAGCCCTAACCAAAATAAATCCACACCAGGGCACATAATAATGAAGATCCCAGAAATTAAGCATAAGAACAGAATATTAAAAGTGGTTAGAGGACAAATACCTATAAAGGAAAATGCATCAGAATCCCAACAGACATTGCAACACAAATCCTCAAGTCAAGGTGAGCTTCTAGTAAACTATTTCAAGGCCTAAAAGAAAACAACCTCCAATCCAGATTTATGTACCCTGAAAAACTATCTTTCTTTTTCTTTTCTTTCTTTTTTTTTTTTTTTTCAGAACCAGGGATTGAACTCAGGCCCTTTCACTTGCCAGGCAAGCACTTATTCTACTGAGCCATCTCCCCGGCCCTATAGTGATTTCTTTTCTTATCTTTTTTTTTTAAAACTATCTTTCAAAATCAATGGAATAGTAAATAATAATAATTTATATTTATGATTTCTTGAGAAAGAACAACTGAAGAAATGCATGACCAGCAAACCAGCTCTTCAAAATGCTCTGAAGGATATTATAGAAAGAGATAAGGACTGCAATTCCAAGAATATGAATAGAAAGAAGCCACCCAGGAAGACAAGCAATTAATAGAGTGGAAAAATAGGATAGAAACACAGGAAAATGATATGAGAAGGAGTAGTCAATATAGACTAGTTATAACCTGCAAAATAAATCATCTGAATTCGCCAATCAGACTGGCAGAATGAATCAAGAAGCAAAATCTAACAATATATTGTATACAAGAAACACATTTAACTCAAAAAGAAATTGATAGACTGAATTTGAAAGGATTAGAAACAATACTCCATGTGATAGGAACCCAGGAAAATGCAGAGGTAGCTATTACATGTGTAGACAATGTGAACTTCAAATAAAGACATCTAAAGAGAGAAAGAAGATCATCACATGCTTGTTATAGGTAAACTTCAAGAAGAAGAGATGAGACTTATAAATATATATGCATCAAATCCTGGTGCACCCAACTATGTAAAACATTAACAGTTATGAAAAATCAAGTAAGCAGTATAACAAATGTAATGGGGGCCCTTAAAAGCCCACTGTCACAAATAGAAAAACTAGCAAAAAAAAAAAAAAAAAAAACAAACCCAAAGAAATATCAGAACTAAACCAAACCTGTGAAAAAATGAACTTAGTAGATATCTACAGACTATTCCGCCCCACAAAGGAAATTAATAAGGGTAATTAGACCACTCATATTGAAAAGATTGATGTATGGTGAGGTGCTTTATGGTTTAGGCTTAGAGAAAGTGAGAGGCACTCAGCATTATCACATGTAGTCTGATGAAGTACCTGTTGCTGCTCTGCCCCAGCCAAGGCAGCAAGGATGAGTCAACATGGGAGATGGAAGGGAAGGTGTCATATGATGCCGTGGTAGCAGCCAAGTACACCAGCAGGCAAGCTGTCACAAAGGTCAAAGAACAGAAAAGCTCTCAGACTACATTAATATCATCAAAGCTTCAGGGTGAGTGGAATCAATGTAAACAGTGAGAAAGAAGAGAAAGAGATGGGGTAGATCAGCACATTGAAATGAGGATGGGCTGTTAGAAGGATGACACACACATTGCATTTCTATGTCTTGTATTTCTCCTCACGTTTTGGCTCTTTCCATATTCGAAGTACCAGAGTTGAGGGTGAACAGGGGACTCAGCAGTAGGCAGGCATTCAAAGGTAATGAACCTGTCTGCTGCTGAAGGCACACCGGGCTAAGTGGACCTGGCCTCATCTCTAGGTTTCTAATTCACTTTCTGAGTTGCTCTGGATTCTGTGCATGCTTTAAGTAGTGAACATTTGGTCCATATAGTTGTCACCCATGGCAGAGGCAGCTTAAAAATCTTTCAAATTATCAGTTTTTTATGGTTCTTATGTTTTATGTCTTTTAAATCTCCTTAATACTTAATAGATCATGACTTTCTCCCATTTGAGAAAATATATCATTCTAATTCCTACTATCTCTTTTATTTTCTGACTTTTTTACTTTCTATAAGTCTGATGTATCTCACAGATCTCTAACTTCGTATTTATGCTTAAACTTATGAGTTTCTTCTGGACCTTACATGCTGACTTGATACTTATTATTTATGTTTAATGTCCCTTATGAATTTCTTCATTTCTATTTGCCTTTACTGTTTTCTTTAGGGGAATCAAATCTTGTCAAATAACACAGCAAACATCTCACAAAGAGGAGAATATGATCAGGGAGTGTGAAGGCTCAGGAGATAGGCAGGGGACAGCCCTCTGTGTATTTCTAAAGATTAGTTTTACAGTGGGTGTCACCTTGGTACTCACAGGAGTGCTCGCTCCACTCTGGGATCTGCCTGTATTGCCTCTGACACTTCGACGGTCTCCCCTGAGCCTTATAGATGATGTAGACAGTCGGTGAAGAAGACGGATCTCATACATCTACACTTTAAAAGCATTCCTTTATTTCAGTTATTAATAGTAATAGTAAATGTTTGCATTGCATAATGATTTCATCCCTTGCTGGGAATTGATCTGTGAACAGGACCCATCTCAGCTCTTTCTCACTCCTTCCCAATCCTTCCTACCTCCCTCATCACTTGACCCCCTTCCCATTTGAGAAAGTATATCATTCTAATTCCTACTATCTCTTTTATTTTCTCTTTGTCTATTCAAGGGAAATAATATGATATTTAAACCTGTATATATGATTTATTTTAGTCTAACTTGCACCATTATAGTCTAAAGTACATCTATTTATAAAACACTCTCAGCCAGGGAAATGGCTCAGTAGAATAAGCGCTTGTCTGGCAAAGGCAACAGCCTGAGTTCAATCCCCAGTTCCATAAAAAAAAAGATTGTCTATAAAAAACCCTCTTAAACTATTTTTCTTCATTGCAGAATAGTACTTCATTATGTATAAACACAACACCTTAAAAAATCCATACATCTGTTGATGGACATATAAACTTTGCAACATTTAGCTATTATGAGTTGTGTGGATATAAATACAGGTGCACATGTATCACTATAAAATGATGTCTCTAACTCCATTAGCGTACCTAGAAAGGAAACAGCTACATCAAATGGAATTTCTAGTTTTAGTTTTTCTGAGAATCTCCACACTGATTTCAATAGTGGCTTCACTATCTCACATTCCTCTCAACAGTGTAGAAGTGTTTCTTTTTACATGCAGTCTTGCCAACATTTGTTGTTATTTAATTTTTTGGGTTAATATCTGTTCTTTCTGTGACAAGATGGAATCTTATGTTATTTCAAATTTGCATTTCTTGAGTGCCTAGCAATGTTGAACATTTTTTATTAGTGAAGTATATTATGAGTTTACTCTATTTTTTTGAGACATAGTGGGTCTCACTATGCAGTTTGGGCTGGCCTTGTGCTCACTTTGGTAGCCACCAGGCTGGTCTTGAACTCACAGAGATTCTCCTGGCTCATCCTCCTGAGTGCTGGGATTACAGGCATGTGGTACCATGCCCGGTTTAGTCTTCTATTACATCTTCCATAAAATTCATAAATTTGACTGGGGAGATAGCTCAGTAGACTAAGTGCCTACTTAGACAAGTGCAGAGATGGAGTTTGATCCCCAGCACCACATGCTGCACTGGCCCTGCTCCCAGGGCATACTGAGCCAGCCACTGAGACCTGGCATGGTGGCACACAACTGTAACGTCAACACTGAGGAGGCTGAAAACAGGAGGATCGCTATGATTCTGATCTGTGGAGTGAGATCTTGTACCAAATACATAAAAGATAAAATATAAAATAATAAAAATTTGGTAAATTGTTACTTAAGATTGAGAGGGGTAAATTAGAAAAATACACCAAAAATCGGAAACTCAGAAGATCAAAGAAAGGGGAATTCAGAGGTTTCTCCAGCCAGAGGACGATTAGATTTTTTTCAAGGTAGAACTGAGACTTGCTTGAAGAATTTGTGGGTAATATGAAACCAAATTCATCACTATTCCTGCACTATAATTCCTATTATAACAAATTTGTATTTTCTGTTCAAACTACACATTTGATTCTAACTGTTCAGTGGTATAAATTCTAGCCAAACTTTAATCATCTCAGTTTTAATATAAGGAACAAAAATCCCCACTACCACCTCTTATATAAGTATAAGGCTTTCTTCTTTGTTTTTAATTTTGGATCATGGAAATCACCAAAGTTTCATAGCTGTGTCTCAGGATTCAGATCCGAGTATGGAAGCAGTACTAATCCAAAATTTGGCAGTTTCTATTTTCCCAGGCAGTTACTCTGTGATATGTTTCCCACACTAAGACAAATAAACTGTAGAAAGAAATACTTAGCAATCTGAAGTTTCTTTGCCCAGGTAATTTAATCATCATCTGGAAACTGTTGCTAAAGACCAACGCTGAAGACATTCAAAGGCATAGCTGACCAAACACTTCTGTGAACAGAGGGGACAGTTCCCTTCCAGGAAATTCTGGCCGTGGTGGAAAAATTGCTGTTAATGTGTTCTTGTGACAAATATTTTTGTATTTATAGGTTGAACAGCACTTTTCCCTTCTTAGAAACCGAGTGTGTTTTGGAGGGAGGAACTACAAAGGAGTAGAGATTTCAACACAATGAATAAGTATACACACATTATGAAACCCAGAGAAGTCAAACAGGTTTTATTTATACATCCTGTTTAAAGCCCAGCGTAGTGTAATACAAAGTGCTGCTGAGCATTTCTTGAATAAATAAATGTAACATTTTACCTTATTCTTTTTTTAATGTCTTTTACACATTTTATGTACTCTATCATTTCACGGAAGAAGAATCTTGGTAAAAGCAGGAGGTTCTATTTAACTCTACAGTCTAAAAAAAAAAAAAAAAAAAAAAAAAAAAAAAAAAAAAGCTGATTACAGTCTCCCAGATTACTGTTCCAAGAGCTGTAAGGGTGGGAGGAGGATTATCTGTGATTATAAACAATATTACTGGAATCTCCCCGGCACTAACACAAGCAATCTCCTGTATCACACGAGGAGAAAAACACTCAGTTAGGGCCACATCTTCTGTCCTGTCCCCAGTCCTCTGCCTACTGATTCTGGTCTTCACTCCTGTGCTTTTCCTTTCTCTCTAAAACTTCTCTCTCTTCGTGATGTTACTTTTTTGCAAACAAATAACGGACTGGGAAAGAATTCACATTCAAAAGATTGGCCTACAGAGATGACAGTGTAGGGACAGAAGATCTGTGGAGAAGGTGGGAACAAATCTACTCCTTGAAGGGTGACACAGCTCCAAAGAGGCGAAGGGCAAAGAACACTGCAGGTTGAAGGATAAGCAACAGCCAAGCGGAAGAGTGAAAACTGCAATTCAGGCTGGCTCGGGCTTGCACCTCCTCTGGAATATGGTTGCGTGAGTCAGGTGAAGCCATACTGCAGAGGGGCTTGAAAAAATACACTGGTTATTCGATCCCAAATAATAAAATATTTAAATCACCCTATCAACAAGCTAAGAGAGCAGTAAGAATGAGATCACGTCGTTAGCTGCAATAAGGCATTTGACAAAACTCAACATGTGTCGTGAGAGTACTCACCAAGTTAGGAAGAGAAGGGCATCTTCTCAGCTTTGTTCAGAGAAAGAGAAGAAGCACACAGCTGGTAACTTAAGTGAGGGTGAGGTCTGGACGCCTTTGTCCCGAGGATGAAAGCCATGTCTGCTCGGCTCTTCATTCCTGCATAGCACTGTCCTGGAGATCCTGGGCATAGATGTTGTGATTATGTATGTAGAAAGTACCCCCCCCAAAAAAAAAAACCATACAAATAGGGCTGGGGAGATGGCTCTGTGGTCTAAGTGCCTGTCTGGCAAGCACAAGGTCCTGAGTTCAATCCCCGGTACCACATGCTGCTCCAGCCCCACGTTCCCGGTTGTGCTATGTTGGCCCCAAAATGGTGTGGTGGCGTAGCAAGACCCTGCATCAAAAGAATAAAAAATAACAACAGAAATATTTTAAAATCATACAAAATAGTTACTAAAACTGTTAAGTAGATTTGGAAATGTCACAGGATGACAATTCAGTACACAAAAATCATGTTTTCTATAGTGACAGTGAAAAATAAAAAATGAAGTTGATAAAACAGTAGTCTTAAGATAGTAGTAATATATAAAACAATTAATTTTAATAAAATATGTATGAAATCTGTATGTTTAAATAAATGGAACAATACACTATGCTTTGTGGGCCAGAGCAAATATTTTCCTAATGTTAATTCTCCACATATTAATCTACATATTCAATGCTGTCTCACGAGCATACTAGTTTTGTTTTTTTTGTTTTTTTTTTTGTATTTTAGGGAAGAGTCTACAGGGTGTTCAGGGTCTCACTACTAGATCAGACTTGTAGTGATCTGCCTGTTTACAGCCTCCTAAGAGTTGGGATTACAGGTGCGCGCCACCACGCTCAGTCTCAATGGCTGACTCAGCATGCCCCAGGTGTAGGGCTGGCACAACAGGCCCAGGGATTGAATCCCTGGCCCCTGTGCCTGCTTGCAGGTGCTTTACTCTGCTGAGCTATTTGGCCAACCCTTCATAGTAGTCTTTTTAACTAGAAACTGGAAAACATTTTAAAATGTATACACAAAAGGCAAGTAGCATCTTGTACAGCAAATAGCCACTAGAAAGAGAGTATGCAATGTGTTAATTATTGAAACTGTCATGCCAATTTGATTTGAAACTGTCTCATTGCTATATGTCTCTCAATAAAATTATGGGAAAAAATTAAAAAAATAAAATTTTGAACATGTAAAAAAATAAAATAAAATCATTAACATAAAAAGCAAAAGGAAAGTAGCTTAAAGAGCCAGAAAAATTATGAAAAGTTAAAAATAAAATTGGTTGACTCATATTATTCGATTTTGATATTTGCAGTAAAGCTGGAATAATCAAACCAGCGAAATACTTATAAAAGGATAGACTTATAGATCAGTGAAGTTGAACAGAGTCTAGAAATAGAGGATACACATGTAGTCAATTTATTTGCTGCAAAGGTACAAAACTTAGTGCTTCAGAGAAATGATAATGGATAGCTCAGTGGTCTCAGCACCTGCCTGGCAAGCTCAAGGATCCAGGTTCAATCTCCGGTACCGCATGCCCTGCCAGCCCCACACGTACCCAGCCACGGCAACGGGTGTGGTGGTGCACGCCTGTAATCCCAGCACTGGGGAGGCTGAAACCGGAGGATCACTGTGAGTCCATGCTGTGTAACAGGGCCTTTTCCAAATTAATTAAAAGATGAATTAGTATCACATTTAAAAAGCAAAATGATCATATTTTAAATATAAGACTTATGCTTATAAAACTTCTGGAAGAAAATGTAGGGAAGAATGTATGTTCTTTTATTAGGCAAAGATTGCTCATATATGACACCAACAAGCCAGAGAAAATCCAAAAAATGACAAAAATCCCCAGATAAATTAGATTTCCTCAAAATATGGAACCTCTCAAAAATGTGCTACCAAAACCAGAAGAAACAATAAAAACAATAAAACAAGCTAAAAATAGAGACAAAATATTTTCAGAAAATATCTTTTTGAGGATGTAGAATACGTAAAGAGCACTTAGTTCAAAGGACAAAAAGACAAATAACCCTATTTAAAAACCACACTGAAGGTTTGAACTGACATTTTTCCAAAGAAAAGATGTGAATGGTGTGTTAGTTTAATTTATCTACTATGGCACAGCAATTTAACTACAAAACTTGGTAGGTTTTGGCATAAAATCAGAATAAGTACTTATTAACTGCAAGTTGTTGAAGCTTAGCGTATTGAAGTAGCCGCTAGGCCTTTCTGATTTCTTAGAAGCTGAAATGACGATGTTGACCAGGGAGGGGTGCCGTGTTCTGAATGCTGTGAGGGTGCTTCAGAACTGCTCGCTGCAAAGCTGGCCCTTTGCTGCTGCTGATGTGAGAGGGCCTGGTTTCTCATCCTAGGCATCTTTCTATGTTTTAAATATCCTCGTAGCATGACAGCTGGCTTTCCTCAAAGTGGATAAACGAAAAGAGCTGAAGGAGGAAGCAACAGTGTCTTCTGTGATGTATCCTGCGAAGTTCATGCCGTCGTTTCTGTGATACCCTCTCAGCTGCACAGGTCATTGAGTTCAGGAGGGACTCTCATGCATCCGGGGTTCTTCCAGGCTTTCTCTGGAACCTGGGGACTGCTGGTGGGAGAAGACACAGGCACACGTGCTCAACATTGTGCGTCGCTGGGAAAGTGCAAATTCAAACCAGAAAGAAAAGGCAGTGCGTTACCTCCCCGGCTGGCTCTTAGGAACCTGACTCTGCAAAGCGCTAGCAAGGACGCCAAGCACCAGGAAGAGGGGCTCACGGCAGCTGAGAACGTGAGGTGGCACGGCTGATTTGTGGAAGCAGTTGGGTTGTCTCCAATAATCTCATCCCTAGATATTTAAACAAGAGACACTAGGTGCAGTATGTCAACCACTGTTGAGTAACTATTATCATCTTGGGGTTTTTTTTTGACATTGTGTATTATTTCTTATTTTTTATATATTTAAAAATATTTTCATTTATTTGGAACAGGGTCTTGCTATGCAGTTCAGATCCACAGTGATCCTCCTGTCTCAGCCTCCCCAGCACTGGGATTACAGGTGTACACTATCACACCCAGTTTTGGTGGCCCACACGGCACACTTGGAGTTCTGGGGTTGGCATGGAATGTGGTACCAGGGACTGAACCTGGGTCCTTGCACTTGCCAGGCAGACACTCAGACTGCCAAGCTACCTCCCTAGCCCTTATGTGTCATTTCTAGTGTCTTATCTGTTATTTTTATATTCTTTTTAAAATAAAATAAAATTAGCTATGGGAGTTAAAAAATAAAATAAAAATAAAACATTTGTGTAAAAACATGGACAAAAATGCTTGTAGCAAGTTTCTTATAATCTCACACAAAAATTGGAAACATTCCAAATGCTCTTCCACTAGCAAGCAGATATCAAATTGTAGTACATCTACACATCAGAATTTTATAACTCATCAGTGAAAAGGTAATGCTTACACATGCAAACATGCTTGAATCTGAAAAACATGCTAAGTGAAAGAAGCCCAATACAAAAGGCAAAGCAAGTCATAATTCCATATTTGTTATGTTCTGCAAAGGCAGGACTATGGGGACAGAAATCAGAGTCGTATTGCTAAGGATTAATAAATCACAGACACAGCTGAGCACAGAGGAGCGTCAGGAGCTCTTGATGTTGATGGAAGTATTCTGTGTCTTCATCACAGTAGTGGTTTCATGATAAGAGAAGGGCATTTGTCAAGATCTATTGAATTATCAACCCCCAAGGAATAACTATTTCTATAAATTATAAGATAACAAACCTGACAGGAGGATCACCATGAGCCTGAACTGTGCAGCGAGACCCTATACCAGATAAGCAAAAGCAAGTGCAATTTAAATATTATGCTAGATTTCATATTTTAGTGCTGCTATAAACAGTTTAGGTATCAACATCAGGTGTGGCAAGATGATTTTAAGGGAAACTGCAGTAAGAAAGTTGGTTATGGTAAGAGAAATCAGGGAAAGGGAGGTATATTAGATCCTTCAGAGAAACAGAATCAATTAGATGTGTATGTACAGTAACAGATATTTTAAGAAACTGGCTCATGTGATGGTGGAAACTTGGAACCCCCAAAGTCTGATGGGGGAGGCTGGCGGGCAGGAGTCTCAGCAAAGAGTTGCAGTTCAAGTCCCAGGGCAGTCTGCCGGGGAGCCAGGAGAAGCGGAGGGCTGTGGGTGGTCTGTGGGTTTGCGAGGTCAGCCCATGGCTCTCATGGGCCTTTAACTCCCAGGATAAGGATGAGTCCCTACCGCATTGTGAAGAGCAACCAGCGCTAATCTCATCCAAAACAGCTGTCACAGAAATGTCCAGAATAATATCTGACTGAATGTGCAGACTCAGCAACTGTGCCTTGACTGTTGCGTTGTAATCTCTCTCTCTCTCTCTCTCTCTCTCTCTCTCTCTCTCTCTCTCTCTCTCTCTCTCTCTCTCTCTCTCTCTCTCTCTCTCTGTGTGTACATGTGAGAGCTGGTAAAGTGACTGACAGAGATTATTCCTGTAGCATTTTTCTGTGCTTGACTTTTCCTTTTTGAACCACCTACACAAGTGTGAAAACTCACGGACGCCTTCGCTCGCCACCATTTTTAAGACCTCATTTATTTTCTCCCCAATTCTTTGGAAGTGTGTGGGCTTCTTCTGTTCTGCTCTTGTTTTCAGGTGCTTGCTCACTAATTAGACCACTAGAACATTATCTCTCCCTTACGGAGGCAGAGAGATAAGATGTGCACTTACGTTATTGAATGACTAAGGCTGTAGGAAGAAAATTTAATTGTGTATTTATCTCTTATTAATGGAGGGAAATGAGGATGGCACATATAGTTGTCATCCAACTCATCTAATTTTATTCAGAGTTCTACATAGTTTTTTTTTTCCTAAATAGAGATGATATCAGCAGATCACAAGAGACAGGAATGGAAACTTTGAGCTTTGTCCCTGGTACTTTTTCAGTTTATTCCAGGGCAAATGGACACTCAGATGGTTATTGTAAACACTGAAAATAGTTTGAATTTCATTTTGGTAAAAGTACTTAGTCTAACAAAAGGATCTAGGAAATTAACAATTGAGAGATAACCAACATTAGAAGAATAAATCTGTAAATTAAACGATGTTTAATATAAAATAATCTCATTAAACTGAAATGCACCAACATACATACATACTTGTATGGATTTTAGAAAATAATAGTTTTATCAAAAAAAATCTTTAAGTAATTTTTTTCCCTTTTTTTTTTTTTAAAGATTCTTTGGTTGGGGGTTAAGTGTTTATAAGTTGTATCAAAATGCTTTCTGAAAAGAGTATGAACATATAGTCTTGATATTTAAAAGGGAATAAAATCATAAGCTTTCACTATTTTTAATGCTATTTTAACCTGTAGAGTAAGAACAAAAATGCCATTGTAATTATGAAAACTGTAACAAAACAAGTACAGTTTTCCTGGGAGAAGATAGAATCCAGGACAAGGCCTTAGATATTAATGTTTAACTCTAACAAATAATCTATTCAAGCTAAAGTTCTAATTGTCAGGAATAGACTTCAAAGCTTCTAGTAGTTTCCTTTAAAACCCAACTGGGTTGAAGAATGGAGGGAATGTCCCTATCCCAGCTCAAAGTAAGATGGAGTAGAGACTCAGCAGGATCTTTCAAAGAATCTTTTAATAATCTTCATTTCTTATTTTCCTCCTCTCTCTTCTTTCTCTCTAGAGACTTTGTAGCCCACAGGCCTCAGACTCCCAAAGTGGTTTCTGAATACCATTTCTTTTGAAAATCTGAAAATGTTGGATGGAGGCCTCATACTGTCTTTGCATCTTCACTACTGTTATGCTACACCCTATTACACAGAAAGATAGATGCCCTTTCTCATACTTCGTATTTTGACTTGCCTGCCTGATTGTTAATGTTTTCAGGGGCTCAAAGTGAATTTTTTTTTCCAAAATTTTATTGGTAAACAGCAATGAGACAGTTTCAAATCAAATTGGAAGTACAGTTTCAACAAATAATACACTGCATATATTCTTCTTAGTAGTTAATTGCTGTACAAGATGCGGACTTGAGATCCTATTTACAAACACCATTAGAACAAATCATTCTATTCATTAAGAGAATGCAACTATATATCTATCCTAACCATTTTGAATACACAGATACAAAATGGACATTCATCGGTATACCCATTTTTTTCTAAGTTCCGTTACTTGAATATTATAGGTGTGCAAACTCAGCAAAATATTCTAAAAGAGTCCAGTAGCCCATAATAGCATTGGGTCTTCTGTTTAACTGGCAATGTCAGAAATTATTGACCTGAGTCCCCCACAGCTCAACATAACAGCATGGCTTTGCTTCCTCAAAGTGAATTTTTATAGCAATTTTCTACCTTACTAAATTTTTAATGACTCCTCATTGTTATCAACTCATCAAAAATATGTCAGAAATGGCATTTTTTGGGAAAAGACCTTTTTGAGAAATTGTACATAAAATACTTGCACTCTGGTAACTAATATTCTACATAAGGACCAAAAATTTCTTTAAAAATGAACTGTGTGGGGGTCTGCCCCTTAGCTCAGCTCTTTAAGTGGCTGCTTCAACAGAGCAGTCAGGCTCAGGTTTTGTAGTTCGATCCCCACAACTCAAGCCAGCCAAACCTACCCGGAAGGCATTGGGAGCAAAAAAAAAATAGTGTATCAAACAAGAGATGGTTTTTAAATTTCCAAAAGAGAGCATTTTTAAATTGCCACTTTAGTGATTTTATATAAAATATAAAAATCTTTAGAAGGAACAAAAAGCAAAAGGGTCATTTTCTGAGTCTTCTATGGCTTATTAATTGACTTAGGATGGTGCTCCTCTTCTGTGATTCTTTTCTCAGTAATATTCTTTGAAGTGAGATTCTGGGGCTCACTTTGCTGCCCCCTCTTGCTAGTGGGCCAGCCCAGATTCCTTCCAAAATGAGAGCAAATCATTCTCTGTAGCTAAATATTAAACACTTATAAGAGAAAATGGAATCTTTGACTATAACTGTTGACATCTTAATTTATGCTCTGGCCAATTTCTGTTTAGTATATTAGTAGAAAAATGGAATATGCCAAACATCACAGCTTCAAAAGCTTAACAGAGTAGGTGCCTATATGCTTAGCTTCAAGATGGAGCTTCACAGAAAATTAAGTTGGGTGATCTACACTTCCTAAATTTGTAGTTTGCGTCAGTCAAAGTCTCCTTTCTCCTTCTCTTCTTCCACATACTCCAATGACAGTTGATCTTCCAGCATCTGTCCTGTCTTCATTTTTTTCCAATGATGGGAAACACCATTTATCTTATTTTCCTGATCACTTAATCTTTGGGCCCAACTGACTCTTACACATAGATGCATATTTATTTCCTTTTCCTTTTCCTATTCATTGGCAGTCTGACAGCCTTTTGTCTTTTCTAAAAATAGAATTACTAACCAAAAAAGAGCAAATTTTATTGAAATAGTGATAAATTTGAATGTATCTTTGAAAAAGATATTTTTGCCTCCAAATTAGATAAGAAGTGTCTATAATGATGGTCTCCTGATGCCAGTCTACACCTTTTATGAAAAGTTTACAAAGCTGGCTGGCATTAGAGCCCTGTAAAGAGCTTGGTGAAGCACATCCCCAGACCTCATTTCTCCTGTTCTGTGTCAGAGGATCTGGGCTGGAGACCAGATGTCTGCATTTCGAACAGGTTTTCAGGTGATGCTGCTGCTTCTGTCAAACAGCACCCTTTAAGAACTATTCACTCATCGTGTGATTATTAATGTTAATAAATGTAACATAAAACATTTTAAATAGTATATTATCAGAAAAGTAAATAAACCAGCAAAAATAAACTAGTCTTATTAATTATAAACATGCATAAGATCTAGAAGATGTTGCAGACTAATTCTTCATTTTGCTCTCACGTCAGTGTTGCCATTGGTAAACTTCCAAGAATGTCTTCCACAGACCTTCCTCCTGGTTCTCTCTTTAATTTTCAGGTTGTCTTCTTGGCCTAGTACATTTCTTCTCAAACCACATAGTGTGTACAGAGTTCTGGGCTATTTCTATGGTCAAGGCCACTGATTTTAGGAGGAAGTATGTGAAAATAAAAAAAAAAAAACTATTCACTCATCAACTATATTCTAGCTATAGAAAAAATGTAAAAAATAAATTGTTAAAGGTAAATTAAAATTTTAATGACTTAAATGATGGCTAGGGTGGACTTTGGATCCATCAAAAGGAAAAGCAGCACAGAATATGCCAAAGCGTAGGAAAGAATTTTCCTTTCCACAGTATAATGTGAAAAAATATTTAAAAATGTATGTATGTATGAATTATGTATGTATGTATATATGTATGTATGTGATGGGGATTGAACTTAGTGTTTTTTAACAAAGTTATGTCTCCAGAGATTTTATTTATTTTTTATTTCAAGGAAAGGTCTAAGTTACTGAGATATTCATGTTGGGTTTAAATTGACTCTTCTAGGGAGTGGGGCTAAGAGATTTATCTATGTATGTGAGAAGATGGTTTGGACAACTGTACTGGACATTTCTGCTGGTCTGTGGAAAGAAGCAGTTAATGCTTTAATTCGTTTTGTCTCCTTTTTTGTACTTTTTTCCTTCTTAATTTCTTACACATTTCTTTCTTTTTTTCTTCTTCCAATTGTACCTGCATATGTCTGGTAATATGAATAACTGGTCAGAAGTCAATAGCACGTATTACAACAAATACTGTGAAATTCATATTACTTTGTTAAGTGAAAATCTGTCTGTATCAGTTGTAATTCTTTGTTTTAATTCTAATTTGTACTCTCTTTAAAAAATGAACAAAATTAAACAAACAAACAAACAAAACCCAAATTTGATTCTTCTGCCTCAGCTTCACAGGCCTACTCCATCACATCAGCTTAGCTATTTGAATCTCTGGGTAACTCACCAGGAGAAGCCAGAGCAGTGCTAGTCCTGCCATCAGTTCTACATAATGTACTATCTGAAATAAGCACTACAGGATTGCTAGGTTGAGACCCAAAGTGTCGTTTGTTTATCTCACAGTCCACCACTCCTTCTAATTATGACTGTATCATTACCATATAAATAATTGTGATCAAAGATATATTTCTTATATTTCCATTGGGTTTATTTTCATAATATTTGAAAGCATGATCATCGACATGGTTTAAAAGTTCTCAGCTTTAGTTGTGTCTGACCAAATATTTTGATAAAGTGAGAATTTAGTCTAAAAGTCATGGGTTGGCAAGAACAATGTGGTCTACGAGGCCAGACTGGGAGTTTCATCCAGATTGGATAGGAGCCTGCAGTGCCTTTTGGAGTTGATGCTGCAATTCTCTTTGACAAACTCCTTTATCACTGTTGGCTAGCCAGTTCCCACATGTTCTCAAATATTCAGGCAATGGGTCACTGTTTCTCCCTTCACACTTTGTCTAGACCTGTCCTTCCCAACAAGTCCTTACACTCAGTTACCTGTCCCCTCTGAGTCATGATTTGAAATGGCCCTTTGTGCCTGAATGTATCCAAACCTTCTCACCATGAACATTTTTCTCTGTTAGCTGCCACTTTCTCTTCTACGTTGTAGATATGCAGTTCTCGCCCACTCAAAAACAGTTTATCTCATGTCCTCTTATTGAAGAAAGAGACTGGCACCAGTGCTTGTACTTGGCTCCTTATCCTGCTCATTCTTTGCTCAGTGAAAAAGAAGCATGATGGTTGCACCTTCACAGGTAGGATGCTACTCAGCTGTTAAGACAGCTGTAAATCTTGGACATGGGAAATATTTAATACACCTTTGAAGAAAAAATATGCTCCATTAAATATACCCTAATCATCTTCAGGAAGAACAGGAAGTACCTATTATTTATAGTGTATTTCTTTCATTTTTAAAAACGTGTTTATTTGATACAAGACCTTGCTATGCAGGTCAAACTCATAGTCATCCCCGTGTCAGTCTCCTCAGAGCTGGGGTTACAAGTGTGTGCCACCAAGCATGGTTTCTGGGCCAGCATGGTACACCCTCAGCTCTGGGGTTGGCGTGGCATGCGGTACTGGGGATCAAACTCATGTCCTTGCACTTGCCAGGCAGGCACTTAGACCATCAAGCTATCTCCCTAACCCAGTGTATTTATTTCTTAATTATGAATATGTGTGTGTGTGTGTGTGTGTGTGTGTGTGCATGTGTGTGTGTGTGTGTGTGTGTGTGTGTTTTCCTGGAGATACATGGCAGTGGTCAACTGAGCGATTGAATTAAAATAATTAATCTACTTAAGTTTGATATTTATGTATTGTGAAGTTTTACAATAAACATGCCATTCTGATGTAATAGATATAAAGTACATTGAAATAATCTTAGAATACGCTTGTATACAAAACTGATTGCCACCAAGGAGGCTAGATTTTCAATACTTTTTCTGCTCTTGTGAATTTTTCTTTGTTTTTTTATATTTGTATTTTCTTTCTTGCTTTTTTTTTGTATTTTTTGCAAGGTCTCATTATGCAGCTTGAACTTGTAGTGATCCTCCTGTTTTCAGCCTCCCCAACCCTGGGATTATAGGTGCATGCCAGTATGCTCAGACTTGGTCGCTGGCTCAGTGTGGCTGGGGGGAGGGATCATCGGGGTGTGTGGTGCCAGGGAAAGAACCCCAGCTCCTGTGCTTGCCTAAGCAGGTGCTTAGGCCTCTGAGCTAACTTACTGGACCTCTTAACTAGTACTAAACAGTTTTAAATATAGTACTAAGAAAAATTTGACCTGTTCAATACTAAATAGTATTTCATCTAGGATTAGAGAGAATAAAAAAATAATGTTTAAAAATTATAGTTTGTCAGAAACACTAAATCTCCTAGAAGAGAAAGTAGGAGGAACTCTTGAAGACATAGGGGTAGGCAAAGAGTTTATGAACAAACATTGAATCTCATGGGAAATACTTGAAAGAATTAACAACTGGGGCATGCTCTTATTGAGAAGTTTTTGCACGTCAAAAGAAATTATCAACAAAGTGAAAAGACAACCCACAAATTTGGAAAAAATCATGAAAAATAAGTACTCAGACAAAGGTATGCTCTCTAGAATTTATAAAGAACTAAAAAACACTAAGGCCCCAAAATTTAAAGACCCAGTCCAGAAATGGGCATCTGAGATGACCATACCCTTCTCAGAGGATGAAATTAAAGAAGCGAATTAATATATGAAAAAATGTTCCACATCACTAGCCATCTATGAAATGCAAATTAAAACAACATTGAGGTATCATCTTATCCCAGAAAGGATGGCTATCATAAAGAAATCACCTAACAACAAATGTTGGAGAGGCTGTGGGGAAAAAGGAACCTTCCTCCACTGCTGGTGGGAATGTAGACTGGTGCAACTATTATGGAAATCAGTGTGGAGACTCCTTAGAAAAGTTGGACTGGAAATCCCATTTAAACCAGCTATTCCTCTACTAGGAATTTTCCCAGAGGAACTGAAAACATCATATCATAGGGATATATGGGTGCCTATGTTAATAGCAACACAATTGTGATAGCCAAAACTTGGAAACAACCAAGATGCCCATCACCTGAGGAATGGATGAAAAAGATGTGATATGTTTATACAATGGAGTATTGCTCAGCTATAAAGAATGATAAACTTTATATTGTCTTTATATTGAAGTGGATGCCAGTTGAAGATATACTCATAAGTGAAATAAACCAGACACACTTTTGTAAAAATCATACAGTTTCCCTAGTATAAGAACTCAAAAGAAGAAATAAAAATGGAAAGGTATAATACAACTAAAAGGGAAGCAAGAACTTGAGGACTAAACAATGAAAAGAGAGGAAGAAGAGCTAGGAAACATGACAGGGGCAAGCCATACAGTTATATGTACAAGATGGGTAAGGCAATGTTGCTTGCTTGCTTTTTTGCCTTGGGTCCTGCCTTACCATTCCCCTGCTGTCCTTAATCTCCTCTTTCTGTAGGTTCACACTCACTTTTCCTTAAACACCAGCACCTGTCTTCATGGGCCTTCACTTCTCTTCATGTACCTAACTCTGGCACTTAGCACACTTAGCACCTCACTTGTCATTCTTAAGGCCTGATCATGCTTTTCCGGTGTGGTGTTTGTGCGTATCAGCACCTCTAATTTAGAGCATGTGTTTCATAGGGCATAAGGATGAAGATTAACCTCTGGAAGCTGAATGCATAAGTTCTATCCTCATAATGCATATCAATCATTTACAGAAAAAAAAAATGAACCTTGGTATGGACTCAACCAAGGCTACTTACTGACTACATGGAGTTGTTTAAAATCCTTAACTTCTCTGTGCCTCACTTTACTTATTAGAAAAACAGTGCCGGGTTTGTAGAGGATTCAGTGAAATAATATTTCTTCCCCCCATTGTATCTGTGGGTAGCTGCAGAGGAGTATGGGAACTTCAGTTTTAATTGTATGCTTTGTGGAAACTCAGGAGTTCGATCTTATTACTAATGGGGAGAGCAAGGGATGGTCCCAGAGAGCAGTCATAACAAAACGAGGATTCTGAATTTGAAGGATTACAATTCAAACACAACTAGGATGAGTTCTCAAAAATAAAGCCTTATGAAACCTTCTGAGAGCTTCTATCTGATTTCTCACACATGAGCTTTCTATCTAAATGTGCCTCACACCGTGTCTTTTTCCTCAAACTAACACTAGGGTCGATATTTTATGTGTCCCCCTCCCTGTTCTTTTGCTTTGTTCTCCCCTGCAAGTTAAATGAAGGATACACAATATGCAAGAATCCGATGCACTGCCTCTAAGTATGACTCTCCAGGATGTGCAATTGAAATTTATTGACAGGTTGCATTGGTATGAAGAGTTCTACGATGTGTTTGATGGTGAAAGTCCTGTGCAGATAGAAAAAACCTGTTTTAACATTTAGCTTTCTTTTCAGTTATTTGATATTAGATTATTCCTTCGAATGCCAATGTTGCACGGCTGTGAAAAGTGAAACGGCAATCAAGTGGCCCTACCTCTTTATCAGTAGCCTCACAATAGCCAAGAATGAGTAGTTTTTGAAATTATGTAATGTCCTCTATTGGTAACAGTGAACAGATGTTAACTGTATTTCCTTATGTGAAATTTGCTGTTGTCTGATAGCTTTCGAGGGTCATGCAGCACATAGTAAATAAAGAAGCAACCTGTGTATTCTTAGATCCTTACATTTTATTTTAAAACACAAAATTTCATATTAACAACTACTTTTGAACAGAAGGATGCATTAATTAAATGCCTGGTCATAACAGTTATAAGCTCTGTTAAAAAAATAAACATCTCACAACAATCTACAGTGTCAGCTCTTTAATAAATACATGAAACAGAAGTTAGTAGTCAGTCAAGAGTTGTGTGAGCAGGTTCATAGTATATTACGTGAAATTACTATTTTCTCAACCTTCTGTATCATTTAAGGCAATTTAACTATATGTATAACCCAAAACCAGAAATAATATGAAACATGTTCAGGAAGAATTTACTTCTTTCTTAGAGCTATTTCATATTCAAATATTTTAATTTAAAAATACATTCTATATTAATCTTTTTACAAAGGCAGTACATGTTATGTGAGACACCATAAGATTATGTTACTGATAATTTAAAAACATTTGCAATTTTTTGCAGAAGTTTAAAAACCTTAGTAAAGTAGCAGATACATGTAAAATAATTTTAAAAGTATGTTAAATATACATAAATGAATTTCTATATTAATATGTGCAAACTTGTATTTTCTTATAATTTAGAATGAAAATATTCTATATTCAATAATTTTTAATAAAATCTATATACCATACTTATCATTAAGTTGGAATCTTATCAAAATCACATTTGTCTGTTGGATAGTGTAAAGTTAATAAATTCTTTATATAAATCACATATTTTCAATTCTTGATGATTACAGTTTTCTTAATACTATTGTATTAGACAATTTTAACTGAAGTTGGTTATAAAGGCTAGAAACCTGATCAATAGAATTAACTTACAAAGATAAATTTTGTGCAGAAAAATATTTCAGGTAGATTAAGAGTAGTGTTATTACTTTCAGGTATTTCAATAAAAGCTGCCAGGAAAGCTGAACAATTGTTTTGCATAATGAAAATAATTTAAATATGTGATTTTACAACAGTCATTACACGGGTTTGAAAGAAAATCATCAAAAGAACAGAATGAATGAAGAGGAAAAAAAAGTAGGAAAACTGGAAAATTATTTTCTACAAGGCTGATTTGTTATATCGTATTTTTCTACTGCCATTAAAACAAGAAATATAAGATGCTAAAACATTTAATTACGATGATTTCATGGGATATTTTTCCAGTTAACTTTATTTGACTGTGTGAGGATCTTATAAAAATTCCTTACGATTAGAAAGAATAAAAATTTGTTAGCAAAAGTTGGAGAAATCAATCTACCTATTCTTTTTTTTTTCTTCAATTTTTTTTATTTATTTGGTACAGGGTCTCACTATACAGGTGTGTACCACCACGCCCAGTTTTGTTGGCCTGCACATCGTGCCCGGGGTTCCAGGGAGCAAACTTGGGTCCTTGTGCTTGCCAGATAGGCACTTAGACCGCTGTACTATTTCCCCAGCCGCAACTCACCCATTCTTGTCACTTAAGTCGTGCTGGCGGAAATCATCATTCACCACATAAAACATAAATAAGAGTCCTTTGAGGCTTTGAGTTTTTGCAAGTTAAATATATGCAGGATCAGAGCTGATAATAGGAAAGTTAGGCTTCATATTGAACTGTACATAATTCAATTGTACTGAAAATTTGAATCACATGACATGATAAATGAACTGACAAACATTTACAAGAAAAGGAATATTTCAATACTCAGGAATGTTTAAAGGTGAATGAGTGTAATATTTATTCAAAACTATTTTAAACACTGCACCTGAGGTGCTGACATCACAATTTCAGGGGATGTTACAACCTTAGAATTGTTAATTGAAAATTTTTGTATATTAAGATCAGTGAGACACAGACGGATGTGGATAGCCAATTACACATAATAAATTTGCTATGGAGGAATTATAAGAGAAAAACTAAGTGATCTGAGAGCAGGCTAGTTCTATATTCCTTTGAAAAGATTTGCATTGTATTAAGTGGGGATTAAGGTCAATTTAGATAAATATAGTTATAACCTAAACATTTAGGTTATATAGGTTATTTAGGTTATATAGGTTATACAGGTTATTTAGGTTATTTAGGTTATATATATATAACCTAAACATTTTATTTGCTCTTGCAAATAAAAGAATGTAATATGCATTAATTGTGTGCTTAAGTAACTGAAGTCCATTTTCTACACTTACGACAACACATATGTTGTGAATCTTTAAGTTTCACAAGAAGCTTGGAGAGTTGTAAAAATTTCAAATTCGTAGTTTTATTGAGTCTGTCTCTGTGTAGGGCATAGACTCAAATGAATATTACAATCAGTAAGGGATTTTTGTAAATGAAGAATTACCTTCACATTGTTATTTTTCACAATTAGGCTTATTGACCTTGAAGTTTTAGGGATATCTCTTGAGAAATAATAAAAGGATGAAAACAAGTCAGGAAAGTAGGGAAAAGCCTGTAAGTTTAATCTAGTCTACAGGTACCAGGAAGAGGAGGAAAACGCTACGGAGTAAAAATTTCAAAGTGTAGCATAAAATATTTCAGTGTCTCATAGATGCCTGCTTGTATATATAAAATATCTTCAGTGGAAATAAAGTATTTTAAATATTTGATATTTATTCTTTGGTTAAATTGTTCTGATGTATCCACTATTTTTAATTTCTTGGAATTCTGAAATATTTGTCTCCAGAAATATCTAGATTATTTTGTGATATTGATAAACCAAATCTAAATCAAACATTTGTGATATAATCAGATTTTTAGTCAGTTTTAAAGTTTTCTAAAGAATGTCTATGGCCTAATAAATATCAGCAATTTTCCAAAAATATATCAGATATGTATAAACAGATGTGTCCTACAGTGTAAAGGTGTTCCAGAGAAATCAGTCTCATACAGTTATGTTGTAGTGTACATATGGCATATTTCTTATTAATCATTAACAGATTTTAGGGCACAAACATGATACTGTACCAAGATGTTTTTCAAGTTTCTAATTTTGTTAGCAGGTTAAAACTGCATTCATTGTATTTAATATCCATAAATCTCAAAAGGCTCCTGTGGTCAGAGTAGCTGAAAATAGAGTCTATTTACATAAGTTAAGTAATCTAAGAATACCCTGTTTCCCCTTACCTTTTAATTAATTATAACTAGTCAAATATTATTTTCTCACAAACCATTACACAGAAAAATATCAATTATTCAAGTAAGATATAAGCCCTAAAATGTTTATGAATTAGCTTTCTTAAGTTAAAAAGAGAAAAGCACAAGACACCCCAAGCATAGCTACAATCATCACACAGCACTGAATTCCCTATAAGGAGGTCTGCTTCTTTCTCTGATAACAGCCTTGGTCCATTTTGAAGTTAGTGCAAATTAGTGAGGGTTTAAAATATATAATCTGTAATTTTTATAGGATCATTTCAGTACATTGTTTTGCTCATTCTTCCTACTAATTCCTTGTTCATAGGCACTGTAATGTTAACTTTTAAACTGCCAGCATTTTTAATAATAGACCTCTTTAATTTTTTGTTTTGGTGGGTTCTCAGGCATCCGTTCATTTGTGTATTCATAAAAGGATGCTTATATGCATGAGGCTACAAAATGCAATGTCTACATCATCATAAGTAACCAAAGATTTTTTACACAAGTTCACACTACAGGAATAAGTCCATGTCCCCAACCACTCATTTGGGGAAGGGGGTTTCTTCAATTTAGCATCATCATAGCTGCTAGCTACGGAGAACAGTTAATGGGGCTGTTGCGTTCATTAGCTTCAGAACAACTTACTTCACGTTCGGCTCTCTCTAGGGAGAACACAGGATGGAGATTAGCTTTCATCTAGGACTTTCACTCAACTGCTGAAAGACAGAAGATCTGGGAAGTTATTTTTAAGAAGAAATGTAAAATAATTTCCTTTGCTGCCTTACATAAAACTGTGCTTCACACAAGACCGCTGCATTGTTAGTCAATAAACTCATCCTGAATAGGTCTTTAGGGGTGTGGTAGAGGAAGTCTTCTTTCGAGAAATTAGGGTTCACATGACTTCCTAGCAAAGTCTGGAATTGAGCAGAGCACAACCCCAGGGGGTGCTGTTCATAGGGCACAGTGTGAAGAGATTACCCTGTGTTATGCTGTGCTGCTAATGAGCAGAAAAGATTTGAAGTCAATTACAGACAGTTTAGTTTGGATTGTTCTTCTCTACTTTGCTTTGAAATTTTCTCATACACATTTACTTACAACTTCAGCAAATCACGTTCAAAAATTTTGCCAACTGAGTCCTGTAAAGATTCGAGAGGTAGCATGCTATGGTGCAGTGAGTACTGGCTTGCAATCAGAAGACATAAATGCTTAACCTAATGCTGCCATTTCATCACCTATTTCTTTGAGAATCATTTCAATGTACTAAGCTTCAGTTCTCCTGTAAGGGAAAACCAGCTTATTTCTAGGCATCACCTTTCCTTCTTCAATGTTACACTTTTATGAAATCTGATAGGTCAGGATAGGGTAAGTGCAGAGAAAGAATATCTTTAGGTTGCACTGATCCTTGGAGCAAATCTTAGGAAACTCATTCACAGGTGGGAGACTGTACTTGAGGCAGTTTCTTCCTGTCTTGTAAATTTCAATTTACATATCAGACTCATGAAATGATGAAATAATCCATCCAGTTTACCAGGTAAGAACATACCACATCTATAATACCAAAGCTCTTCAGGTTTGGATGATACTTTACAGTGTCCTTTGATAACATTCAATGTGTAACACCAGTTATTCTAATAAAGTGACATTGTATTACAGGTTTATGGCAGTAGTACCTTAGCACTTATTTAATCCAGTCATCTGTGACATATATAAACTTATCCTGAAAGGAAGGAAGACAAAGTATAAATGCAAAGAGGAGAGATTGTTGGAATTAGCATCCATTTTGTAAGAAGAACACATAAACACATGCATCAAACCACATACTTTCACAAGCAATATCCCTTAACATGAAGATATCATCTGGTCAACCCCTGAACGAGCGAGTCCAGCGTTCTTGGCTAATCACAGCCAGTAGTTGAAGGGTTTGGCAATTCTCATACGTAACCGCCGGGCTATTTTTTCAGCCACGTGTTCAGGGCAGGGATTGCTGCTGCACCCGTGCAGTGACACAGTACTAACCTGGCCGAGAACATTGTGTCCCTCCGGGAAGCGCGGGAATGGCAGGTACCTGTAAAGTGTAATCAGTGCCCTTCAGATGACCTACATTCTATGCTGATCTAAATAAGTTATATATTACAGTAAAGTGCTACATGACACTAGTCTCCAAACAGTAGTAAGACACATTTTTTTTTTCTCAGAATAATTCAGCAGCTATGAGAGTCACACGGCAATGAGGATGCGTGTCGATCTGCACTCAAATATACAACCAGCCATGGGCGCGACCTTGAACGATTTGTTTCCTCCTGTGACTTTTATGCTTAATATTTTTTAGGAGCGATTATTTAAAAATCCAGTTTCTCACAAAGTATTTTTAAAGGTTTCTTTTAGAAGTTGCACCTGAAAGTCTCATGAGCGTTTAATTTGTTGATATCCATTTTTATTTGTTCAGGCTTCTCACGTCGGTAGGTGACGGCTCTTGTGCAAACACTCTGCAGAATCAATTTATCCTTGATGGAGAAGAAATATTATTATTAATTCAAGGCCAAAATACTGCTAGACACTAACACACTGGTAGGAATCCTTTTTTGGAATTCACTGACCTTTTTTGAGCTGGATGGTCTGTAATCTGACGAGGACTTGACTTTACTACTGTTCCACTGTAGGATCACCTGCCTTATGATCAGGACTTTAAGCAATCCGATCAAAAAAGTGACTATGAATATGATAAAGAATATTCTTAAGTAACTTGGGCTGGATAAACATTCTGCAGTAAAACAAGACAAACATATTTAAAAATCAAAATGAATAAAGTCAAAGGATTCCATCGAGTAAATTACATTCACGTTTCAATTTACAAATCTGTAGTTTCAAAATAGAAGACTAATCTTTATTGCACAATATCATTAAAATATTTTCCATATATAACCTTCCTTTGGAAAATAGCTAGAATTAGAGTATTTAATAGCATTATTTTTTCAGTTTGATCCTATAATTGTATCAGTTGGAGTATGTCTAAGTTCTTTATTCAAATATAATTTTATCCATAATAGAGTAAGGCCTGTTTCTTGTGCCGTGTACTGTTGAGCATTACGCGGAAAATAGGATTTAAAAAAACTATTTAATAACTCTGGGCATTAGCATATGTATTGACTGTGATGCTGTCTCTTCATCTGCTTCACACCAGTAATGGAAAATAGAGTAACCAGCTGCAGAAGCTAAAAGCAGTTATCACTCTAATAGATGAACAAATATTTCCTCTGAAACTGCAACATAAGAATTCACCACTACCACACATGGCTTCTGCAGGAAATAGGAGTGTCCAGTTGGGACAATACACAGATCTCTTTTTTTATTAGTCTACACTTTAGTTCTCTTAGCCAAATCTATGTGCTTCTAAGATTAATTATGTATTTTTCCAAAAACAAGTAATTACTAGCTGGAAAAACAATGTTGTGTTAAGAGGAGGAGCATGTTAGCTCTCTGTGTTAGCACCAGTCCTTTGGCAAGCTCTCGCTGGAAAATATGCAGGCTCTGTTGTTGCCAGAGGTATCACTCTACTCTAAGAGGAATAGCCTTGCATAATAGCAAGTATTCCACAGAACACAGCTGCCCCAAATTTGCCCAATCACTTCCTGACCTAAAGAAGCATGTGTTCCTCTGCCCATTCAGCGGACTTTGGGAACTTCATTGTAACGTTGGTCTCCCTGGAGACTGAGAGGACTTGTCAAGGCTGGGAACAGTGCATGATCCAGTCAGAGGTGCTGTGGGTCTGGATTTGTAGTGACAGCCAAATATGCTTTTGAGGAGGGAAAGGACTCAGTGACAGGGGCAAGGGGTCCTGTTCCACAGAGCTCACCTTTTTAAGGTCAATAAGGGACTTTCAAAAGAAGGTCAAAGGCAGACTCTTGGGCTATTTATTAATATGGAAATGCGAGACTCAGATACAAGTTTCCATTGTTACAAATCTCAGGGAGACAGAATCCAAGATGCTGTGTTCAAAAGGAGGCCTTTGAACTCTGCACAGTCACCTTCCAATTAATGACCCTGTGGCCATGTGTGTGGACACACCGTGATTTTCCTCGGCTGATTCAGGCCCCTTGGTGCTAAGGCAGCTTCTCCTAAGGGCACGTGCCTTTCTGGCTCTTGTCCAGGTAGAAGCTTAGCCAGCGAGAATGAAAGCCCCTTTAAGTGTTCCTGAGTGGGTAGATAACAGAGGTGCCGAAGAAATGCCCTTTCCCTCTTCTTGCACAGTGGTTGTCAAATGGGGGAGAGGGGAAAGTCCTCTAGCTATTGAGATATTTCAGATGTATTTCTCACAAGTTAAAGCAGAGGACAGTTGCAGGGCTTAAATCTGCATTCATCTTAAAACGCTGTCACGGATTGGTGAACATTTATCCCTGACCCATGCTTTTCTTAGTTTAGGTCAGGTCAGGGCTTTTTCTAGAGATTTAAGGGAACACTATTTGTAACAACACTTAAGTCACAGTAATGCTTACCCAACATAATAAATGACATGTTCATCATGAGGGCCCTATTTATTAGGAAGGCAGTTGGCTTTCTGGAGGGACTGCTGTAGGCCCAGCTGGCAGCACATGGGGCTCTTTTGAGAGCCAAATTCATTAGGGGCTAAGATTCATGTAGATGTGAAAGAGAAAGAAAGCAAAGCTCGAGAGAAAGCTTGTTCTTCTCTGCAGCCTCGTTTACTGCCTTTGGTACTGTTTTCTTTCAGAGATGAGGAAACTGATGCTTAGGGAAATTTGTAGGAGGGCAGTATTTCCTAACTAATAATTCTAAGGGCTTTAGGCCAAGGTCCTCAGATGAAAAGTTCCAGTCCTTTCCATTATGACACAGTTCTATTCACCCTGAGCTCTATTTATATGAGAACGAGAAGTTCAGGAACGCTCTTTTGAAGTTACCTATATTGTAAAAGCACACCATTGTTGCTTAGAACTTTACGGCCTCACCTGAAGTAGGAAGCAAATATTGAAATATGAGAGCAAATATGGATTCAATATAAGGACTGTCAGAACCAGAGGCAAGTTTGGGTCGTGTAGGCAAACGGTGGCTCCACAGAGCCTCCCTCTCCAAGGGAAATGCATCTACATGGGGAGCCCATACTTTGGGCTTCTCTGAGGCCTTTCTAGGCAGGTCATCAGGGGCCTCTCCATAGAGGTGCTTAGCATGGAAAGACAGCTGTAAAGAGGAGGAAGGAAACCTAACTAGTCAAGAATTCATTCAAACAAATAAACTATAAAGGCACTCAACTGCATAGATGAACAGTGCGGCTTTTGTGCGTCTATGAAACCTCAACAAAGCTGTGTAAAAGGTAAAACAGAGCTTCAAAGCAAAACCCGAATCAAAGCCATTAAGCCTTCCTTTAGGGCCTTTTACAGAGCGTGGTCCTAACACATCCTGTACGCTTGGAGCGTGAATGTCAGGCTCACCTGATGTCTGGTCAACGTATCGCTGATCCACGAGAGCACACGAGGTTTTACACTGCGCAAGGATAGCTTGGGACAGATTGTGGGGGTTCAGGCATTGCATACAATTCCTGTGAGGAGGAATAGACATCATTTATTCTTTAATAATCTGATAGGCTCTAATGTGTTTTATGGAGCAATGCAACTAACAATTTAATCTAAATTTTGATAAAGTGGCTTAGAAAAAAAAATCATGCCATTATTTTGAAATATTGCATTTCTAAATGACCTAAATTTCTATACACAACTTTTAAATCTTGCTATGTGAGGAAGTAAATGTTTTAAAAATCTAAATAAAATAAATTGGAAGGTATAGTGATGTTTACATAGGTGGTCTCTGAGCAAGTCTGAAATTGTTACTGGAAAAATATTAGTGTAAAACAACAATGTGACCTTCCTTTATTTTTAAATTTGTTTTTAATTTTTAATTTTTTGGTGCAGGGTCTCGCTATGCAGCTCAGACTTGTAGTGATCCTCCTGTCTCTGCTTCCCCAGCACTAGAATTACAGGTGTACACCACCATGTCTGATTTTAGGGCAGGCTTGATAAGCCTGGGGTTCTGGGGCCGGCAATGGCATGCGGTACCAGGCATCGAACCTGGGTCATTGTGCTTGCCAGGCAGGCGCTTAGACTGCCGGGCTATCTCCCCAGCTCATGTGTCATCTTTTTATGTATCATATTTTTAATTAATTGACTTTTTTGTATCATGTTTTTACACCACTTCATAGCCACTATCATCTTTTTTTTTTTTTTTTTTTTTTTCTTTCTTTCTTTCTTTCTTTCTTTCTTTTTTTTTTTTTTTTTATTTAGTAAAGGATCTATAGGGTCTCACTACACAGATTGGACTCATAGTTATCTCCTGTTTTCAGACTCCCAAGAGCTGGGATCACAGGTGTGCACCACCATGCCCAGTCTCAACCTTGTCTCAGCACTCCCCGGGGGCAGGGCTGGCATGGCAGGCTGGGGATCAAACCCCAGTCCCTGTGTGTGCCCAAACAAGTGCTTTAATCAGCTGAGCTATCTGGCTGGCCTTCCACCACCATCATTTTTTAATCATGGTAAAAGTCAAAACACAATAATAGGTTCTAACATTTATTCAGTGATTTCCTTATACTGGAAATGATTTTAGTCCAGTCATTCATTTCTTTCATAGAACTCAGGGAATTGTTGGTTTCCTCACTCTCTACATCAGTAAATGAAGGCACAGAGGATTCCTTCATTTGTGCACGTTCGGCATGCAGAATGATCACAA
>NW_004524591.1:10079293-10090782 GCF_000260255.1 Octodon degus | reverse complement strand
CCCCCCCCCCTTCCTTATCCTTAATCCTTCTTCCCTTCCTCATTTACCAAAACTGTTCCTTTTCTCTTTTTATTTAAATCCTTTGTACTTTCCCCTTGCCCTTCCCTCACTATGCATTCTAATCAAACAATTACCTTCTAGCCAGCTGGGTAACAGACAGCTCTTCTCCAAAACTTACTTAAGAGAAACTAAGATAGTGAATACCTGGATTTATTCTGATGCTCCTGCAGCTACTTAGTAGCTAAATATTGGAATCCAAGCACCTTATTTTCTCAAAGTCCCTACTCAATGACTTTTTCAGCATGCTGTAACAATTTGTCTACAAGCTAGGAAGCCTACGGCGGGGATACTAAAGAACAAAGTGCGTTGTCTGAAGGGCTGTCTTCTGTGCACAGGAGGGAGAGGCCTCATACCGGTTTTCACTGCAGGCTGTGTGGCAGGAGGGGCAGTGTTCACAGAAGCGGCCGATGCTCCTGGGGTCGGTGCACTCGCACCTGCCGCACACACAGGTGCCTCTTCCGCTGCACACCTGGCCCTTGGGATTGATGCAGTGCTGAGCCGATGCTGATGGGCACTGGCACCGATCTCCATCCCAGCCACTGAAGCATTGGCACTTGCCACCTTCACACTCGCCGTGCCCTGCAAAGAATCATACCAGGATCTACGTGACGGAGGCCACTGGCTTTGGCAAGTTTCCAAACCTGGATTCCCCTCCCATCTCCAGGGAAACACAGGAGCAGTCAAGCGAATGAAAACAGCGTTATTCCACATCTGTCTGACATGGTGCTGCCATTTAGGTGTGTCTGCTTCTAAAGCTGTTTCACTGCAGAGCATCGCCCTGTGCTAATATACTGTGCTAACAAGTGTGAAGGGAGCCGCTGCTTTGGTGGCTGTCAGACCACTTGAATGCCATTGTTTAATCGGTTTTAAATTAAAATACATAAATCTAAAGTGACAAAATCTGAAGTAATGAAAAAATAGGAATACTTGGTTAATGGCTTGTACGATATATGCGGCTACTGCGGTCTTGCTATTGCCAAGAGTTGTTGGTAACTTTGAAAAACCGCAGGATACACATGGCCCATGCTTCAGGGTGCTCAGGCTGGGTCTAGAGGTCAGGTCTCCTGAGAAGTCTGACCTATCATTCCACAGCTGAAGAGCATTGTTTCGCAAGTTGGCAAGGTAGCCCTAATCTAGGCTGTTAACTGGTTCCTGGAAGAGAAAAAGGCAGATGGTGTGTGTGTGTGTGTGTGTGTGTGTGTGTGTGTGTGTGTGTGTGTGTGTGGTGTCAGGGCAAGGTGGCAGTGATGAAGGGCATTTATGGATGAATATGATGAAGAAACACTCTTTGCATAATTAAGTGGGTTTTAGACTCAGTGACCTAAACTTAACATGCCAATATGAACTAGAAGTCTCCAAGAGGGAGTAAAATTTACAGGGCTATATAGTATGTCTTAAGCTTATTAGACTATGGAACAAACAACCTTTCCCCTCACTCCTCCTTTTCCTTTCTTTCCTTCTTTCTCTCCATCCTTTTCTTCACTCCTATCTTCTCTTAGTGCTGAGTATGTCATAGGTTAAGTGTCCCATAGAGTCTAATTTTGAATCAGCCCAACTGGATAAGTGTAAAACTAATGAGATTCAGGCCAAACAAATGTCCACCAGACCCTGATCCTTGTACAGCCTGAGCACCAGATCCTAACTAGTTGACCTGAGAACATGTGTTTATTCTCTCCATGTGTGTCAGCCCTGCAGTTTGCACTTGTGCACAAATAATCCAAGGCAGATTCCCAACCGCTCGTGGTTCAGTACTGCCAGGGTTGTATCAGAGGGTCAGTGCATTGAGTTTTGAGACTGAGATTCTCAAATGTGTTTGAGGCTTCTTTAAGAGACTGAAGCTAAAGGTAACAATCTCAGAAAAGTTCTTCTCTTTCCTGTAAAATAATATTTTCTTTCTCTGTAAAGTATAGCAGTCAACTGGTGGTTCATTCTCAAATCATTTTTTTAATCTAGCCTAGCCACAATATCAGGTACAGCTGAGTAAGTGTTTGAAATAGAATATATACATATTTTTTCCATTGTGTATTGAGGTAATACTGATCAAATTTTTAACTTAAACAGAATAGAAAACACTTTTAAGAAAATGTATTTAGTACAGGGTCTACAGGGTGTCACTACACAGATTGGACTTGTAGTGATCCTCCTGTTTTCAGCCTCCCTAGCTCTGGGATCACATGTGCGCGCCACCATGCCCAGTCTCAATCCCCAGCTCAGTGGTCCCTGGGGGTGGGGTCAACCTGGCACTCTGGGGATCAAAGCCCAAACTTTTTTTTTAATATGTTACTTTCCATACGTCTAGGACAATTATTTGTATGCATCAATAATTTCACAAACACTTATCTACTAAATTGCAAATACTAAAAAGATGTTTTCAGGATAAGTGAATTTTCTATACAGTTACAAAAGAAATACCACATAACTCAGACACCACATAGTTTAACTTATTTAAAAAACTACTTTGTTTTAACTTTCAAACAATCAGCAGATTTTTTTTTTTATTTAACCTCTAGGTAGCAGTAAACCTAATTAGCCACAAAGTAACCCTTATACTATTTTTATTTTCACTTATTTCACTTTAAAATTTGGTCTGTGTGTGGCCAGAGGCACTCCTCTTCTAGATTACTTAGTAATCCAGTATTTTCTTGAAGAACGCTGTCCTCTGGCTATTCTGTTGCTGGGGCTATTCCAAAAATAAACTGGTGAGGTTTAAATTACCACAAACTTACAATACCATCTATGATGATGCATTAAGAATTTTCCAGTGAATGAAAAGTATATTTTTATAGTTCACTTCCCCTTCTCCTGACAGAAATAAAAGCCTCTGAGCAAGCTGCAGGGAGTGACCAATTGCCGGAGTGACTCCAGCCCTGTGGAAGAATGCCCTTATTCTTCTCAAAAAGTGTCAGCTCTCTGCAGTCATTTTCTTCTCTGGTTTCGTTCTTTACAAGATCAAGGAATACATGAAACTAATAATGAATGTGAGGTTCTTATTTGGCAGTCTAGACTATATACTTCAATTGCAAATGTACGAATTCTGTACTGTTTAAGTCTACTGCCATGACGTCATTTCAAGGGCTATAAAACTGTGAACATTAAATTTGCGTCCAGCAGTGGCAACTGATGATGCGATTCAAATGTACATTCACGTGCGTGCCGCTGCGACAGCAGCTCCTCGGAGCTACCTGCGTACGCTCGTACTCACCAGCACACAGATTCCCATGGTGATAGGGACAAGAAAAATCATCTTTTTCACAGTATTTTCCATAAACTTTTCCGAGCTTAGTTTTGTGACATAGGCACTCTCCACAAATGCAAACTCCTCGGCCACTGCACACAGGTTGGTCCTTCTGCAACTTGCAGCTTTCCGACAGAAATCCATCTTCTTCCAAGTGACAGCGACTCTCGTCACACTGCCAGCACTTGGAGTCGAGGGAGGTGTCATCTACACAGCGCCCCTGCGGCCTTCTGCGGTCCTCACACTGACAGCTGCAGCTTCTGTGTATGTGAATTTTAGTGGTTTCATTGAAACCAATCGGCTTGATTATTGCATAATTTTTTCCTCTTGTGACATCACAGTTTTTCATTGTAACTGTTACATTGAAAAGAACCTAAATTTCAGAAGAAAAAGGAAATCTATTGGCGTCTTTTTTTATTGACTATTTTATACCTGTCAATAACATTTGAATCCATATGATATGCATCTTAGAGAAATTAACAGTATTTGTAAATAGATATTTAGTCTTTTTCATATGTAGATAAATATTTCTCTTTATCATTTATTTATTTTGGAAAATTAAAAAAAATCTTTTTTATTTGGTACAAGGTCTTGCTGTGTAGCTCAGACTCCCCAGTGCTGGGATTATAGGTATGTGCCACCATACTCAGTTTTTGGTGGCTGTCTTGGAGCAGGGCCAGCAAGGCATGTGGTGCCAGGGATTGCATTTGAGTCCTTGCACTTACCAGGCTGCCAAGCCATCTCCCTAGCCTCAGAATTTTTTATTTAGATAATTTAAAAAGGAATAATTGCTTAAAATATATTATTTAACAGAACTGAATGTACCTATAGAAGTGTCTACTCCACTTTTTATGATTAATTTCTTAGAAAACTTGACAAAGGACATATCACTTTCTAGATCGAGCTCTGAAAATTCAATGTTCCTGGATATTTGGTACTAGGGATGGATAAACCAAAGCAAAGGCCTTCTGCTCTACAAGTTTTAAACCCTGAGATATTCAAATGCAATTTTTCTTTTTCCCGCTAGAGCTCCAAGTAAAGTCTCAGAGTTAAACTTTATATATGTTGTCAGTGGAAGAACAACACAAGGTTTTCTCTTGTGTTATTGCTCAAGGAAACAGGCTGGGGACTCCTTTTCAAGTCTTGAGACTTCTCCCAGAGTTACACCTTTACCTCAGCTGGAGATATTTGTCCGGAACTGTAGAACCAGGCTGGCAGAAATTGGTTTTATTCTTCTGTCATTTTTTAATTGTTTTTCTCTATTTCTCTTTTTTCCAAAATAAGATTGATTTAATATGTCTATTTTAGTTTTTGGTCTACCTTAACATCTTCAGGTCCTCTAGGAAATGTGTGTGTGTGTGTGTGTGTGTGTGTGTGTGTGCGCGCGTGTGTGTGTATCTTCATGTTGGACTGAAATTTGTCACAATTAGTGCTGAGTTTTTTGGTTGAGAATTATATGTAGCATGATACAAAATATCTAAATTTAAGTTTTTCTATACATTAGAATTTTTAAAAATGTATATGGTTGTTACAGGGTCTCACTACACAGCTCTAACTCGTAATGATCCTCCTACTTTCAGCCTCCCCAGTGCTGGGATTATAGGCATGCGCTACTACGCTCAGACTCTGGCCAGCACAACCCACCTTGGGGGTGGGGCTGGTGTGGCATGTGGTTCCAGGGATTGAACCGTGGTCCCTGTGCTTGCCTAAGAAGGCGCTTTAGTCTGCTGAGCTATCTAGCCAGCCCCTAAGCATTAGAAATCTGAATCATTACTATAATAATAGAATACATTTGGAGTTGGTGCTTTATTTTAAATGCTTTCATTTTTAAGAATAGTAGAGCTGGGCATGGCGATGCATGCCTGTAATCCCAGCACTTGGGAGGCTGAGGTAGGAGGATCATGTGAATTTGAGGCCCGCCTGGACTGTGTAGTGAATTCAGGGCCAACCTGGACGATATGCGGAGGCCCTGTCTCAAAACAACCACAACAATAACAACAAATTAGCAGATGTGCAGCATAACGCTGTCAGTGCCCTTACTGAGAGTTCAGCAGCACTTGGGCTTGGTATAATTAAGAGGTCGGGTGACTATTCTGAAAACCAAATCATTTATAATATTTGCTGGGATCTAAAGAGGGAAAAGGAAGCAGGCAAAGAAAACAAACAAAAAGCCTGTAAGAAGCAAGGAAAACTTCTAATTTTGAGATTTTGTGAGTTATTTAATTTTCCAGAAAATAAGTTACTTTTCACCAGAAAAAAATTTTTCTCTCAAGTTAATGAGAATTAAATGTTTTGTAAACTGGCATATGTCTTTTCAATAAAATACAAGGGATTATTATAAATGAAATTAGAGAATTAGAAACTTGTGATAATTAATTTAAATTACAAATTTGTAGGCTCAATCACACCACCCACAGGTTCCAAAATTCAAGAGGAGAAAAATACACTCTAAAGAGAAAGAAAAGTCTATTTTTATTAATTTTGGCATCTCAGAATATTCTATCTCTTTGACTAAAGTTTTCTCTTTACTATGACACTGAAGTAATTAATAGAACAGTAAATTAGAACAGATAGTAGAAACCATCTAGTCCAAGCTATTCATTTAATAATGAGACAACTGATATCTCAGAGGCTGAATAGCTAAGTAAAAACCGCTTCACTCTGTGAGGATTTCCTCCGAACGTATTTTCTGTTCTCTCTTGTGCCAGTGCTTAGACGATCCCTCTCCTCGTCCTGTTTCCTGATGCTTCTATCGTCCGGATTTCACATTCTATCTCATCCATCTTTAGGTTAAATGCTGCTCTTTATTGTTCCCTCTCTCACATTGAATATATTGAGACAATCTCAAAGTGGAAGGATTTAGCCTTCTTAGCCTTTCTAACCATCCGGTGTATTGCTTTCAACCTCACCTTTACTGGGAGACTGTGCGGTTCGCAACTAACAAGGTGTAAACCTCGCTACAACTATAGCCATCACTTGATTGTACAGACGAGCTTTCCTTGTCTGTACCCGTTGTGACACCAACGTATGAGGCTACTGCTAAGTGTTTAATGTAGCGCATGCTTCTTTAATGTGAAAGTTTGAGAGTAGTTGTTTGAATGAGAACAAGGAGAGACAATAATTTTCAGTTTGAAGTGTGTTCTTGGGAGGAGCCTGTAGTTTTTCAGAATGGTTTGGTGCTCTGTGAGAAAGCATGCCCCAGGACGAGTGCATCTTCCGTGAGGAGGCTGCGAGGCTACGTACCTCGTCGTTGCTTGTCACGCTTCCACAGCCATCCATGCCTGGCTTCCGGGCCCCATCTGGACAGATGGCAGTTATGTTAAAATAGACGCCTTGTACCTGGTTTTCCACTTGAATTTTCACTTCTGAAATAAGCTTCTGTAAAGACATCAGTTTTGACTTACTTAGTGCAGTTGTGTCAGGTGTGAGCAACAAAGCAGAGTCAGGCTTAGCAAATCATTCTAGATTTAATTTTTAACCAAATCAGAATGTGTTCGTATAAAAAGATGAATAAAATGAACCAATTATATTTGAAATATGTAAGAAATACCGATGGATGAGATATCTGTATTTCAATTTCCTATTTGTACAGACATATCCAGGACTGCTTTTTGATTATTTCAGTTATTTCTCACTCAGTTAGACTCACAAAAATGCAATACCATTTGTATTTTTTTTTATGGGGGATCAAACTCAGGACCTTGCACTTTCCAGGCAGGCACTTACATCACTGAGCTATCTCCCCGGCCCTCCATTTGTATTTTGATAAAGTTTAAACAACACCATGAGAGTACATACCATAAAGGGTGGATTTTGACTGTTTGCTTCTGACATTTAAGATTAAAAATTTTAATTTCAAGCACTCTGAGTATCCTGAATGGCTTCCTGTTACAGAATTGAAAGGCACTTCTTGGGGAGCACATTTTTATATTAAACCTACAAGAATTCTCTGACACATATGGCCCTAATGGCTCTCCAACAAATGGTCTAGAATTCTTTTCAAGTCTCCAGGCCCTTGCTTGTGTCAATTAAGTTAGTTTCAAGACTTAATTCTAAAGTAGAGCCTTTTACTGGGAAGGAAACCACCATTCAGTCATTTACTTATTTAAACATCATTAAGTAAACATCCACTTAATGCCCGTCCTGTATTAGGGCACCCACTAATTTCTTCTCTCACAATTTCTGACTTCCAAAGGTCCCAGCTTCCTTAAACACTGCTGTGGGTGCAGTGTGTCCTATAAAGCTAGGGGTCTACCTCAGATAAAACCCCACATCTTAGACTGGTAAAAACAAAAGAAGGGAAAGCATATATATATATATATATACACACACATTCTACCTCTATATATATCTATATCTAAGAGTGACATGTACAAAGTAAACAATTTCTAATGGCTTTCATTTTTTTACTTTAATAAGTTTCTTTCTTAATTTTTCTGTATTTAGGACAGGGTCTACAGGGTCTAAAGGGTCTCACTATGTAGATCAGACTCATATTGATTCTCCTGTTTTCAGCCTCCCAAGTGCTGGGATTACAGGCATGTGCCACCACGCCCAGTCTCCGTCACCAACTCAGCACGCCCCATGGGCGGGGCCGGCACTGCACGCCAGGGCCAGGGATGGAACCCCAGCTGCTGCGCTCTGCCTAGGCAGGTGCTTTAGTATGCTGAGCTATCAGGCCAAACCTTAGTAATTTTATTTCTTAAAAATTGTGTTTTCTAACCTGGAAAGCTCATACACTGCAATTATTAATTAAGTTTAGTAAGCCAATAGACATTGCCAGTGGCATATAATGTTGGTGGGCAATAGTTTGAAAGGTCAGAAGAAAATGCTAAATATAGTAAGTGTTCTCTGCTTGTTTTTGTGAAATTTAGTTTCTCTTAAGACTTTAAGGCTGTTAAGCCAATGTTTTTTAAAGCTGTGTGTGAACACAAATGTCTAAATTTCTAAACCTTTTTTCCCTCAGTTTTGGGATATAGAAACTGAACTCCTTACACAATCTTAAGCTTCCCTTTATGAGACAGATTCTTATTTTCCCCTGATGTGTGATTCTTCAATGAATTGGGGATTGTTTCAGTGGGACCATGGAAACAAGACGAATTTTAGAAGAATCAAAAAATGTAGACATATAAAAATAATAGCAGAATCTCGATGTAAGGAAGTTAGTTAGGGTAAACTTTTTAAAAAATATAATAGAATTTTTCCATTGCAAAGGTAATCAGAACCATCGTGGGTTACCACACCCCACATTTCTAAAGAAATGGACGTGAAACTGTAACTGATGTCTCCGTTGGTACGGTGACAACACAGGTCACTGTATGTGCTTTGAGGCATACAAACACAGGGTGATGCCTAGTTGTATAGGTCTCTTCCTTACCTGGATTGTTGTTAGGAATAAACTATCAACCAAAATGAATTGTATACACATTTGATTTTTCTTTAGCAAAAAAATTCCCTGGTTTTGATTTTTCTTGTACCATAGTGAGAGAGATGCAATTTTAGATATTTTTCCTTATTTCATTCAGCATAATTTTCAGATATATAACAAATCCCAGGTAAAAATAAATCTAAAAAAGTTACTTTCATTTAAAAATAAATTTAAGGGCCGGCCAGATAGCTCAGTGGGTTAAAGCACCTGCTTAGGCAGATGTAGGGAGTAGGTTTGATCCTCAGCATGCCAGCCCTGATGTCACTCCTGGGGGGCACTGAGAGGGCGATTGAGACTGGGGGTGATAGTATGTGCCTGTAATCTCAGCTCTTGGGACACTGAAAACAGAAAGATCACTACAAGTCTGATCTGTGTAGTAAGATCCTGTAAGACTCTGTACTAAAATACATAAAAAAAATAAACAGGGTCCTCATTTTATAGTCTGTATCGATTCTTTGTCTTTTTGTTTTGTAGTGAAATTGATGAGAGATATTGCCTGAAGAAAATCAGAAGAGAAGGAGCCTGAGGCTGTTCGGAAACAGTCTGGCTCCTATTTACTTGGTTAAATTCTGCATGTGCTGGGAACAGAGTCCAAGAATGTGGGGAAGTAAGACATTATAAACGGCCCATCAATTCAAGTAGACATCATCCATACGGAACCGCAGTGCAGGAAGCACCTGGGGCATGGAGGGAAGAAACACCTGCATGCGGATCCTGCCTTTGCCCATTAGTTGTGATGGATTTGCTCCACTTCTTGGTTTCCACACACCTACCTAACACCTGCCCTAAAGGTCAGATATGAGGATAAATGAAGTCATACACGGAAAGTGAGTGCTTCTTAGCAGTGTGAAAATAACAGTCACTAGGATTACAGCATTCCAGTAGTGATTATTATATCTGGGTATGGCCCAGTTTGAAGAAGCAGATGTTTCTTTAACCTTCTTGCACATAGGCATTCACTCTCTGCAAAACTGATGATAGCATATGACCACTGGTTGAATACAGTACTGTATCTATTAGGGTGACTCTTTTAGTCAAACTCTTTGGGCAAGACTGCTAAACAATCGTGTGCACAATCAAATGACCATAGAGAAGCCAACAGACCCTTCTTCGTAACTTTCACATCTCTGATAGAATGTTCCAGGGAAGACATTTACTTTAAATAATAGTGTGAATTACATGCTTTGTGATGTAGAGCTTTATACACTTTCTTGTTAATAAACTGCCTTCTTTAGCCATGATGTGTGACTCTCTGAGTGACAAATTTGCAAAGATTGCAGGTGGCCCAGTGTTAAGTTTTCCGTCAATGGGACAAAGAAGGAGCAGAAAGTTGAAGTGAGTATCAAAAGGATAGCAGCAATGTCACGGCAGAGCCAGAGCTAAACTCCATGCGCTAGTTCCTAATCTTCTGCTCTTCGATGGTACCGCTGCTTTCCTGATAAAACTTTTTACTTGAATCACCAAGATCATGCAGCATTGGTTCATACCTTGCAGCAGAAATGTGGAAGTTTCTTTGGAAAATTGTGTACAGTGTATACATACCTTATAGGCTTCCACGACCAAATTGTTGAGGTTGGCAGCTGTTGATTCTATTTCACCAGCAATGGTGCCGGGCAAAAGGGGCAGAAGTTCCTGCAAAAATGTATCAGAATATTTACATAGCTCTATTGCATGGGACAGCGATCGACATGAACAGTTTTGCAGTTACCAGTTGCAAGTAAGCCATTATGTGACTGGAAAGAAATTTAAGATGTGAAAAATTTAAGTAACCCAGGAATGATAGCACGTGCTTGTGTACGTACGTGGGCGTGAGTGTGTGTGGATCCTGAATTACAGGACGATCTCATAATTTAATCAAAGAACAGACCAACGTTTCCCAGCATGTCTTCTGTAGGACACGGCCACAGGAGACTTGAAGTACGGAAAGGGTTCTCATGTCAAGTAAGTTTGGGAATTTGTATATACTGTCTCCCACTTAAATATTCAAAACGAACCTTTGCAGATTAAGTTGGTCAGAATAGGCCTGCAATTTGGAAGTAATTTAATGTTACTTCATGCAGCATTTTGTAGGACTTCTTTAGATACTGTTTTCTCCTATGACAAAGATAAATATTATCTAGGGCTGGTATTGCAAAGAATGACCTTTGGGACGTGTTGGGTTAGATAGATAGAAAAGGCATAGTTATAAGTGGGAACTGCACAGAGAAGACTCTCACAGTAGATGACAGAAACGCTGGATGTTCCCAGAAAGAAAATGAGAATTGGCAGAGGCTCGCCAGTCTGCTTGAGAAGAAACCCTTCTGATGAGAGCAAAGGGCACACAGATATAAGGTATCAGGGTATAGAGGCTTCTTTTCTGTTCATAGGTATCATGAAGTTCCTGCAGTGTGCCAGCCAGGTTTAGGCACTAACAATCTGGTATCTCAAATTGTAGGGAAAATATGTCACTTATCAATTCTAAGAAATCATTTATTGAACTTTTATTGAGCACCTACTATACATTTACTTGGAAATACTAAATTGCCAGGCCACATACTTAAGGATCTTGCAGGTACATAAAAGTGGCATTCTCATAAGCAATGCACATGTGAAGCAGCCACAGACACTATTAAAGGGGTTCTCAGCAGGCATTTCAGAGCAGGCGAAGATTATTGGGACTGTTTCCTTGAAGAGGTGACTTGTCCACTCTGTCTTAAAGGATGAGTAAGAATTAGCCAAGTAATGAGAGAGAATGGCTTCCAAGTACGGGTGTGAAAGAAGGGTGGC
>NW_004524591.1:10068117-10079193 GCF_000260255.1 Octodon degus | reverse complement strand
AATTTTGAATCAGCCCAACTGGATAAGTGTAAAACTAATGAGATTCAGGCCAAACAAATGTCCACCAGACCCTGATCCTTGTACAGCCTGAGCACCAGATCCTAACTAGTTGACCTGAGAACATGTGTTTATTCTCTCCATGTGTGTCAGCCCTGCAGTTTGCACTTGTGCACAAATAATCCAAGGCAGATTCCCAACCGCTCGTGGTTCAGTACTGCCAGGGTTGTATCAGAGGGTCAGTGCATTGAGTTTTGAGACTGAGATTCTCAAATGTGTTTGAGGCTTCTTTAAGAGACTGAAGCTAAAGGTAACAATCTCAGAAAAGTTCTTCTCTTTCCTGTAAAATAATATTTTCTTTCTCTGTAAAGTATAGCAGTCAACTGGTGGTTCATTCTCAAATCATTTTTTTAATCTAGCCTAGCCACAATATCAGGTACAGCTGAGTAAGTGTTTGAAATAGAATATATACATATTTTTTCCATTGTGTATTGAGGTAATACTGATCAAATTTTTAACTTAAACAGAATAGAAAACACTTTTAAGAAAATGTATTTAGTACAGGGTCTACAGGGTGTCACTACACAGATTGGACTTGTAGTGATCCTCCTGTTTTCAGCCTCCCTAGCTCTGGGATCACATGTGCGCGCCACCATGCCCAGTCTCAATCCCCAGCTCAGTGGTCCCTGGGGGTGGGGTCAACCTGGCACTCTGGGGATCAAAGCCCAAACTTTTTTTTTAATATGTTACTTTCCATACGTCTAGGACAATTATTTGTATGCATCAATAATTTCACAAACACTTATCTACTAAATTGCAAATACTAAAAAGATGTTTTCAGGATAAGTGAATTTTCTATACAGTTACAAAAGAAATACCACATAACTCAGACACCACATAGTTTAACTTATTTAAAAAACTACTTTGTTTTAACTTTCAAACAATCAGCAGATTTTTTTTTTTATTTAACCTCTAGGTAGCAGTAAACCTAATTAGCCACAAAGTAACCCTTATACTATTTTTATTTTCACTTATTTCACTTTAAAATTTGGTCTGTGTGTGGCCAGAGGCACTCCTCTTCTAGATTACTTAGTAATCCAGTATTTTCTTGAAGAACGCTGTCCTCTGGCTATTCTGTTGCTGGGGCTATTCCAAAAATAAACTGGTGAGGTTTAAATTACCACAAACTTACAATACCATCTATGATGATGCATTAAGAATTTTCCAGTGAATGAAAAGTATATTTTTATAGTTCACTTCCCCTTCTCCTGACAGAAATAAAAGCCTCTGAGCAAGCTGCAGGGAGTGACCAATTGCCGGAGTGACTCCAGCCCTGTGGAAGAATGCCCTTATTCTTCTCAAAAAGTGTCAGCTCTCTGCAGTCATTTTCTTCTCTGGTTTCGTTCTTTACAAGATCAAGGAATACATGAAACTAATAATGAATGTGAGGTTCTTATTTGGCAGTCTAGACTATATACTTCAATTGCAAATGTACGAATTCTGTACTGTTTAAGTCTACTGCCATGACGTCATTTCAAGGGCTATAAAACTGTGAACATTAAATTTGCGTCCAGCAGTGGCAACTGATGATGCGATTCAAATGTACATTCACGTGCGTGCCGCTGCGACAGCAGCTCCTCGGAGCTACCTGCGTACGCTCGTACTCACCAGCACACAGATTCCCATGGTGATAGGGACAAGAAAAATCATCTTTTTCACAGTATTTTCCATAAACTTTTCCGAGCTTAGTTTTGTGACATAGGCACTCTCCACAAATGCAAACTCCTCGGCCACTGCACACAGGTTGGTCCTTCTGCAACTTGCAGCTTTCCGACAGAAATCCATCTTCTTCCAAGTGACAGCGACTCTCGTCACACTGCCAGCACTTGGAGTCGAGGGAGGTGTCGTCTACACAGCGCTCCTGCGGCCTTCTGCGGTCCTCACACTGACAGCTGCAGCTTCTGTGTATGTGAATTTTAGTGGTTTCATTGAAACCAATCGGCTTGATTATTGCATAATTTTTTCCTCTTGTGACATCACAGTTTTTCATTGTAACTGTTACATTGAAAAGAACCTAAATTTCAGAAGAAAAAGGAAATCTATTGGCGTCTTTTTTTATTGACTATTTTATACCTGTCAATAACATTTGAATCCATATGATATGCATCTTAGAGAAATTAACAGTATTTGTAAATAGATATTTAGTCTTTTTCATATGTAGATAAATATTTCTCTTTATCATTTATTTATTTTGGAAAATTAAAAAAAATCTTTTTTATTTGGTACAAGGTCTTGCTGTGTAGCTCAGACTCCCCAGTGCTGGGATTATAGGTATGTGCCACCATACTCAGTTTTTGGTGGCTGTCTTGGAGCAGGGCCAGCAAGGCATGTGGTGCCAGGGATTGCATTTGAGTCCTTGCACTTACCAGGCTGCCAAGCCATCTCCCTAGCCTCAGAATTTTTTATTTAGATAATTTAAAAAGGAATAATTGCTTAAAATATATTATTTAACAGAACTGAATGTACCTATAGAAGTGTCTACTCCACTTTTTATGATTAATTTCTTAGAAAACTTGACAAAGGACATATCACTTTCTAGATCGAGCTCTGAAAATTCAATGTTCCTGGATATTTGGTACTAGGGATGGATAAACCAAAGCAAAGGCCTTCTGCTCTACAAGTTTTAAACCCTGAGATATTCAAATGCAATTTTTCTTTTTCCCGCTAGAGCTCCAAGTAAAGTCTCAGAGTTAAACTTTATATATGTTGTCAGTGGAAGAACAACACAAGGTTTTCTCTTGTGTTATTGCTCAAGGAAACAGGCTGGGGACTCCTTTTCAAGTCTTGAGACTTCTCCCAGAGTTACACCTTTACCTCAGCTGGAGATATTTGTCCGGAACTGTAGAACCAGGCTGGCAGAAATTGGTTTTATTCTTCTGTCATTTTTTAATTGTTTTTCTCTATTTCTCTTTTTTCCAAAATAAGATTGATTTAATATGTCTATTTTAGTTTTTGGTCTACCTTAACATCTTCAGGTCCTCTAGGAAATGTGTGTGTGTGTGTGTGTGTGTGTGTGTGTGTGCGCGCGTGTGTGTGTATCTTCATGTTGGACTGAAATTTGTCACAATTAGTGCTGAGTTTTTTGGTTGAGAATTATATGTAGCATGATACAAAATATCTAAATTTAAGTTTTTCTATACATTAGAATTTTTAAAAATGTATATGGTTGTTACAGGGTCTCACTACACAGCTCTAACTCGTAATGATCCTCCTACTTTCAGCCTCCCCAGTGCTGGGATTATAGGCATGCGCTACTACGCTCAGACTCTGGCCAGCACAACCCACCTTGGGGGTGGGGCTGGTGTGGCATGTGGTTCCAGGGATTGAACCGTGGTCCCTGTGCTTGCCTAAGAAGGCGCTTTAGTCTGCTGAGCTATCTAGCCAGCCCCTAAGCATTAGAAATCTGAATCATTACTATAATAATAGAATACATTTGGAGTTGGTGCTTTATTTTAAATGCTTTCATTTTTAAGAATAGTAGAGCTGGGCATGGCGATGCATGCCTGTAATCCCAGCACTTGGGAGGCTGAGGTAGGAGGATCATGTGAATTTGAGGCCCGCCTGGACTGTGTAGTGAATTCAGGGCCAACCTGGACGATATGCGGAGGCCCTGTCTCAAAACAACCACAACAATAACAACAAATTAGCAGATGTGCAGCATAACGCTGTCAGTGCCCTTACTGAGAGTTCAGCAGCACTTGGGCTTGGTATAATTAAGAGGTCGGGTGACTATTCTGAAAACCAAATCATTTATAATATTTGCTGGGATCTAAAGAGGGAAAAGGAAGCAGGCAAAGAAAACAAACAAAAAGCCTGTAAGAAGCAAGGAAAACTTCTAATTTTGAGATTTTGTGAGTTATTTAATTTTCCAGAAAATAAGTTACTTTTCACCAGAAAAAAATTTTTCTCTCAAGTTAATGAGAATTAAATGTTTTGTAAACTGGCATATGTCTTTTCAATAAAATACAAGGGATTATTATAAATGAAATTAGAGAATTAGAAACTTGTGATAATTAATTTAAATTACAAATTTGTAGGCTCAATCACACCACCCACAGGTTCCAAAATTCAAGAGGAGAAAAATACACTCTAAAGAGAAAGAAAAGTCTATTTTTATTAATTTTGGCATCTCAGAATATTCTATCTCTTTGACTAAAGTTTTCTCTTTACTATGACACTGAAGTAATTAATAGAACAGTAAATTAGAACAGATAGTAGAAACCATCTAGTCCAAGCTATTCATTTAATAATGAGACAACTGATATCTCAGAGGCTGAATAGCTAAGTAAAAACCGCTTCACTCTGTGAGGATTTCCTCCGAACGTATTTTCTGTTCTCTCTTGTGCCAGTGCTTAGACGATCCCTCTCCTCGTCCTGTTTCCTGATGCTTCTATCGTCCGGATTTCACATTCTATCTCATCCATCTTTAGGTTAAATGCTGCTCTTTATTGTTCCCTCTCTCACATTGAATATATTGAGACAATCTCAAAGTGGAAGGATTTAGCCTTCTTAGCCTTTCTAACCATCCGGTGTATTGCTTTCAACCTCACCTTTACTGGGAGACTGTGCGGTTCGCAACTAACAAGGTGTAAACCTCGCTACAACTATAGCCATCACTTGATTGTACAGACGAGCTTTCCTTGTCTGTACCCGTTGTGACACCAACGTATGAGGCTACTGCTAAGTGTTTAATGTAGCGCATGCTTCTTTAATGTGAAAGTTTGAGAGTAGTTGTTTGAATGAGAACAAGGAGAGACAATAATTTTCAGTTTGAAGTGTGTTCTTGGGAGGAGCCTGTAGTTTTTCAGAATGGTTTGGTGCTCTGTGAGAAAGCATGCCCCAGGACGAGTGCATCTTCCGTGAGGAGGCTGCGAGGCTACGTACCTCGTCGTTGCTTGTCACGCTTCCACAGCCATCCATGCCTGGCTTCCGGGCCCCATCTGGACAGATGGCAGTTATGTTAAAATAGACGCCTTGTACCTGGTTTTCCACTTGAATTTTCACTTCTGAAATAAGCTTCTGTAAAGACATCAGTTTTGACTTACTTAGTGCAGTTGTGTCAGGTGTGAGCAACAAAGCAGAGTCAGGCTTAGCAAATCATTCTAGATTTAATTTTTAACCAAATCAGAATGTGTTCGTATAAAAAGATGAATAAAATGAACCAATTATATTTGAAATATGTAAGAAATACCGATGGATGAGATATCTGTATTTCAATTTCCTATTTGTACAGACATATCCAGGACTGCTTTTTGATTATTTCAGTTATTTCTCACTCAGTTAGACTCACAAAAATGCAATACCATTTGTATTTTTTTTTATGGGGGATCAAACTCAGGACCTTGCACTTTCCAGGCAGGCACTTACATCACTGAGCTATCTCCCCGGCCCTCCATTTGTATTTTGATAAAGTTTAAACAACACCATGAGAGTACATACCATAAAGGGTGGATTTTGACTGTTTGCTTCTGACATTTAAGATTAAAAATTTTAATTTCAAGCACTCTGAGTATCCTGAATGGCTTCCTGTTACAGAATTGAAAGGCACTTCTTGGGGAGCACATTTTTATATTAAACCTACAAGAATTCTCTGACACATATGGCCCTAATGGCTCTCCAACAAATGGTCTAGAATTCTTTTCAAGTCTCCAGGCCCTTGCTTGTGTCAATTAAGTTAGTTTCAAGACTTAATTCTAAAGTAGAGCCTTTTACTGGGAAGGAAACCACCATTCAGTCATTTACTTATTTAAACATCATTAAGTAAACATCCACTTAATGCCCGTCCTGTATTAGGGCACCCACTAATTTCTTCTCTCACAATTTCTGACTTCCAAAGGTCCCAGCTTCCTTAAACACTGCTGTGGGTGCAGTGTGTCCTATAAAGCTAGGGGTCTACCTCAGATAAAACCCCACATCTTAGACTGGTAAAAACAAAAGAAGGGAAAGCATATATATATATATATATACACACACATTCTACCTCTATATATATCTATATCTAAGAGTGACATGTACAAAGTAAACAATTTCTAATGGCTTTCATTTTTTTACTTTAATAAGTTTCTTTCTTAATTTTTCTGTATTTAGGACAGGGTCTACAGGGTCTAAAGGGTCTCACTATGTAGATCAGACTCATATTGATTCTCCTGTTTTCAGCCTCCCAAGTGCTGGGATTACAGGCATGTGCCACCACGCCCAGTCTCCGTCACCAACTCAGCACGCCCCATGGGCGGGGCCGGCACTGCACGCCAGGGCCAGGGATGGAACCCCAGCTGCTGCGCTCTGCCTAGGCAGGTGCTTTAGTATGCTGAGCTATCAGGCCAAACCTTAGTAATTTTATTTCTTAAAAATTGTGTTTTCTAACCTGGAAAGCTCATACACTGCAATTATTAATTAAGTTTAGTAAGCCAATAGACATTGCCAGTGGCATATAATGTTGGTGGGCAATAGTTTGAAAGGTCAGAAGAAAATGCTAAATATAGTAAGTGTTCTCTGCTTGTTTTTGTGAAATTTAGTTTCTCTTAAGACTTTAAGGCTGTTAAGCCAATGTTTTTTAAAGCTGTGTGTGAACACAAATGTCTAAATTTCTAAACCTTTTTTCCCTCAGTTTTGGGATATAGAAACTGAACTCCTTACACAATCTTAAGCTTCCCTTTATGAGACAGATTCTTATTTTCCCCTGATGTGTGATTCTTCAATGAATTGGGGATTGTTTCAGTGGGACCATGGAAACAAGACGAATTTTAGAAGAATCAAAAAATGTAGACATATAAAAATAATAGCAGAATCTCGATGTAAGGAAGTTAGTTAGGGTAAACTTTTTAAAAAATATAATAGAATTTTTCCATTGCAAAGGTAATCAGAACCATCGTGGGTTACCACACCCCACATTTCTAAAGAAATGGACGTGAAACTGTAACTGATGTCTCCGTTGGTACGGTGACAACACAGGTCACTGTATGTGCTTTGAGGCATACAAACACAGGGTGATGCCTAGTTGTATAGGTCTCTTCCTTACCTGGATTGTTGTTAGGAATAAACTATCAACCAAAATGAATTGTATACACATTTGATTTTTCTTTAGCAAAAAAATTCCCTGGTTTTGATTTTTCTTGTACCATAGTGAGAGAGATGCAATTTTAGATATTTTTCCTTATTTCATTCAGCATAATTTTCAGATATATAACAAATCCCAGGTAAAAATAAATCTAAAAAAGTTACTTTCATTTAAAAATAAATTTAAGGGCCGGCCAGATAGCTCAGTGGGTTAAAGCACCTGCTTAGGCAGATGTAGGGAGTAGGTTTGATCCTCAGCATGCCAGCCCTGATGTCACTCCTGGGGGGCACTGAGAGGGCGATTGAGACTGGGGGTGATAGTATGTGCCTGTAATCTCAGCTCTTGGGACACTGAAAACAGAAAGATCACTACAAGTCTGATCTGTGTAGTAAGATCCTGTAAGACTCTGTACTAAAATACATAAAAAAAATAAACAGGGTCCTCATTTTATAGTCTGTATCGATTCTTTGTCTTTTTGTTTTGTAGTGAAATTGATGAGAGATATTGCCTGAAGAAAATCAGAAGAGAAGGAGCCTGAGGCTGTTCGGAAACAGTCTGGCTCCTATTTACTTGGTTAAATTCTGCATGTGCTGGGAACAGAGTCCAAGAATGTGGGGAAGTAAGACATTATAAACGGCCCATCAATTCAAGTAGACATCATCCATACGGAACCGCAGTGCAGGAAGCACCTGGGGCATGGAGGGAAGAAACACCTGCATGCGGATCCTGCCTTTGCCCATTAGTTGTGATGGATTTGCTCCACTTCTTGGTTTCCACACACCTACCTAACACCTGCCCTAAAGGTCAGATATGAGGATAAATGAAGTCATACACGGAAAGTGAGTGCTTCTTAGCAGTGTGAAAATAACAGTCACTAGGATTACAGCATTCCAGTAGTGATTATTATATCTGGGTATGGCCCAGTTTGAAGAAGCAGATGTTTCTTTAACCTTCTTGCACATAGGCATTCACTCTCTGCAAAACTGATGATAGCATATGACCACTGGTTGAATACAGTACTGTATCTATTAGGGTGACTCTTTTAGTCAAACTCTTTGGGCAAGACTGCTAAACAATCGTGTGCACAATCAAATGACCATAGAGAAGCCAACAGACCCTTCTTCGTAACTTTCACATCTCTGATAGAATGTTCCAGGGAAGACATTTACTTTAAATAATAGTGTGAATTACATGCTTTGTGATGTAGAGCTTTATACACTTTCTTGTTAATAAACTGCCTTCTTTAGCCATGATGTGTGACTCTCTGAGTGACAAATTTGCAAAGATTGCAGGTGGCCCAGTGTTAAGTTTTCCGTCAATGGGACAAAGAAGGAGCAGAAAGTTGAAGTGAGTATCAAAAGGATAGCAGCAATGTCACGGCAGAGCCAGAGCTAAACTCCATGCGCTAGTTCCTAATCTTCTGCTCTTCGATGGTACCGCTGCTTTCCTGATAAAACTTTTTACTTGAATCACCAAGATCATGCAGCATTGGTTCATACCTTGCAGCAGAAATGTGGAAGTTTCTTTGGAAAATTGTGTACAGTGTATACATACCTTATAGGCTTCCACGACCAAATTGTTGAGGTTGGCAGCTGTTGATTCTATTTCACCAGCAATGGTGCCGGGCAAAAGGGGCAGAAGTTCCTGCAAAAATGTATCAGAATATTTACATAGCTCTATTGCATGGGACAGCGATCGACATGAACAGTTTTGCAGTTACCAGTTGCAAGTAAGCCATTATGTGACTGGAAAGAAATTTAAGATGTGAAAAATTTAAGTAACCCAGGAATGATAGCACGTGCTTGTGTACGTACGTGGGCGTGAGTGTGTGTGGATCCTGAATTACAGGACGATCTCATAATTTAATCAAAGAACAGACCAACGTTTCCCAGCATGTCTTCTGTAGGACACGGCCACAGGAGACTTGAAGTACGGAAAGGGTTCTCATGTCAAGTAAGTTTGGGAATTTGTATATACTGTCTCCCACTTAAATATTCAAAACGAACCTTTGCAGATTAAGTTGGTCAGAATAGGCCTGCAATTTGGAAGTAATTTAATGTTACTTCATGCAGCATTTTGTAGGACTTCTTTAGATACTGTTTTCTCCTATGACAAAGATAAATATTATCTAGGGCTGGTATTGCAAAGAATGACCTTTGGGACGTGTTGGGTTAGATAGATAGAAAAGGCATAGTTATAAGTGGGAACTGCACAGAGAAGACTCTCACAGTAGATGACAGAAACGCTGGATGTTCCCAGAAAGAAAATGAGAATTGGCAGAGGCTCGCCAGTCTGCTTGAGAAGAAACCCTTCTGATGAGAGCAAAGGGCACACAGATATAAGGTATCAGGGTATAGAGGCTTCTTTTCTGTTCATAGGTATCATGAAGTTCCTGCAGTGTGCCAGCCAGGTTTAGGCACTAACAATCTGGTATCTCAAATTGTAGGGAAAATATGTCACTTATCAATTCTAAGAAATCATTTATTGAACTTTTATTGAGCACCTACTATACATTTACTTGGAAATACTAAATTGCCAGGCCACATACTTAAGGATCTTGCAGGTACATAAAAGTGGCATTCTCATAAGCAATGCACATGTGAAGCAGCCACAGACACTATTAAAGGGGTTCTCAGCAGGCATTTCAGAGCAGGCGAAGATTATTGGGACTGTTTCCTTGAAGAGGTGACTTGTCCACTCTGTCTTAAAGGATGAGTAAGAATTAGCCAAGTAATGAGAGAGAATGGCTTCCAAGTACGGGTGTGAAAGAAGGGTGGCAAGGACAAAGACACAAAGGACCAAAAGCCCTGCCTAGCGAGCACACATGGGACCGCTAGAATCATGGCTCGAGGGGCAGTGCAGGCAGAGCACAGCGCCAGAAGGAGGCCTGCTGGACAGGCAGAGGCCAGGCGGTCACCTGGGCCATGTTAGACTTCGCCCTTCTAATCAGAGGGAGCCCCTGGAACGTGCCACTTAGGGCAGCCCTACGACTGCACTTGTGACTTTAGCAGGTCACCCTGACAGCCACGTGCAGGGTGGATTTGCGAGGTGGGTTACAAAGCGGCTTTGGGCAGGGAAAAGATGGCTTGCAGAAAGGATCCCCGGGCAGTACAGCGGGTGACTTGTGGCACACACGGGTTCCTCGGGCTGCTAGGTCCGGGTGATTCTTACTTTGCTCGCAATTCAGTTAATATTATACTTGATTTAATGCTTCATCAATCAAAGGCAAATTCGCAAAGGAGGAGGGAGAAACTGGGAAAGCTAGAGCCAATAATATTCTGAAAAAATAATAAACAGCAGGGAAAGAGAAGAGCAAAGCTATTTAAACAAGCTGTACATAAAGTCAGCTAGTAAACCTAGAGAGAAGCACAGGATTTGAGGGGTAGAAATCTCTGGGCAAGTAGTTCACCTTTGTAAATGTTTCCTAATCTTAAAATGGGAATATTAATAAAAGAGCCCTCATTGTTTTAATACCTAAGATAAGTAGAGAATTAATATTTAAAATCTCAGTCCCTGACAATAGTTAATTTAAGTACATAAGACATAAAAGTGATACCTGTTCCTATTAAAGTATTTCTGATCATTTAATTTGAGTTAGAGTCCTACTTCAGTGGATGTGCTAATTTGTTGTTACATTAAAAAAAAAAAAATGAGGGTCTGGGGAGATGGCTCAGTGGAATAAGCACTTCTCTGGCAAGCGCAAGGGCCTGAGTTCAATCCCGGGTTCTGAAAAAAAAAATGGTTCTGTGGCATATACATTTTGGAAACCAGCAAATTAAATAAGATTTCATTTTTCATTTCTACAGGATGAAAGATATGATTAAAGCACTTAATAATAATTAGATAATTAAGATGACTAATTGTATAGTTAGATGTTATGCAAATGTGTGAAATAATACCAACTTTTTGGAAAATGCAAATATGTTCACATAGTTGCTAAAGCCAGTGGAAAATACAGTCTT
>NW_004524591.1:10036586-10067837 GCF_000260255.1 Octodon degus | reverse complement strand
TCTAAAGTTTTAAACAATAAGTAGAGGGCCCTGGAGATTGAGATTGAGAAGGTCTACAGTTTACTGGGTGGAAGGAAGAAATCGAGGGAGGCAGATGTAGACCAGTGAACAGTGACACATACTAGAAGTTAGGGAACTGCAGCATCGCGGGAATAATGCTGGGAAGAGAGACCCTAAAAGAACTTCCAAGAAAGCTACAGCAAGCACACAAGAGAGCCGTTCTGTGCCTTGCTCTCACAGCATCTGCAGAGTGATGCTGCGGCTTGGCACCTCTCCTATTTGCAAAGTCTACTTGGCCCAAAGGATTCTGGGTACAACCAAAATGATCCTCAGGCACAAGGGGTTTAATCAGCTTAGCTGCCCACTTCTGTAGCCTTCTTGGAACTTTCCTGGACAACCCAAAGTCAGGTACTCATATCCATTATTGATGCTAGGTGTTTTATAGGTGGCCTGAGATCACAGCTCTTCACTCAGTGCAGCCTAACTAGGACAAAGGTGGAAAACACCTTACCGAGACCAAAACCAGGCGTGCTGGTGAAACTGAAAATTAAGCTGATGTTCTCCAGCTTCAACCTTCTATAAGGACATGCTGATGGACCAGAATATAAGCAGTTCTGGACATGGGAAGCCCAGAGGTGCGGTGTGAAAGTGCTTACTCTGTAAAACTCTTGTCATTATTGTCAAATATTAGGCTGTGTTGATGTTGTATTGAACAAAATTCCCAAACACACTTAGTACACACACTTGGTTCTAGATGATATGAGTCTAGATCAAATTTCTATTTAAGTGCTAACATGAGATATTACAAAGTGTGTTTTAGTTAACACAGTATGACATTTCTGATTCCAAAAAGTGTCCTAAATTCAACCATAATGCAAATATTCTAATTTTTTATTTTTTGGGAATTAACATACCTTATACCAGTGAAACTGTTTTCCTTGAACTGCAAAAATGACATTAATGTTGTTTTCTATTAGCTTTTCTGAAAGTTGACCTAGTGATGGATGTTCCTGTAGTAGAAGATGGAAAAAGAGAGTGAACTTTAGTAGCTCAGCCTCACACATATCCAAACATATATTTTGAAGAAAAATTGCAACCTACCTAACAAGGAACTTCCTTGGTAAATGTTATGGTTTTATTAGAGGCATTTAAATTATTTTCAAATATAACATCAATATCAATGTATTGAGCACATTTTTATAGGCAAAAACTATACAAATCTACAACACATAAATGAAGAGGGCCTATTTCAATGTGTACTTAAAGCCATCAAGACCTTTTTAAAAAATGCATGGACTCAAAGTGATGAAATTGAAAGATAATTAAATATTCATAGAGACATATTAGTGACAATTACACTTGGAAGCATAATTCAGTAACATGTGTTAAATGTAAACATATATTTGTGTATATGTATATGCCTATAATCATATGTACATATAAATCTATCTATCTATCTATCTATCTATCTATCTATCTATCTATCTATCTATACTAATATGTGTAGATATACATATTTGAGTTAACGTGATACAGTATAAACTTTATTTAGAAGCAGAAAACTGTGCTCAAGTCCTAGGTTTGTCATTTTATGACAAAAGCCCTCAGTTCCATCCTATGTTAATATATGAACAATATCACCCTTTTATGACTATTGGTAACATTAAGAAACCGCAATAGTATGTAAAGTATTTGGTGTAGTTTCCTGTATCTAGTAGGTACTCAAAGCTAAGAGCAAGTATACTTTTCATTTCCAGCTACTTGTACAAAATATAGACTGTATCCCCATATATTGTCACTGCACTTAATTTGTTATAATGATATTTTAAAATTCTACATCATTTTGATAAAACATATGCAGAACCAATTGTGACATTCCTTGTGGTAGTAAAATCTAGGGATAACGAGGAGGAGGGGAATAAAATTTTGTTTTAAGGGCTAGAGATAGAGCTCAGAGATAAAATGCTTGCTTGAAATGTGCAAGAGTCTGGGTCAATCCCCAGAGATGAAAATTAAGTTAGATTACAAAGTTTAAAATGATGGAAATTCCTATCTAAAGTTATGTAGGTAGGGCCGGCCAAATAGCTCAGCATATTAAAGTGTCTGCAAGCAGGCGCAGGGGCCAGGAGTTCAATCTCTGGGCCTGCCATGCTGGCTCTGCTCCCAGGGCGCACTGAGATGGCGATTGAGACCGGGCATGGTGGTGCACCCCTGTAATTCCAGCTCTTGGGAGACTGTAAAAAGGAGGATCACTAGGAGTCTGATCTAGTAGTGAGACCCTGAACACCCTGTAGATCCTTCCCTGAAACACACACACACACACACACACACACACACACACACTCAAAAGTTATGTAGGTAGAAATAGTAACCTCATTTTTTAAATAAGTGTTTTTCTAGGAATTCTGTGATTGCTTTCTTTATAGTTCATTACAAAGTAATGATACCAAGCTCTACCTGCCAACGCTTCCTCATTTGATGGTGCCTAACTGCACGAACCCAAGCTTTAGTGACTGAGGCTGACTAGGATCGTGAGATCGATATTCAAATTATTGCATTGTTTTTGCTCCTTGCTATACTCTCCAGCCCTAACTGTGTTTTGTTTATTGGAAACTTTTGCTGAACTAGTTTTGTTCTAAAGATGTCTGTATTTTGGAAACTACACAAACTCAGAAGAAAGCAAAATGGACTGGTTTCACTTATAACCTGAGTTCTGTGACCCACATAATAAACTTACAAATACAGACATTAAGTATATTCCACTGTTTAAAAACATTGGGGCTGAGGATGTAGCTAAGTGGTACAGCGCGTCCTGAGTGTGCACGATGCCCTGGGTTCAATCCCAAGGGGAAGCCAGACATAATCCTTTCATTTCTATAGTGTCCATATTTGTGACGGCAGCAACAACTCATATGTTCACGGGTTGCATTTAAATGTGATATGAATACAAGTTATGAAAAAGGCTTAAAAAGTATTACCACATGGGTTTGCACAAGAGCAATTCTGCCCAGAGCAATTCTTAAGAATGTAATTTTAAAGTAATAGAAAAAAAATCTTCCCAATATAAATTCTGACAGCTAAATTTTTATTCTTGTTCCTAACAAAATGCATAATCTTAAAATAGATTTATAACTTTGCTTAACCTAAGTAAATTAAAGTGAACAGGCAAAGGCAAGGTTAATTTAGCTGTATTGGGAATATTGTTTTAATGGCAGCAACTACTTTTCAAATAATTTTGCTTTGACAAAAAAATAATTGCAGCTTGCCAAGTGCTCACTTTCCTTAATTTAAAAACTATTCATATTTTTAAGGAAAATTTAATCCATATGGTTTTAACCAGCTAATATTTAACTCACATAAAAATCACATTTAAAGAAAAGTTGACAACGTAAGCAGCTCTTCCTCTCACGCCCTTTGCAAAATAAAAGGAGTCATGTGGGATTAACATACACACAGTTTAAATCTAGAATATTTTAGTTCAGTCAGAAGCTCATTAAAAAGATCGGTCAGATTTTTAAGCTTAAAAGAACACATGTTTCAAACTCTAGAGAGAAATTTGTTTCAAAAGAAAATTCCAAGTACCTTGAGGCTGATCTCTAAAAATCACAAATGTATAACAGATGTTTAAATAAACCACCGTTGACAAGAGGCCTATGGATTAATAATGGCCCTTTTGGAGGCCCCTTCCCCTTTCCTCTATGAAGCTTATTATCATTTAGGATTTGATCTTTCTGCGCTTTATTTTGTCAGTAGGAGAACACACTCCCTCACAGGCAGCTGTCTTCGTCAAGTGCCGCCATTGCCCCTCTGTCTAACCCCCTTTGTCTAGCCCATTACACGTTGTTTCTCTTAACCCCGAAAATAATTACTCGAGATAACAAGCATGTCAGGGGCAAAAGGGAGAAGTTAAAGCAATGTGCCAAGCCAGCTGCTAAGTAACTAAGGTTGTGGGGAGTGAATTATAAATGTCAAAGGAAAGAGGAGGTAAGAAAGTCTTGGGGAGCCATTGCAGTGAAAGTGATAGTTGAACAGAGATGTGTGGTAGAAGTTTGGTAGCCCCTGGGTCTAGGTGGGAAAAGAAAAGTGTTTACCTTTCTCTCCATCTTAAGTAAAATTAGTAATAAAAGGTACATAAGATAATTTAGAACATTGAATATTGAATATTGTAATAATGTATTTAAACAACCCCAATAAATTAAGTGTCAACTATATGAATTATATTTTAGGATTCTTTTTATAAAGGAAGACAAATAACATTGAAGCAATCTGACAGCAGACATTTATCTAGAGATGAAAACTTCAAAGTATATGCTGTCAGTCTACATCTACTAACATAGCCTATCATCTTTTTGTAAAAACATGCAAATGCTTAACAACGCTTTAGAAAAACAATGACAAAGCCAGGGAAAACTGTAAACAAAAGCTCATTAGTAATTGAGTCTATACAAATAGTAACACATGTGAAACATCTAGAAATTAAAGTTTCATAAGCTAGAAACAACATTTTGCAAATACAGTTTTTCTATGAAAACTCATTGAGCTCTAAATTTCTTTTTATTTTAAAGAGAAAAAAAATTCCAATAAAAACAATGACAGAGTTTTACAACAAGATAATAGGAAATTAACAATAGTTAATATATTGCATATTGCCACCTTCAAAGTAGTTGCTCAGATTAAAAGACGTAAGCATGAAAGATTAATCAAACAATGTAAGCACAAACCACTTTTAATGAACTAATAGAAATTAGTAGTATAATTTATCTTAGAATATATATATATATATATATATATATATATATATATATATATTCCCTTCCATTTCTTCTCCTTTCCCCCATTCCAGTTGTTCCTTCCTCTTGAGCAGTTTCTTTTCCTCTCATAATATCTATTTATATTTTGAATCTTCTTAACTCTGATAATTTTTTATATTAGGAAGATAATGTGATGTATGTACACATGAGTCTGATTTATTTCCCTTGTAAATAAGATCTCAAGTTGCATCCACTTACTTATAAAAGTCTCAATTATATCCTTCTTTATAGCCAAGTAGTACTTCATTGTATAAAAGTACTACAAAATTTTATTGATTCCTCAGTTGGAGGGAATCTGGGTTGTTTCCAATATTTAACTATAGCAAATTGTGCTTCCATAAACATGGGTGCACATCTATCGCTGTGATATGATGTTTTTAATTCTTCTGGGAAAATACCTAGAAGGGGAGGAGCTGGGTTGAACGGAACCTCTAATTCTAGATTTTTGAGGAATCTCCACTGCAGTTGTTGCGCCAGTCTGCATTCCCACCAAGAGTGGAGAAGGGTTCCTTTCCCTCACAGCCACCCCAGCATTTCTTATGGGTTAATTTCATGAGATAGCCCTCCTTTCTGGGGTGAGGTGGAATATCAATGTTATTTTAATTTGCATTTCTCAAATGACCAATGATATTAAATATGCTTTCACATATTTATTTTCCATTTGTGTTTCTTCTTCTGGAAAGTGTGCATGCATCACAAACTCCCATCTTTGGACTGGGTCTTTGACTTTGTGGGGGGTATGATTTTTTTTTTTTTAGTTCTTTGTGTGTTCACTGTAGAAATCCTTTGTCTGAGGGGGAGTCGGCTAAAATTTTTCCCACTCTGTGAGTTTTCTTTGATTCTGTTAGTGATTTATTTTGACATGCAAGAGCATTTTAATAAGATGAGGACCCAGTTGTTGATTCTTTGAAGAACTCCCCAGGCAGATTTTTGTTCATGAACTCTCGGTCTACACTTCTGTCTTTGAGATTTCTATCCACTTTCTCTTCCAGTAGATTCAGTCTTTAGGTTTAATTTAAATCTTTGATCCATTTTGATTTTCATTTAGAGCATGATGATAGACATGGCTCTAGTTTTAGTCTTCAGCATGTAGCGAGCCAGTTTTCCCAGCATCATTTATTGAAGAGGCTTTCTTCCAGTGAACATGTCTGGCTCCTTTGTCAAAGACAAGGTGGTTGAGCATGTTTGGAGTTGTGTCTGCATCTTATAATCTGCTCCATTGATCCTAAGGTCTGGTTTTTGTGGGTTTTTTTGCCAGTACCATGCTCATTTTATCACAGTAGCTTTGTAGTATAATTTCAAGTCAGGGATGGTGGTGCCTCCTGCCTTGTCTTTGTTACCCAAGACTGCCTTTGCTATTCTAGGTCTCTTCTGTTGCCAAGTGAATGTTAGGAATGTTTTTCTCAAGATCTGTGAGATATGTAAATGGTAATTTACTCAGGATTGCATAAAATCTGTGTTACAGTTTTGGGTGAATGGCCATTTTTCCACTTTCAGTTCTTCCTCTCCATGAGCAAGGGCTCTCTTTCCATTTTCTGTTATCTTCTTCAATGTCATTTTTAAATGTACTATAATTTTCACTGTATAGATCTTTTACTTCCTTTGTTATATTGATTCCCAAGATGTTAATATTAAGATGCTATTGTGAAGGGTGAGGTTTCCCTAATTTTGGTTTTGTACAGGAATATTGTTGATTTCTAAGCATTGACTGTATCCAGCTATGCTGCTGAATTTACTTATTCATTCTAGAAGTCTTTTGGTGGAGTTTTTCGATTATTCTATGTACAATATCATGTCATCTGCAAATAATGATAATCTAACTTCTTTCCTATCCTTATTTACTTTATTTTTCTCTCTTGCATAATGGTTCTGGCTAATGTTTCCAGAACTGTATTGAATAGGAGTGGTGATATTCCACTTTCATTCATTTAGTATAATGTTGGCTGTTGGTTTGTCATAGATGGCTTTTATGAGAATGAGGTTAAGACCATCTATTCCAACTTTCTGTAGGGTTTTTATCATCAAGGAGTGTTAGGCTTTATCAAAAAGTTTTTTTTTCTTTTTTTTGCACCTATTGAGATGATCATGTGATTTTTTTTTGTCTTTGGGGTATTACAGTCTCCCATTGCAACTGTGTTATTCTTTATATGATTTTGCATGTCTATTAATATATGTCTTATACAGTTGGATGCTTCCATATTTGGTGCCTGCATATTTACAATTGTTATCTCTTCCTCTTGAAGTTTTCTCCTAACAAGTATGTAGTGACCTTCTTTCTCTCTTTTGATCATTCTCGGTTTGAAGCTCACATGGTCTGTAAATGGCATAACTACCCCTGCCCTGCTATTATTTCTGGATTCCTTTTGCATGAAATATTGTCTTTCATCCTTTGACTTTCAGGTCATGAGTTTCTTTCCAAGTTGAATGCTTTTGTTGTGTACAGCATGTTGTTGAATACTGTTGCTTGATCCATTCTGCCAAACAATTTGTTTTGATTTTTGAATCAAGGCCACTTACATTGATGGTTACAGTTGGTATGTGTTAGCACATCTTTGCCATGCTATTTTCTTACTAGTGGCTCCTTACTTTTCCACTCTGTTTAATTGCTTGCCCTACCTATTGGTTTCTTTCTGTTCTTTGTCATGGAATTGTGATCATATTTATCTTTCAGTACTTTTTGTGGTGTTGCTTTGGTGGTTATGAAGTTCTTCAGTTCTTTGTCATGGAAGTGTCTTGTTTTTCCATTCATTTGAAAGATAGTTTTTCAGGGTAAATTCCTCTGGGTTTGAAGTGGTTTTGTTTCTGGACTTGAAATGCCTCACTGTAAACTCCTCTTGACTTGATGCTTTCTGTTGAGAATTCCGTCGTTATTCCAATGGGCTTTCTATTATAGATGATCTGTTTCTTTTCTTTAACAGCTTTTTAATATTCCATTCTTGCGATGAATTTGTGGGATCTTGATTATTCTATGTCTCAGTGTAGATTTAATTTGGTTATTGCTATCTGAAGTTTTATATGCTTCACTTAACTGTCAGATTCATTTCTCATGCTTGGTAAATTTTCTCTTTCTTCTGCAAATTTTTTTTTTTTAATGTCATTTGCAGTGGCTCTTGCTTTTCCATTGACACCAATTATTCTTATATTACTTTTCTTTTTATTCTCTTGAAGATGTTGAATTGTTATTTCTTGATCTTTTCTTCTTCTCTTTTTTGGTGGCATTGGGAATGAAACTCAGGGTCTTGCATTTGCCAGGCAGGTGCAGTGCCACTGAGCTAAATCTCTGGTCTCTCCTTTCTTATTTTCAAGAGATATTTCCTTTCATTATTGCTAGCCATGATCTTGTCTTCAAGGTTGAAAATCTGTCTTCAGTTTTATTTAAGTGATTTTGCCAGCTTTCCATGAAATTTCCAATTTTGGGGATCTCTGTTTGAACCTGTTTCATGCATTCTATTTCTTTGCTATACTGATGGTTTACACTTTCCATCCATTTCTTATCATAGTCTTTTAAAAAAGATCTCTACGATAGATTTTCTTAGTAATTGCTTTATGAATGCCTACATTTCTTTTTTTTTAACTGAGAGATTATTTATGATCTGATTTCCACTTAGCCTGATGCATTTATTTCTTGTCTTCGGTTGCTATCATTTCAAAGATTTCAGCTGGGTGTCTGCCACTTTCTTCTCTCTCATTGTCTCCTGGATTTGTGCTTAGTGGGCTGGAGGTCTGAGGTTATATTTTGTTTCTGTCTCTTTTCATTTTCTAAAATTTTTATATTGTTTTCTGTGTCAGTCCTTGTAAGTTTTTGTAGTAGGTAGCGATATGACTAGGATCAAGTCCTTCTTGGAAAAGTCTGTTCCTCATGGATGTCTCCATGTGTGGGAGGTTCTTGGTTTGTGTCTGTTCCAAGATCTTACCTTCCCAGTTAACTAAGACTGAGATACTAGTATAATTTTAGCTCAGTCTGCAGTTCTTTGTTGCTGAGCTTTGCTGTGGTTATTGCCCCAGATCTTCCTAGTATTGTTACAGAATGGAGAGCAATTGATTACAACAGATATGACATCCTAGCTATAATAGTACATTAAGCAGTAACAATAGCATCAAGTATAGTTTAGAAGCTGACAAACTGTGGTAGCTATTGATTTTGTGTCTTAAACCATAGAAGCAAAAGCTACAATTATATAAAAGAACCCATTATAAATTGGGATATTGTATTCAAAATGTTTTCCCGTGGGGGCTGGCAAAATGCCTCAGCAGATTAAAGTGTCTGCAAGCAGGTGCAGGGGCCGGTGGTTTGATCCTCGGGCCTGCCATGCTTGCCCCATCCCCAGGGTGTGCTAAGATGGCAATTGAGACTGGGTGTGGCGGCGCGTGCCTGTAATCCCAGCTTTTGGCAGGCTATAAACAAGCAGATCATTACGAGTCCGATCTAGTGGTGAGACCCTGAGCACCCTGTATACCCTTCCTTAAAATAAAAAAAAAAAAAAAAGTGTTTGCCCTTGTTAGAGTTTTACCCTGTGGTGGGGGAGATTTAATAAGAACAGTAGCTAAAACAAATACAGCCGAGAAGAGAGCATCAGCAAGGCTTAAGGACCTAGGATCAAGCAAGCTTTGGAAAACTAGGGAACAGGGAAAAAGAGAAAGAGTGAAGGAGTAAGCAAAGTATTATCTGAACTTGGTCATGCAGTTTGGGAGACGGGCATAGTTTTCTGTGGCTGGATTTCTTCCCAGCAGTTTAGAAAACAGTGAAAAAGAAAAGAGAAAAAAAGAAAGAAAGTAAAAAGAAAAACAAAATAAGACACGTAAATAAAAATCCACAGGGGGGAAAAAAAAAAAGAGAGAGCAGAGGGGGCCCCACTCACCTGCTTCTATTCTGTATGGCTTTGTCCCAGGCATGATTTTGGTGCACCCAACTTATTGCCATTGTTGCCATGGGTTTTTCATGCCACCAGTCCTGCCTGTCCTTCTTGTGGCCCTAATTGGGTCCCTGCTGTGTCACTGGGTTCCCTCTAGTCTCTGGGCCTTGCAGCACATGTCACCTGGGTTCCCATGGCACAGATGGTGGCGGTGGATTTATTTTCTATCTACATGGAGATACAGTGGTAACTACATAGAACAGCAGGGCTTCTTAACACTTGGGTCTGTGTATTCCTTGTGTGAGGGCACCCCTCAGAGCACAGGAAGCATACCCGGCTTCACCCACTAGACAGTAGCACTTCTTTTCCTGAGATGTGACTACCGTGTCTCTGGACATGGAAATGACCCCCACAAGGTAAAACTGCTCCATCCAAGAATCATACCACAAGTAGGACCTCTGGAAACAGACCCCGGGAGTGCCGTCTCCTGACTCTGTCATTGCTTTCTATGTGCTATAGTTTGGATAGCCACTGTCCTTTTCCAAAGGCCCATGCATTGAAATCTTTGTTTCCAGACAGGTACTAGTGGGAGGCAGTTTAAGAACTGAGTGAAGAACTGAAACCTAAAGGAAGGTCTTTAGGTAAGTGGGGTGATTCTTTGAAGGCGGCTGTGGAAATGCTTCCTTATATTTTCTCTCTTTTGCTCCAAAGCCATGATTCAAGTGGTTTCAATCTACCATTTGCTTCCACCCTGATGTACTGTGATAGACCTGAAGTAATCGGAGCAACCTGTCAGGACTACCACCTCCAAGACTGTGAGTCAAAATAAAACTTTTTCCTTTTTAGGCTGGTTTTCCCAGGTAATCGTTATAGTGATGCAGTGACTAATACACTATGTGACTGGGCAGCAGTCCACATTCCTGGAAACCTATTGCCATATCTACATCCAAGTCCATATTTATATTTATACCTATATGTAACATACAAATGCTAGTGTCTACCTCTCAGACTTCTGTGGTGATAAATGAGATAATACAAAGGCTTTCATTAACCATTCTATGACTTCTTCCTCCACATTTGTGGTGAGCAGGAACTCCTTTCTGAAAGTCACGCTGGCTGGTGTCCTTTGCAGGCACTGCTCTACAAGGGAGTGTGACTTAGACAGGACACAGATGCCCCAGGACCTCCATTTTCTCATTCACAGAACAGAAATGGAGCAGTAGCTCACCTCCCTGTGACATTGAGTGGTTTTAATAAATTATTGCTTAGGAAGAGATATTTGGTGGGCATTATTAAATATGCCAGATGTCTTCTTGGTTATGCTGTAATTGGTGTGCTTCACTGATTTATTTTTTATGACTGACCATCAGGTGTTGGAATTTATGGCTCCTGCCAAAATAGGTATCATTTGGAATCATGGTACTCTGCTTATTGAAGAGGAGCATAGATGACAAGTTTTATAAGCACTTTAAGAGTGGTAACAAAATTTTCTTCCTAATATTATTTGACAAAAATATCTAATGTCATTATATATTACATTTTAAAATCAAATCTAAATTTCATTGTGCAGCTCGCCTATTCCTAGCCTCCCTTTTGTTCCACTCCAGAGGCACCACAGAGGCAGAGGCAGGCTCCTTGGAGGCTGTCGTAGGTGATTTCTGCAGGCAACATTTGCTTTCAATAATGATAATAGTAATAAATCCAGCCCAATATTGTTTGCAGACATCATTTTCTGGCTACTTTTCTGAGAACATAAAAAGCACTCAAATTACATTGCATAAAATAATGTAGAAAATGTTACAATATTTATAATTTACAGCAGACAGTTTAGCAAACATGCATTTGAAATCAGGCATTAGTTTTAGAAATTCTAGAAAATGTCACATTATTTAAATAAACCTGCACATTGATTCAAATCTTTCTTGTTTCATTCAGTGCCTGGCATAAATTAAGTGCTTGGTGAATTTTCATTTTTATTAATATGTAGCTGAAACCCAAAGCTGGGAAGCAGAAACAGAGAGCTACTTAACATTTTCTGAAACTGAAGAGGCAATTTCTTACAGGCACCAAAGAGAATCAAGAGACCTTACTAAAAGATTACAATGATGTAGCTAATGGAACTCTATCTGGTATCAATATCAGCTGTAAATGTCTTCTAGACTTTGAAAATGTCAAAAATGTCCCTTAGAAAAATGAAATAGCATGGAAATAAATGTAATAACTTCATAAAAGCTTGTTAACTCATGCAGGGAAGTACAGGATTAAATTAGTTTAAAATGTCCTTAAGCTCTTTCTCATCAGCAGTTCCTGAAAAATTGAATGCTACCCATGGTAAAAAAAAAAAAAAAAAGCTTCCTAAATAGTACACACAAGTCATGTACAGGCTTAACAGAACTGTATGAGAAGAGGCACAGTGTGGACTTTTTATTCACAAGAAAGTGTATGTCTGCAGTGATGCACCACGTGCCTCCTGAAATTCTGCCTCTTTTCCTTTTAGTTATGTGTTTGGAACGTATAATAAATACACTCATATTGGGGTGCTGGTACATGCTATAAATATGGTATCTTGATACAATTCTGCCTTAATCATCTTAGATTCTTGTACACTTGCATCCCAGTACAACTGCAGAACAAGAAATGGACTATGAAGTCAGTGGTGGAGAATTCTGAAGAGGTGGGGGATGGGGAGATGGTTCAGTGGAATAAGTGCTTCCCTGGCAAGCGCAAGGGCCTGAGTTCAATCCCCTGTTCTGAAAGAGAGAGAGAGAGAGAGAGAGAGAGAGAGAGAGAGAATTCTGAAGAGGTATAAGAAAGGATGGAGGATCCCTGGCCATGGTATAGCTGGACACTTTTATTTTCTAAAGTGAAGATGGTGGGCCGAGGAGATAGCTCGTAAGTCTAAATCCCTGCCTGGCAAGTGCAAGGACCCAGGTTCCATCCTCGGTACTGCCTGCTGTGCCAGCTCCAAGCTGAGCAGGCCTCCGAAACCAGGCGTGGTGGTGCACACCTATAATCCCAGTGCCAGGGAGGCTGAGACAGGAGGATCACTATGAGTCTCAGCTGTGTAGCGAGACCCTGTACCAAATAAATAAATAAATAAATAAATAAATAAAATATTTTTTTGAAAATGAGAGAAGATGGGAAAAAGATGAAGAGAGTGCAAAGAGAAAGATTGAGAAGGGGAAGAAAAAATTTAAGATGTGTTATGCACATGTATCAGCTCTTTGGATGCTGCCAACACATACTTTAAAAAGCTATGTGGGAAAGGAAATATCAAACCTGCACTATGAGATCCTAAACAATTGCTTGCTCTGGAACTTTCCACACTGCAAGAGGGTGGCAGGATCTTGCCTACTTGGGTCTCTGTACTCAGGAGTGAGAATCATGCCAACATCTGAAAGTGCATTGGTAAGGTTCACTGCATGACCTCTACATACTTGCCTCTTGGTCTCCTTTCACTGTGACAGATGAGCTTTGTGCTGCTCTTGGCCTCTGCCAGGGGTGGGTCAAGAGTTTCTGGGAGGCCTCTGGCCACAGCTGGGCATAATTCTGAAGCAGCTGGGTGGGGAGGCACGATCAGATTTTAGTCCTCAGTGTTAATAGCGCATCTGCATCATGAATGATTTCTGTACTGGCATCTCATAACTTAGACAGGATGCCATTCATTAAACTATCGTTATGATGGGGCACTTTCTAAAACTGCATTGCTACTCAAGTTGTTTATTCTGGCATTTAATCTTGAAGAAAATGCAGTGGAAATGTTTTTCTACTTAATTCAATAATATAGCATTATTGCCAACAACCATATACAAATATAAACAGTGTATAAACAGAAATTATTTTAAACTATATGGCATCTTGTTTTGTAATTTATGTAAGTCAAAGCATCTGGCTTATACTATCATATTGAGGCTGAAACTGGAGTGTTAGAACAGAAATTATACAAAGAATGTATTTTCTGGGGGCTGGTGAGATGGCTCAGTGGTCTAAAGCACCTACTTTAGAACAAGCTTAGCTAAAGCCCAGAGACCGCGGTTCAATCCCCCAGCCCCACATGCCAGCCTGCCCCGCCCCCTGGTGGGCTGAGCTGGCCACATACACACACACACGCATAAATAAATAAAATTAAAAAAAAAAAGAATATATTTTCTGTATTTTTCCTACTTTTCGTTGAGACTGACAAAATGGTTAAGAATTTTAACATAAATTTGTGGGGGATTGGGTTCTAAGTCTGCAATTTATTAATTATTTTAGCTATGTATCAGGTAACTAACTTTTCCTACCTTCACACTTTTTTTTTTGCAAAAGGATGATAATTATGATTACCCCAGAGTTGTTATACAGATAAATTTGCAAGATGTTTGCTACAGTGCCCTCAGTTCATGCATATGTGCTCCCCAAAATGGTACTTTTCATTAATCTTGGGTTCACACTGAAACAGCTAAGTATACAAGCAGAACTATAGATATTATAATTAATTCAGATACATAAGAGGTCTTTTACCGGTTATTTACTTTATGGAGAAAAGGACAAGAATTTGGATCTCATTGTTAACAAACTTGGATCTCATTCAGTGTTACTAGCATTGACTACTCAGGTGTTTGATGACTTGTATAACGTGAAAAAATTTTAAAATGCCTCCATCATAGCTAAATTGAAGAGGATAGATGTCACTTTACCATGATCAGGTATGCATGCTTCAATTCAGGGTGAATGTGGCCTGACATATGGGAGGATTCAGAGCAGTTGCGTATCTTGTACAAAAAATCCACATGCAAGGATTCAATACCAATGCTTCAGTTTCTTTCATTTTAGGGCAGTGTTCTAGAAAGGGGTGAATCAGTGTTCTTAGGGAAAGGATCTTTTAAAACACAAACCGGTGATAACTGAGATAGAAGTATTCTAAAGTATCAATGTGCTGACCCCTCTTTAATTTACTTAGTCTATTAAATCAATAAGTGGAAGGCTCATTCCTTTAAATATGTGGACTAATCACTAAAAAAATAAAAGCAGCTCATGATAGATTGTCCGGTTTCCTGATACCAAAAGAACCCAAACATTGTGGAATTTAAAATTCCCCTGGAATTGCAATTTATTTTCATAACGTTCTATGACATGATGTGTCTAAAATTATGATAGCTATTTGCTTTCCCTAAGGGATCCTCCCTAGATAAGTAACAGTATCCTTTCAAATACTCTTATGGAGTGATGACTTCAGTGACTTGGCAAAACTTCAGAACAATAATGCAATTTGAGGATAATGTCACTGTTATTTTTCCTTTTAAAAAAATGCTTCTGTGTGTCACAATAGAATAGTTATTCTTGCCTGCTCCTCTACTTTCAATAAATAAATTAGGCTAACTCAGATTAAAGGAAGTTCAATAGGAGGAAGGAGAGACAGGAAGTGACTAAGAAGTTGGTGGGTCTGTCAAGGTGAACGGGGCTACAGAGAAAAAAAAAATAACAAGTGGAATGAATAATTCTACATCCTGAATTTTTAAAAACTCTAACCAAGTGTTGAACTTGTTTGAAATGGTGATATAATTGTTCCTTCCATCTTCTACAAGGGTGGAAGGATGTTTTTGATGAACATGAATTTTACCACAATTGTGTCAAACCACACAGAGTTCAGCCTAATTTATGTTTCTTATATTGTATTTCATACATCACATTCAAGCTATCTCGGAGCACTACAGCTCACTTGCAAGGGTGGCATGAAAACTTTTACATTTGCAAGAGAAAGAATACAGTGACCATAATTTTCAGGGACCTCCCTAACTTACTAGCTGGAGATTGGTCACAGTTTTAAGATTACGTTTGGCTTTGTTTGTCTGAGTGACCTGTATTTGCCAAGTAGATCAACATGAACATAAATGTGCAACAGGAAATGGAGGTGGCAGTGTCCAGTCAGTCTGATTATACAGTTTGAGGAGTTCCTGTTACCAATGAAAATGACACAAATACCTATTTGTACATCTCATTCATGTTTCTTCTTATAAAGTTACTAAGGAATGAAAAGTTAAGGAAAATGGACCTTACTACTTAATGAAGTGAACTGCTAGGTAATTCTTTTGGCCTAAGAATGCTGTGGAAATAACTTCTGAGACAGTATGGTCCATGAGTTGAGAAAGTTTGATAGCTTCTATCTTGCTATTTGCAAGAATGTAGAAATAGGCATTAATATTTATGCCTAGACTTACCTAACCTGGGGATGATATGATACTAAAAGATTATATTTAAGCATACACTCCAAAGCCTATGTCAACCCTCAGAAAACAATTCAGATCTCCATAGCTCTAAATGCAGTCCTACATAAGCATAAGATTTAGAGGCAGGAAGGGAGGTGTAAAAGTAGACAAAACCTTCTTTGTCTGACTTTTTTCTCCCCTTTGTCCCTGGTTTTTATTGAGTTTCCGCTTATTGAACTGTGAAGTTTCCTAAAGACAATCACATTTTTCTTCTCACTACTTAAAACTTGTAGAACTTGTCTATTTGTACAAAGAAAAGGCAATTCTTTTTCCCTTTCAAGGTCCTTGGATTGTATAAAATAAGTTCTTGCATCACTTTTAGTTAAAAACATTACACAATGCTTTGCAGTTTATCGAAGAGTCAGTTTGTAGATGACAAAATATGATAGCCACAAAATTTTATTGAGAACCATATATTCTCTTTGGTGGCTTATCCTGGTTCTTTATCTTGCCCCTTTAGGTAATTTCTGGCAAAATAATCGCCAATTTAAACTTGTATTGTGCCCCCAGCGACGTAGCTATGAAGGAGCTATTGCTACATTACCATGGTTGTTGATTTGACGTAGACATTGTTTTTCAGATGGCAGTTTCCATCATTTGGCACCACTATCCCTGCCAACTTGCTGTCAAGAGCGAGATGGGACGTCTGGTCTGTCATCACCAGCAGCAATCTTTTAGCTTCTTTTCTCCATCCAATATGACTCTTAAAATAAACATGTAATTAGACCTTGTCCAATAACATAGATCTGCGCTGTGGTTTTGCCTCTAGCAAACATTGCGTTTGAGTTGACAAACTTTAAGACAGGCTAGAATGATGCACTTTGGTAGAGTGCTGCTTGCTTCCTAAATAGTATTCACGTTTTAATGCACATTCTCTCTTTCACCACAGTCACTTGACCACATTGGTTCCTGGCTGCAGATTTCTAGAGCTCCCCTGAGGAAGGACAAGCCAGATTACAAACAAGACAATAAGATCACATGAGTGGGACAGCAAGGTATTTCTGGCTTTTCTTTGGAGTATAGTGTTCTTGCACTATAAGGGCAGCTCTTTGAGAAGACTTTATCTGCGCACATGGTCCCAAAAATGTACCAAAACCAGCAACACTGGTGATATTCTTTTATACTACAGTTTCACTCCATAAATCACATAGAAAATGAAAATGCTGAATTCTTTGAGCGCTTAAGGACATGGACCTCTTACCTCACAGACGGCTGCCTGAAGCATGGCATCAAAACCTCCTTCAGGGGTATCTATATTTCCAGAGATCTTTTGTCTGTGAACTGCTTTTTCAAACTCAGTGATGTTTTCTGTCAGAGACAGTACATGGATGTATCCATGCGGAGGCATACAGTCCAAGTTGTAGTCACTGTATGGGAAAAAGAAGAAGTGCAAAATCTATTTGCTATGCTTCCTTCAAAGTTCCAGAATACTATTAAGAGTAAGTTCATATAATTAGTATGAGAAGGAAGAAGGTTTTATTTTTTGGCTAGAGAAAGCTTGCAACACAAAAATATGATAAGTTCAGTAGTGGTGAGCATGTCTTTGTGAGGAAGAAATAAGAACACTGAGGTTTGGTGTACAAAAAATAAAGAAGGTTAAATATGTTCTTTAATGTGAGATAGGTAATAGCTTCCAGTATGTTAATAGGCAGTGTGAATTCTTAAGAAGAAAGTAAGCCTTTCCAATAGTTTCCTACCATACTTGATCATGGAACACATGAAAAACATTTTTCAGGAAATACTTTTGGATTTGGTTGAAATATCATATTATTAGATTTATAAAGAGGAATAGTAGACTTATTTTTGAAATGATGTTCAGTGTGGAATTGCTGATGACAAATTAAAATTTATTAAAATTTTTGACCATCCTGTGATACCTCAGAAAGTGAGATTCCTTTCATACTCACTTTCAAGGAGAAGGCTCATGAAGCTCCACTAAAAGATAAATCAGCCCCAGGTTAGTAGAATGGACCAGAGAGTTGTCTTGGTAACTTGGAATATGTAATGCAAGGCAATTTGAGCAGCTTGTGGAAGTATGAAATATGTTACAATAAGATGATATATGAGAGAAACATTATACAGATTTTATCCTCTGATAAGTGAACAGACAAAAAGTACACTTAAAAGTTGTGCATTTGAGATCGGTCCTCTTTGTTCACTGTGAGGCGTGTTCTATTTAGAATTAGAATTCTAAAGGCTAAGAAAAAGGCTTTCTAAAATGTTAAATGTTCATCGTTGACTCACTCTATGTATTAGCTGAGCTATTTTTGTAGATACATCAAAAGCAACATAATTATACACAATCATGATACAGTAATGGAGAGAGACTCATTATTGAAAGACAGACACTTTAATATGTACTAAATCTTAATTTAATAATTTTGGAGCAATCATCAAGGAGAAATTCAGAATTTCCACACAGATACTTATTTATACAAGGCCCGTGTGTTGAAAGCTTATCAAAGGATACTAATAGGGGATAGAGTTTTTTACTTTTTATATGTGTGATGAAAGTACCTCCTCCTCAAATGTTTTTGATATTTATTTATTTATTTATTTATTTATTTATTTATGTGGAATGGGGGATTGAACTCAGGCCCTTGTGCTTGTCAGAGAAGCACTTATTCTACTGAGCCATCTCCCCAGCCCCTTTTGATTCTTATGTAATAAGACAAAATTAAAGACCTAGATTCTAGGGCCAGCCAGATTGCTCAGCAGACTAAAGCACCTGCTTAGCCAGAGCACAGCAGTGGGGATTCAATCCCCAACATGCCATGCTAGCCCCACCTCTGGGGCACACTGAGATGATGATTGAGATTGGGTGTGGTGGCATGGGCCTGTAATCCCAGCTTTTGGGAGGCTGAACACAGGAGGATCACTACGAGTCTCATCTATGTAGTGAGACCCTGTAGACCCTGTACTAAATACAAAAAGCAAAAAAAAAAAAAAAAAAAAAAAAGCAAAGCAAAACAAAACAAACAAACAAAAACCAAACTGAAAACAAAACAAAACAAATCCCCCAGTTTTTTTTACACAGGAATAAAATGAAATTTTCTAAGACAAAAATTTATTTAGTATTACTCACGCTGAAAATTAAATACCTGCACTGATTATGAATCCTCTCCGGGTGGATGCTAATGTATGGAGAAACGGTTTTATCAACATATGAGCCAAATCCAAGGCGGAAGTCATGAGAGAAAAATGACATTTTTCTAGATAAATCATTTCCAACAGAATTTAACTTCTCTATGTTATTGTGCATTGATGCTGACACATCAACCAGATAATAAAGATCTACAGGATATTTCTTCAGAGGACGAATTTTCATCATAAAATTAGCTTCAGCTCCTAGTTCAAAAGAAGAGGAAAAACATCATGTAGTTTTCATTATATATATATATATATATGTGATATATATAATATTATATATAATGATATATATTATAATAATGTATTATAATAATGTATTATAATATATATAATATAATATATATAATGAAAACTATATATATATATGGATAAGATGTCAAAAAGTCATATTTTAGAGTCTAGGACAAATAGACAAACTTTTATATTAGAAGGTTCTAGAAGATTGTAGGATAACTATAAGGCATTTCAAAATCAATTTGATAGTCTTCATATTCTGCAGTGTCTATTCCACAACTTCGTAGATGAGAAAGCTATAATAGCAAATGAACCAACTCAATGTAAATGGGATAGGATGTAGTCACATAACCCATTGCCCTAAGTAGCTAAAAAAAAAAACCAGAGTGCAAAGCAGCAAGCAGCATTCTGCCCCCCACGAAGTACAGGTATCTGTGCTTATTGGGTGACTCCAAGCAAACTAGGAATATACTTAGGATTGAATGTGGATTTCAATGCATGTTTTGGAGTTCAGATATATTTTCATATGAGGTGCAAAATCTCTGATACCTAGTAGTACCTTAGGCTATACAAAATGAAGAGTATTTCATCATGAATTAGCTCACGAGAAAGCTATCTAGTGGTGGCACAACAAAGATCTGGAGAATACTTGTCCTACACGTAGTAAATATATGTAGCAGATGGATTACAGAAGCAAAGCCTGAGTCATGAGCACAGTAACAGGGTTGGTCAAAGCACCCCAGTGAGAAATGTGTGGGGAGTTTCCTAAGGACAGCTGTCTGTGATGCAGTTTTATTTAGTTTTCTGTTATATTGTCATTTGATACATGGACCTGGGTTATTCCCACAGGGCTCTACAGAGTTGTTAAGATCTGTTTTCAATTTAAAACACAGTGGGAAAAGTCATCTATTTATAATCTGTGAATTTTACTTTTTAAACAATAAAGCAAATGCATTTAAAGTCATAATTATTTGTCCATGGAGAATATGTTGAATGGAAGGCATTTTTTAAAATTCCAACTTATATACATAATTGGTAGTTGGCGCTCCTTCTGAGGGGAATCCCCTGGTGGACCAAATCAAAGTAGCAATATTTTCTTTTCAATTATTTCACAGATCAGATGTTTTCCAGTTGAATCACCTAACCTACCGAATAGTAAACTTTTAAAGCTATGTGATAATAATTATGAGAGAAAGAAGATATTTATTCATGCCTGATTTTATGTGTAGGAAACCTCTTTAGAGCAGCTTTTCTGCTCTAAAGTTGGACAGTCCCATGTTTGGAAGAAGGATATGTAGCCCAGGCCCATCTATTCTTTCACCCCTTCCTTTTAGGAGTTGGGCTGCCTTTAGAGAACATTTAATTTGCTCTGATAAAACAGGGCCTCTAGTGAAAAGAGCTATCTGTAAGAGCAGGAAAGTTGGAAACTGGTATCCAGAGCAAGAAAATGAGAAATACACACAGACCAAAGGGAGCAAAATCGTTCATGTAGCGGGGCTTGAAATTCAATGCATATACCAGTGTTCTTCTAAATTTATAAGTGGTGTCATTGTTTCTTTTAACAGTTGACTTGGCCATATGGCTGAAGGCCCAAAGCACCAGCCCCTTGGTATTTTTATCTTGGTGAATCACTGAAGTTTCTAAGGGCACTGACGAGAGATGATTGGCTGACTGCTTCTGTAGAGGCACCACAAGGAGCAACAAACACTCAGCGTGTTGTGTATGGTTTGGAGACTGAAGCACCACTACAAGAGGCTGTGTAGCAGCAGCAAAGCCACAAGCCTTGGAGGCTCAGGCTATTCAGGGTGCTCCAACCAAACACTAGCCACGCAGGACCTCAGTAGACAACACCTGGTCACGGCCTCCAAGCAGATTCTGGTCTCAGAGACCTCCATGAAGCAGAGGCTGTGGGGAAGCCTTGTCAAATGGTCAGGGGCTGAGCAAGTAGCCTACAATGGCTTGACTTTGGATGATCCTGGTGCCAGCTTTAGCACAGGTATCTGGATCAGTTGAAGTCCTTAGCATGGACAAAGCTCTTAGTAAGATAAATTTTCAATAATGGGGCAAAAGAGAATTTTATCTAAAAGATTCCATCAAAGTTTAACAATGTATGTTTAACACATGTCTATTATTATTTTAAAACTATCTGGAACATTCCAAGCATCAAATTTTATAAAGTTACATTTAGTGTTTTTTGTTTTTTTTTTTACATTAATAAGGACAAACTTGAGTGTATTCACCACAGGTTTTCAGCTGTAGGGTACCATTGGCTGATATTTAGATTGGATTTTAATAAAGGATATAAGTCACATGCTCATTTTATTTCATGTGAAGTTAATTATAGCTGCTCTTGTCACTTTAGGCATTTGAGATGTTGGAGATAAAGGATAATGATGACTTTATTCTTGTTTCTCATATTTCTAACAATCATAATGAGAAATTTTCTATGGTGAGCAATGAGAATCTGGTGGTGATTCAGTTCTTTGTTTCATGTTCTTTCTTGTCATGATACCAACCAAGTTGTCTTTCAACAGCTTTATATTTTTGAAAGAAAGGTAAATGTGCATAATCTATTGGGGTGTGCGTTTATGTGATTTTCTTTAAAATATATTCATATTCTCAGGGCTGGGGAGATGGCTCAGTGGAATAAGCACTTGCCTGGCAAGTGCAAGGGCCTGAGTTCAATCTCCGGTTCCACCAAAACAAACAAAAAAAAACCAAAAAACCAATATATATATATGTATATATATATATATATACATATATATATATTCATATTCTCTTGGATATAGTGTGTCCCAATTTTTTTTTCTTCCCCTGGGACTTAAAGCACAAAATCAGGATACAGTCCTATGTATTTAGTTTTCCTTGGCTTTTCTTGAATAATTTCCAAGGCAACTTCATTGTCTTCTTCTGCAGTCCCACTTTCCTACAACCACCATCTACTCCACAGAGAATATCTTTTTCAAACTTAAAACTACTTACGTCACTGACTATCAAATCTGTCATCAGTACCTTTCCACTAGTAGCTCATATTCAAGTGACTGCATGTGGCAAATTGAGTAAAGTGCCTGTTGATCCTGACTTTATCTGCATGTTAACCCTATCAATACAAAACTGCACCCAGGTCCCCATTTGCACCGCACAAGTCCATATTCCAACGCTTTGTTTACGTTCCTTCTTCTGCCAGTGGTATCCTAACCTCCCTTCCTCATGTAAGTACCCCTTCAAGATTGTTTCAAGACAGCAAGACACAAAGTCTAGTTCGTTTCTAAATGGGGGAGGACTGAATGGGGTATATGCCAGGGGCTGGAATTAGAATGTTGACTCTCTTTTCTTAAAATGCTGAAAGGAAGAGGAGTCTTGTAAATGTTTAAATTTAAATGTAACTATAACAAATTAAAGTAATTTTTCTTATAATATTAAAATGAAGCACATGTACAACATTTTTTTTTTTTTTTTTAATACTGGGGATTGAACTCAGGACCCTGTGCTTGCCAGGCAAGCGCTTATTCTACTGAGCCATCTCCCCGGCCCATCATTTTCTTAAATTAGTAAAGTACAGGCTATACCAATTTTTGTCATATTAGTACATTGTATTATTTCTGAATTAAAATTTGAGCATTTCCTTCTCTTCTCTCTTCCTAAAGATTTAACCTCATTGTTTTTAGAGAATGTCAAGTAGGATCATTAATTTTCCCCTAAGATTTATAGGTAAAAGACTTCCTTAAGATTTAAAAGATAAAGTTTGAGTAAAAAGTGAAAGAAAACGTTATTTTTCAACTTCACTTATAATATTCAATTTTAAGTAGAGTCCTACAAGTCTTATTTAAGGAGTCTAACCAGTATATGTTCTATAAAAAAACCTATCCACAATGGATTAAAAATTAAGAAATACTATGTTGCACACCATGAATTTTTATAAGAACAATGTAATAATTTATAAGTAGATCAAAGTTAATATTAGAGAATAAATGTATTTTATACGTTTGCATTATATCAAGGCCTCAACTCTTATATGTGTCAGGGAAAAACTTTTATCTCCTGAAGTCTTGTTCCACATCTCCAGAGTTGGTAAAATACAACTTATATCATAGTGTGCCCCAACACTGGTATTTCTTTGATGTCAAAACTCATTCTTCAGTTTTCAACTTAATTTAATAAGTACTTGCCACATACAAGGATTCTAAAACACAGTTCTGCTATGAAAGAGCTCGCAGCTATGTTGAAAAAATTATACAGTTTAGACAGGCTAATTTGTAATTCAAATAGTGAGAAATTAAATAAAATCAAGCCTTGTAGTAACTGAAACAAAGTTACGCGCTCCTCTCTGCATTCTCCTACTCCTTCGATCCCACCTGCCCTGACTTCAGTGTCTATCTCCTACTGGTGTCTCCAACTCATTTCTGTCTCTAACCAGAACTCTTCCCTGAGCTTGAGCCTCAATAGTTCCAGTCTGAACTGAACATTCCCCTCCATGGTGGCTGGTGTTTCCTGCCCTCCAAGTGATTCGAGTGGGATTCCAGGTGTCTCATGGCCCACCAACCACCAACCCTCCTGATTCCACCTTCCCAGCATCCCTCACGTCGTCCAGTTTCCTCCTGCCCTGTGAGCTCTACCATTTCTTATCTACAGCATGAAACTGTTTCCCAGGTTGTTTCAGAAAAAACTAAGGCATCACTATATCTAAAAAGGGGCAAAACCAAATTCATGAAAGTGTATACCTTAAGTGTAATGTATGAATATGAATGGCAAAAATAAAATACCTTTGCTTCTAATTTAATATAATTTGCTTTGTGATATTGTTTTTAGCACATAAAGCCCAATTTGACTTGCTAAATTTTTATTAAGGAATTGACAGTAAGGGTATACTAATCTTGTAACAACTGAGCAACTTCTAGGCCTTCTAAATCAATCTATTTATATGAAATAAAGGTAATGTGTTCCTTGAATGTTTGAATGAAGCATTTCTTACCATGAAAACATTTAGAACTAAGGTCTTTAAGAGACATTTTTTTTGTATTAAGGGGATATTTAGAATTTATAGTTATAAACTTTATAGCTTTTTAACTTCCAAGCATTTTTTGTTTCTCAGGAATCAATTTTAGATATATGTATATTTCCCCTAAAAGTTATCTATATTATCAAAATTTAAAGTTTTTACCACATATTTTGGGTGTTTATATTTTCTTAATATTCTCTTTTTAAATATTTGTTTTGTGGTTATGATTTACATAACTGAGTTGTTTTTGTCCTCTTTTCCTAATAAGATTTAGCCATAATTTATTTATTTTATTTGAGTTTACAGAGAACCAGCTCTAGACTTATAAATTAATTTGGCCTTTTTATTTTGTATTTAATTAATGTTCTTGTTTATGTTTTTACTTTATGAACTCCTTCCCTTTGTTTATTATGGTTGTTTTATTTTTGCTGTGCCTATTTCTCTGGTTTCTTAGTTCATCTTCATTCATTTTTTCTTTAATTTAAAGTTTTGTGTTTTCCTAACAGTAATTCTAGTCACATTGCATATATTTTGATGTGTTTTCTTACTGTTAGAATTAGACTATGATTGGAGTTTTTATTTGTTCTTACAGATAGATTTAGGAGAGGGTTTCCTTAATTTTGCTGTTCTTTGATATTTATCTTTTTACATTGATTTCAAAACTTTTTGCTCTGTGCTTAAAGATATTAGCCTAAAAATTTTTTTCTTGCCTAAAATATGATAAATTTAAATACGTTGTGTATGGACTTTTAAAATGTTATTTTGTATTTCAAGTACTGCTGACTGAATTGTATCTCCCTCAAATTCAAATGCAGACAGTCCCAATTCCTAATGTGATATCTTGGGAGATAGAGATGATTAGGTTTAGATGAGGTCATGAGAGTAAGATGGCACCTCGATCTTGGGCTCCCCAGGCTTTGGCACACGGTGCCTTCCTACAACTATGAGAGATAGATAGGCATTATTTGTACCATTCCATGTGTGTTATTTTGTTGTGGCAGCCAAACAAACTAAATAGGAATGTTGAACCTGCACATAGCAGGTGGCATGTGACCCTGAGGAACCAGCAGTGTGACTGTGAGACCATGGGTTTTTACCACTGTTATGTAATAGAGATATTTTTCCTGACTTGATTCTACAGTGCTAGAATGCAGGCTGTATAGCAGACAGCTGAAGGTTGTATGGGGAGGCTGCAGTGCAGGGTTGATGCCCTGTCCTATGCTGTTACACACAATCGAGATGAAACCCATATGTGCAATAGATTGAACACATGTAGTTTTGTTACTTATACACTTCATGGATTATGTATTTTATATGTAGCCCAAGACAATTCTACTCATTATGTACGAGGCAAGTAAAAATGTTGGACACCCATGAACAAAGACATGTAGTTCACTAATTAAATTGAATTTTTCTATTGTGCTATATGACTTCTTTTTATTTCATCAGTACACATTAAGGCATGCTTTAAAAATTCTGTTACTGTGAAGAACTTGTCAGAGGAAAATGAAGAATAGAGAAACAGGAGTGTGGAACACTGCAAGAAAGATCTGTGCTAAAAAAATTAATAAGTATAAATAATCTGACCTCCAATTCAAGTGTACTCTAGGGAGCACTCCTGAGTCAGTGTTGAAATATAACAATTACATGTGTGCTACTGCTCCAAGGTAATACAACCTCAGAGCGGCAGTAGCTGGATTAAAGCTTTGAAGACTCTTGCGAATGAGCAGTGAGAAAGTTACTAGATGAAAGTGCTGCTGGGGATATAGAAAACTACAAGAAATTAGAGGACTTAGAAACAGTCTAGGAGAAGACCTCGGTAGATCAGAAAAATCAGGATATGAACCTGTTAGAATAATAGGAAGATAAAGAAGAAACCATTAAGGATATCTGGGCAGTCCAATCATAACATAATAAAGCTGCATGTGTAAAAGAGATTCATGTGAAATTATAGAAATAGCAAAGGAGAGATTTCAGTGAACATACTGCATTAGAATTACTCATGAGTATATAGAGTATATAATCCTTTCTTCTGTTTCTCTCTTTCTCTGTCTGTCTGTCTGTCCTCTCTGCCTCTGAACTTAACTGTGTTGTTTTTTTCCTAATAGAAGGTGGTAAGAGCCACATTCTCACCAGCCTTGCTACTTGAATTTTCTGCATCTTTCTCCAGCTGTTGCTCATATGTCTCCATAATGGGCTGCAGTATTATTTTATATGGTGAACGAGTACAGTTTTAATTGGAAGCTGTGAACATGCTTAGGCCCAAGATAGAAGTGGATTTTGTTTTTCTGTTAATCAAAGAGTCTGGATGAAGCAGTTTTGCATTTGGAGTAGGGTGAAGAATGTGCCAAGATCGATTATTTTAAAAATTAATAACAAGACAGGACCACCCACAATGAAATGATGAAAAGTTAAAAGTAATGTTATACTGCTTTAATGGTTGAATTGAACCATCTACTGCATCTAAATGAAAGGTGCATACTTGTGTGTCTTGACTTAGGTTGTTAAATGCAGTTCATATGCTGGAATTCTCCAGCTCTGGAGGAAATGACTACTTTTTCGGAGGCATGCGACAAGGATACACAGAATAGAATGGGAAGTATCAGAGAACAAGAGGAAGAAAGCTGTATCTTAGCCTGAAGAGCTGTAGCAAAGCTGCCAAGGTAATTATGACAATAATAAACTTCAGTTTTTTGTTTAAAAGTTTGTCACGGCTGGGGATCTACAGCTCAGTGGTATAAGCACCTGCCTGGAAATTGCAAGGTCTCATGTTCAATCCCTGGTACCGGAATAAAAAAAAAAAAAAGAAAGAAAGAAAGAAAGAAAGAAAAGAAAAGAAAAGAAAAGAAACACTGCTCAGGAGATAGCTCAGCGGCTTAAGAATCTGATTGGCAAGTATAATGTCCTCAGTCCAGTCCCCAGTACAAAAAAACAAAATACAAGTTCATCACAAAGACCATAGTTACTTAGCTTAATTCATGTTTTCTACTAATTAATTGATCAATGCATCCAATAAATATTATAGAGTGCTTACTAGTAATATGGCAGAATGCTGCTAGGCACTGGAGCAAGTGCAACGAAATGTTTCCTTTCTCCCAGAGCAGTAGGAGTGCAGGAATAAAGTCACATCACCATGCACTAGAACAGTCTGTTATAATGTATTGTGCTCAGGTTTTCAGAGTATCTGAGGTCATATGGCTACCTCTACGGTAAAGACTAAAAGTCTTATTTTTTGTTTGTGAGCTCAGTAGGATTTCTTTTCTAGCAGTGCTGCTTGTCACATAAATATGAGCCAATTAATATGAGTTGCAATTTCAAATGAAGAATCACCATAGATTTATTTGAAAATCACCAAACCTGGGCGCAGTTGGATTGACACTTCTCCTGGGGTCACCTGAGTATTAATTTCATCTTCACTGGGTATTATGACACGCACAGAGGGGTATTCAATGGACTCCACTGAACAGCCTTTGCTTATTAAATTGGAAACAATGTCACAACGTTCACTCCTTGATCCACCTGAAATGAAATCCTGTTTAAAAGAAGGGAAATCACTGATTTTTTTTTTTACTGCATATCATTTTAGTTATAACCAAAGGGAAAAAAAATTTAAGATAGAAAATACTGCCAAGACATCCTTTCCAATGTAGGACAAATTATACAATTATTTAAAATAGCTGCATGTTTCCAATAAGAGTGCTGACAAGTTTCTCATAAATAAAACTTATATTTCTAAATCTCATCTAAAAAAGAACAAAATGAATTATTAAAGGGGAGATTTACACCAAGCACTTTTACTATTCACTGAGCATTGTAAAATTATACCAATTTAATTCTTTCCAAATATTTTCCTTTGGAAAGATAGATCCAAAAGAATACTTAGCCAAAATAGACCATTCACTGCATCCAAATGTGAGTGTCAGTTCTCAAAGAACTCAACTGGTATGTTTATTGTATATTGTTATGTTTAGAATATGAGAGCAAGTCTTTAGAAATCATATGCCTAATTGAATACTGAAAATTCATAATAGAAATATAATTCCTTAGGCCATAAAATTGCTAGACTTCTTATATATCAAACAGCCTGTAAATGATTCAGTACAGTAAAGAAAATGCTTGGGATGATGTAGAAATATAAGACTAGAGCTCAAATTTTCCTGACTTTGGTACTGACTGTACAACTGCCACTATCAATTTCTGAGACCTGGGGGAAAGAGATACATCTATGTATGTAAGCAGGATGGTTTAGACACTGTGCTCTGGATTTCTCCTGGCCTATGAAAAGGAGCAGTTAATGCTTAATTTGCTTATTCTCCTTTTTCCAATTGTTTCTCCTCATAATTTCTCATGTATGTCTTTCTTTTTTTTCTTTCCTCTTCCAATTTTGCATCCATACATCTGGTAATATGAATAACTGGCTAGAAGACAACACTATGCATTAGGACAAATACTGTGAAATTCATATTACTTTGTTAAGTGAAATTCTGTATCAGTTGTACTTTTTCTGTTTTAATACTATTTTGTACTCTCTTTTTTTAAACATAAAAAAAATAGAACTTTCATTATCATTCAGCATTGAATAGCCAGAGGTTATCCAGGAGCTTTGCAAGTGTCCTGAAATTATTGGGATGCTGTCTTAGTTACTTTTATTTTGTTGCTGGGACAAATACCTGACACCCAAAATGAAGGTAGGAAAGGTTTATTTAGCTCACAAGCACTGGAGGTTTCAGTCCACACTCAGCTGGCTCCAAGGCAGAGTGGCACACAGCAGAGGGCGGCAGTTTATGGCGGCGGCAGAAAGCACGAGCGAAATGGAGGAGTAGCAGCAATAATGGTAACAGAGAGGAGTGTAGCACTCACACCCATAATCCCAGCAGTGGATCATGAGTTAATCTCAAACTCTAGAAGTCCCAGCCCCATGACTACCATGAGGCTTTAGGAGGACAACTAGACACAAACCATAACAAATGGATTTTAATTTATCCTGACTGAGAAAAAATATTTTAATTTTTCATATAATCATTCTGATTTTTCCCAAAGAAGAGGAAATGTTTTGAAAAGTATTGATACATATTTATTTTACAGTTGTTTGTTTTGAGACAGAGTCTCACTATAAAGTTCAGGCTGAACTTGAACTCACTATGTAGCTAAGTGTGGCCTTGAATTTGCAGTGATCCTCCTGCCTCAGCCTCCCAGGTGAGGGTATAATAAATGTGCACACGACTCCTGGATGTGTTTTATTTTCTATCCTGTTGTTGTGAATTATTTGGATAAATGCTTATCTAGGAGCTGAATATTTGCTTGGTGCTCTTCAAGACAGTGGCTGTTTTGGTCCATCATTCACTCATTTCTCTATTCTTTTGGATAATTCAGAGAACTGGATTTCTAATCAGTTAATCATTCAGCTAAAGTATGCTGACTATTTCCTGGGGGACCATAGACTGTTAGGTACTAGGTATGTGAAAAACAGCAATGTAAGCTGAATCCTTATCAAAATTAACAAGACATGGGTGATCTAGTCATTAATCACATAAGCGTAATTGTCAAAAGAGTTAAATTTAGGGAAGTACAGAATACCGGGAGTGTCATAGGTGGGGTCATCAAGTTTATGAGGACATGAGTGTGGAATGTGAGGTCACTGATCCAAAGCAGGTGAGTATTAGCTAGGGTGATGGTATACAAACAATGAGGAGTTCTTCAGGGAGAGGTGGCAAGTAGCTGCTATGTATGAGTCACGTTCCTCCAGAGTGGCAAGCTAAGTGGAAGACCCATCGCTCCCAAACGTGGGGAATTCTGAAGGCACGTGAGGCTTCGTGTGTGTTTACTCATTCATGATTCACACAACGACTTGCTACCGACAAAGGGTCATATGCATTTTACAGATGTAAGTGCCCCAAGATTGCAAACCACAGAGAAGAAATAATGTACAAACAGCTTTAAGTCTTCTCTTCTCCCAGCCATGGATTCTAGTATTTGTGTGTACAGAATGGAGAAGAAGGGCCGGGAGGTTAATTTACTGTAACTATGCAGTAAACAATGTCATGTGGTTTTGCTGAAATTGAAAAGCCAAATAGTTTTGCTGAAATTGTCAAAAGCCAAATAGTTTTGCTGAAATTGTCAAAATATTCTCAATTATTTTGCAATGCATGAATCAGCATGGCTGTTTTTACTCCACTATAAAAATTAACTCAGGAAAACACTGCCAACAGTCCAATTAGGTTTGAAATGGGAAGAAAATACCCATGGTATCAAACTTAAGCATGGGACACTGCGCTCAGCTCCTGTGGCCTACTTTTCACTTTGTATCAAGGAAAAGCAAATTGAAACTGCACATTTTTAATATGGGGTATTTCGTGTCACTTTAATATCCTCTAAACCTTACGCTTTACCTTTTTTTAAAGTAAGAAAATACACATGGGCAACTTTTTTCATCTAAAGTCTTGGTGAGAATGAAAAGCCGAGGTGAAGTTGCTGTGGCTGGCTTTGTATCAATTATTACTTTATCCATTTTGATATAATGTTCTGGTGATATAAGTCAAACAAGTTTTTTTTCTCCAGTTTCTGAGTCTTTCAGACTTCCAAACAACGAACACTGCATAGAAGTGGAAGATCAGTGTCATCTTCCTTTAGACAGTGAATTCCTGTCTTTCTTCTCATAGTTTAGGACAGTGGGGGCAAGCTTGTGGCAGACCAATGCACATTTTTAGGTTACCTATCCCTGACCTAGGACAGCTATCTCCTACGTTTACCTTCTGAACTTCTGTGACACCCCACCAGATGTACCAGTCAAGAAGAAAGTTCTAGCATGAGTTAACAAAAAAACCCAAACACTGGCCGTTACACTAGATAATATAGATGAAGTCCTTTCTACCATAATCATTTTCTGATTACTTTTATGTAGCTTAGGAGGAAAGAGAAAACAAACCCTTTGGAGCAGCAGATGAGCACACTGC
>NW_004524591.1:10033311-10035886 GCF_000260255.1 Octodon degus | reverse complement strand
GTACTAGGAGTCAAACTCATGGCCTTGCACTTGCCAGGCAGGCACTGTACCACTGAGCTATATCCCCCGTGCACCTCGCATAGCTTAAGCAATGCCTATGTGCTATTTGTTTCTCTCATATTGTTTAATTAGATCTTCACAACAGTGCAAAGAAGGTAAAACTAGTGTTTCTATTTCAGAGGTAGGAAAACTGAGGTTCAGAGTGATTGAGTAACATGTCCAAGATCACACGGTTAAAGACTGGTTGAATTAGGATTAGAATTCAGTCTCTTTAGAATCTGGTTTTTGAGTATATTAAATAAATTATATTGCACTGTGTATAATATTTAGGGAAAAGCACAATCAAGTGACTTTCTGAAGGTGCCTTTTGAGACCTCCCCCATCTAAAGCATTTGCCAACAGAGAACACAGATTTGCCTCCTTCCCTTGAGCAGTCGCCTTCCTGCCCCTTGGCCTTATGTTCTTCCATCTGACTACTCATCTTTCTGAAGAACCCAAATCCCTCCCTCTATGCTAGAACTGACTGCTTTTCCCACAGCTGTGACTTTGCTGACTTTTGTGCCATTCAGAGTTGTGAGACGAAGCAGGTGTCCCTCTGAAATCTGCCATGAAAACAACTGAAAGCTGGGCTGCTGAAGCACTGCTTCAAAGATCTTCCAAACTACCCTCCCTTAAGCACTTCCTAGCCTAAGTCACATTGGTTCTGAATTCAGAGCTCCTTACTAAGGGTCTTTCTTGGAGAAACACTAACAATTTAAAATGGAGTACTGGCTTAGAGTTGGGAAATACCAAGCCATAAGACATTGTTGATAATGAGAAACCTACGAGTAAATTCCAAGGTTGAGATCACATAGCAGGGAGGCTCCGCAAAGGGACGAGTTCTGTCTTGTGCTTGGCTTATCAGAAGCGACTGGCTGGGACCTAGACATTCTGGGCGTGGCCTCTCAGTGGTCTTCATTGCCTGTCTCCAGCAATTGTAATGAATCACTTCCTAGTGTGTGAGGGACACTGTATCTTCACTAGTAGAGCCCAGAATATAACAAAGGAGCTTCCTGGTGTTGGCAAGGAAGGGTGACTGGCCCTTTGTGTGCCCTTGCCCCCCTCTACTCTGACTTGGTTCACAGCAGGAAGTGATGCCAGCACCTGCCCTCTTTGGCTGCTTTTCTGTTTTCCTTTCCCTCTGGGGGATGTCCCAGGACAAGCAATGACAACTAAGGGTGGAGAGATGATGGTGAATATAATTGCTGAGCTAAATCAGAGGAGACAAATGCTAGAGATTTATCTCCATATAAAGCAAAAGATGCTTAAATGCTTATGGGTTCCAGCTCCTTGAAGCTACATAAATAACTATGAAATCACTTGGGCAATTTCATCAGAGAAAAAAAAAATCCCCAAATTAGTAGAAGGTCTTTTTCATACAACTTTTTATGTATAGGTAATTCTGCTTGAAAAGTATCAACCAAAGAAAAACCAGCAAAACAAATTTAGAGCCAAGAAATAGCAAATGCAGTGTACTTGTTATGCTAAGAATTTTGTCATGAGGATTTATTTCTCTTGGTAGAACAGAATGACACTAATGTTAAGCAATAAACATTTTCTAGATTATTCTTCATTCAATGGAATTAAAAAAGTACACAATCGTTCATAAATAAGGTCATGAGTCGAAAGAAAAGCAGCACATTTTCCATAAGTAACCAACAAACTGATATACTTCAAATAAAGACAAATGAAATGGGCCAATAAAATAGCTTAATTTTCTTTAATAAGCAAACACAAGAGAATAACCTAACTTAGGTAAAACCTTATACCTCAAGCTGCAGCATGAATTTGGTACCAAAGCTTGCTGAACTATCAAAAGTTACTATCTGTATTTGCCAGTTTCCTCTATAGAACAGATGGAAAACATAAAAAGGTTTGCACTTCATTTCAAAATTATTATAGTTTTCCCAATAAAAAGCTATATTTAATTTTATATTCAGCCAGATACTTGGTTTCCAACAGCATAAAATCAAATAATTTTTCCTAATGCTCAGCATTATTGTTTCTTTTACTTGTCGCCCAGTGAAGGCACAAACTATTAGAGTAATGAAATAATGCTGAAGATAGATGGGTTTTAAATGGCTTTAAAACACTCCTGTGTATATAAAATACCTTTTGGAGTTAAAAAAGAAAGAAAAACAAAAGCTCACCTCTTGAACACACCACCCACATTCGGGACCCAGCTCAAGGCAGCTGGCACAGGAAGCTGCGTTTGAAGAGACACATCTATTGTCCCCTGTAACAGAGAACAAGTGAACATTAGGGTTACTCTCATTAGGAAGGTAGACAATGCCAACCAAAATGTATTTTAAAAACTAAAACAGGATGACCTGACGATTTAAACGCATGACACCAAATAATGCATCCTTTCATTATAGTTTGTGTTGCCCACTCGGGTATTTCTATTTAGTTTTATAAAATTTGGGGGAGAGGGTAACAACAATGTGATTTGAGGCAGTTTCAGGGAATTGGCTTGAACTGGGCTGCCACAGTATGAGAACTTCCAAAATTTTTAGTGCGAAGTCTTGCAAGATTT
>NW_004524591.1:10031964-10033056 GCF_000260255.1 Octodon degus | reverse complement strand
TATCTATATTTATATATATAGGTTCTAGAGTTTTTTCTGTGAAAAAATTATTACAAACTTTACAGACATCAATCTTAACAAGTAAAACCATATTGAGTCATAATGAGTGAAGTTTCTTAGAAATGATCCAGGTGGACTTTTAAAAAATCAGAATGGAAGCTGATTGTGTGCAAATTGATTATTTTGGTGTGAAGAATATAAGAAATAGAAGTAATGCATGATTCAGTATTTTAGAAGTGAAGTAGCTAAGGTGAGTGAATTATTTCAGTTAGCACAATTTAGTTTCTTAGGCTGGATCTCTTTCTGGTTACTAACAATTTCCATTTCCATAGATTGCTGTACTGAAATGTATCTTAATAATGTAATTGTGCCAGCATATTATTTACTTTTATCCCTCTATACACTAACTACTTACTGTTAAAGAAGGTTCATTATTATAGATTTCAATATGTTAGCTGTAATACAGAATGAATAGCATGGTATTTTATCACGACGTTGTGGCAAACAACACATCCTTTTCATAGTTTGTCTGTCATTATATGTGGTGCCAAAGACACTGGAAATCTCGAGTCCTTCTACCCACCCCACTCACAGGCACGCAGAAAATGAGGTGCACATCCTGGACTCAAGTAACTAAAAACATGGCATGACGTGTACAGGAGCAATCTCACCCAAGTACTATAGGAACCTGGGGGAAGGGGCTTCCCGCTCTGCTGTAGAAGGAGGTGCAAGAGTGGAAGGAGGAGGCAGTCACCAAGGCTAAATGAGAGTCAGTGACATCTCCTGCCTCTCTCTGCTATTTCAATTTGTTTTTTCTAAACTGTTTACCTGCTTTAAAAGACAACAGGCATTAAAGAAAAGTATGTATATGTGTATCTGCACACACAAGCGCACATGGGCATGCTGGGTTTAAGGGGATGTAGAGAATATCCCTACCACATTCCATTTGGCTTCTATTTCCTCTCTTGTCTCTCCTCTCTGTCTCCCCTCTCTCTTCCTTGTCCTCTCTCCCCTCTCCTCTATCCTCTTTCTCCTCTCTCTTCTGTCCTCTCTCCCATCCTCTGTATCCTCTCTCCCCTTTCTTCCCTCTCT
>NW_004524591.1:10016291-10028884 GCF_000260255.1 Octodon degus | reverse complement strand
GTAGCAGGTGGCACCTCTTTTCTAACTCCTCTTACTACACAAATTAAACAAAAAGTAAACCTGGATAGTTATTATAGTAAAGCTATTTCATCTTTTAAAAAAGCAGAGCAAACAGTTATACCTATGGTATTAATAGTCAAAAACAGACAAATGGAGCATACAGAAAGCTAAGTGTAGAGTGTGACGTTATAGCTTTCTCGTATAGCCTGGCCTTCTAAATGGGTCAAGTGCCTTCCAAACACAGTAGCTGATGATGGACGATGCCATGCATGCTGTGAGTTGATATAAAAATTCAGTGCACTGGTGTTCTCATCACTTGGCACTACCTAGTTACTGCAAGATTGGATTTGAAGCTCCCTAAAGGCCTCTTCAAAACTAAAAGGACAAGGTAGGTGGTTAGAACGGCTTCTCTGAAAGCCAGACACAGGCAACCAAGACAAGTAGGTTTTGATAATGATTTAGTAACAGTGTACTGGGAGAAATACAGGAAACATGGAAAGTTCTCAAGAGATCTGCTTGCAGAATCTCTAGAGAGCAAAAGAAAGCGTCTTACCAGTATTTGTCTGACACAGTACCACAAAATAAAGGGAGCAGGAATATGTCTGACTGCTCCCATTTCTTCTTCCTCTAGGTCTATGTTGGGCCTTGAAATACATAATACAAGTCACATTATTTGCTGCCGTTTTTTTCTTTGCTGTTTTTGGTACTCAGAATGTAGGAAACATATTTTAATGTTGTAATAGACATAAAAGCAGATGTAATTAAAATAATTACAATTTATGAGTGCAAAGTTTTGGCTACTAAAATAATTTTATGCAGCAAATGAATATTTCAATTGTTCCCATGTGTATATTGTTGAAAAATTCAATTTAATGTGTGTAATTTTCTTCTATCATATTGTTTGTTACAAACTTGCAGAATATAAATATTCAGTCAATATCAGTGAGAATGAGTATCTTCAGGGGAAAACTATTTTAAATAGTTGTTCAGTTTCTTTTCACTTGAAAAACATATTATAGCATCAACATGTAGTAAAAACAGTCTGTATGCTTTATTTTCTTGTCTGCTCTTAGCTTTCCAAGCAACCAAATTTGGCCCTTTAGAGGTGTATTTGGAAAGAGAAACAGTGATATATGACAATGCTCAATTCTTACGTGGTAGGCCAAGAAAACACCAAAGGAATATAGACATTCCATGAAGAAATTTGTCTTAGATTCCCAGAAGAATCTAAGATTGAGATTCTAAGCAAGTGATTTATTGCTAATGAAAGTGAGGTAAGGTCAGAGAGGAGACGGCACTAAGCAAAAATCTTGGTGCTATTGAGTCCTAAGCCCAAATGACACCACAGTGTTATCCCATATTGAGGCAAGGGTGCCTGACTTTAAATCCCTGACAGAGACTCACTAGTTGTAGGTCACTGGCAACCCATCATGGCCTTGCTGCTTGTCTGAGGTAACTCTCAGAGCAATCTGGTGGTGAGCAGAAATTTTGCCCCAATCTTACTTCATCTACTGTTTTTGAGAACCTTATTATCAGATTAGCACAACTCCTGATAAATTTTCAGGCAAGTTTTGAAAAATAAGTTACTAAGAGGCAAGAAGAATTCAAGTAAATGCTTTTAAAAGAGCTGTTAAACCTAACATCACTCACTCTGAAATAAACTATCTGTAATTTTCATGTTTTGTTTTCCTTTGGAAAAGTAGATTACTAGGCACTTCTCAGAAATAGGATCTTTATAAGTGTTTAAGCTTGGCTCTTAGCTCACATTTAGTAAATGTATAATGCATGAATGGTGTAGTAATTTGAGGCTATGTCCATAGTATAATTTCTAAGGTTCTTGATTATTTATATTCATTTTCAAAATCTATTTTAAAGGGTAATATAACTGTGCTTATTTGATGATATATATCTGGGTGAATCTTGATGTTCCAAATAAGTGAAAATAAACATAACTATAGTTGATGCTATTTTGTAACATCTGGGCTTCTGATATTACATTGTGCTGGTGATTTACTAGAAAGAATATCAAGATTCTGAGAACTCTGTAGGATGCCATGATCCTGTATTGAAATAGGATTTGTAAGGCTGCTCCCATCACTCGATTTGTTTTGACTTTCTTAACGCCGATGTCTTCACCAAATTGCCACTCAGCAAATATTCTCTTCGTCATCAAAGTGGAGCAATTTCTTCCTGAGAAGAATTTTCTAATGCCAACGTTAGGACATAGTATTAGTATCTTCGCTTTTTAAGCTAGGCTTGTGAAGGCTTTTCTAATGTGTAACCTTTATGTTCTGGAGATAAATTTTAACTTTTCCTATTACATAGTAAGTAATTAGTGTGGTTATAACATGGTCTTCTTCTGGCATAAAGGATTTTGGAAAGTGAGAAGGGCAATGAAGGCCCTTTTCACCTCAGGCAGGTTAGGAAATGTTGGTACAGTGCAGCACATTTCTCTCATCTGCCCTCGCTTCACCAAGGTAATCCCAACATGAGTCAGGGTTTGAATGGGCTAGGATGGCATTAATCAGAATTCCAGCTCATGCTGGAATTTACAAGAACAACCATTGTTTAGCCACAAATGACATCCATTTGTGTTGCGGCCAGTCATTACAAGAAGCCCGATTAGATAGGATAGACTCAGAATTTTTCACCACAGTTCATTTATACATACTGTAATCAGTTTTGCTTTGAAAAAGCTCTGATTGTAGCAAGCATTGCTGGTATAATTTGCACTTTACCCTGGCTTATCACTCACCTTAAAGAGCTCAATGAATTACTCTGGTACAGCAAAGGTAAACTGGTACTCCTCGGGTAAAGAGAAAGCTAACGTCACCCTAAGTGCACAAGTTTTGCTTCATAACAGAAGTGAGGTAAGAAGGACAGAGAAGAGATGGCCCTGAGCAAAAATATTGACACTATTGAGTTCTAAGCACAAATGACACCAGGGTGTTGTCCCAAATTGAGGCGAGAGTGTCTAGCTTGAAATCCCCATCAGAGACTCACTGGTTGTGGGCCACTCACAGGTTGTGTGGAACCAGAAAGAAAAACAATACAGAAGGCAACTTCTGAAGACATTAGAAGAACTGTGAAAGGAGAAGGGGCACCTGGTGTGTGATTGATGGAGGATTCTCCACATATGGATCAGTCTAGAGCTGGTTTTGAAGGATAAGTAAAATGGAGCTATCTGAAAGTTGTTTTTAAATTACATCCTATGTCTTGACTTACATTGTTTTATGCTTGAAACACCTGAAGGAGCGAAAGAATGTGTCATAATTAGTTCTAAAATGCTGAACTAAATTTTCATGAGTTCAGAGTGGGGCTTTCAAAAGGTGATGGAATCGCTTGGGTGCTGACCTATCTCAGGGCTCAACCTGTAGATGAATTCCTAGATGAATAGGTCCTTAGGAGTGGGGACCACCAGAGAAGGTGGGTCCCAAAGGACTCACCTTTGGAAAGGGCCCAGCCTGCCCCAACTCTTCCTTATCTCTCTGCTTCTTGCTGCCAAGAGGGGAGCAGTCTTCCCCTGTCACACTCCCCTGCCATGCTGATTCTGCTTTGGAACAAACCAACCATTGGTTGAAATCTCTAAAGTTAAGAGTTACAATAAATCCTTCTAAGTTGTGTGTGTCATATATTCTGTCCCAGCATTGAAAAGCTGACTAACAGTCACCTACATTGGAAAATGATGCTTTAGTGCTTAGTTTTTCCTAGGCCATGACGTTTCACATGTCCCCCAACAAACAATAGGAGCAATTCCTGAAGAGGACCCAATTAATTCTACAGTTGGTGGTCTAGCTAAGCACTTCCATTTGTCTTCTGATAATCCCTAGAGAGAATTTATGGCAGTGAGAAAAACTCATGAAGAAAAATGGGGTGCAGGACCACCATATCTCTTCACACATACTTCTTACTTCAGACTTGGGATTTTCAAAACACACTGACACATCAAAGAGGGCTTCAGAGGTACTTCTGAGGTAAATTCTAGTTGAAGTTGTATTTGTGTAACTCGGGAAAGCAATATTAGTCATGTGCTTTTGTGTCTTGCTTTGTCTGGAATGGTTCCATACATTCCAACTGTCCTGTTTATGAGGCACACTCCCTTTCTATAAAAGCCAAAATATTCCCCAGTTTCCTACTTTGTTGATCTAAATAATATTTTCAGTTTAACATTCTACACAGAAAGAGTTCCAGGGGATCTTCCTATTTTTCTCCCCAACTCCTGGCAGGTATGAGTTTCCCTTCACCTATTTAAAAAAATGCATGCTGTTTCTCATGTCAAAAATTTAAATGTTTTTGTAAAGAAGGTTAAAAAAAATAAATGAATAAAAGCCTTATGACAGGAGGGATGCACTTTTAAAGTATAACTTTTAAGCCCAATGTCATGCTGCAGGTATGTACTATAGTAAATCAGTGAAAGGACTTAGTATTAAACAAAATAAGGATTATGTGAAGCCCAGAATAAATTTGAGTTCCCTCAGAATTTGGTTTGGCTCATCTTATAGTTTAAAGCTCAAAAAATTCTGCAAAACTAGACACTTGAAAATTCAAATCCATATAATACTAGGTTAAAATTAAGGAAAATTAAAATTATTGATTGTGTGACTATTCCCTCTACAAAGCTCTGCTTTTCCTGTGAAGAAAGTACTGCTGTGGCCCATCTTTCAGATGGGGGCCTGAAGCCTACAGAAGCTATGGCTCATCCAAGAGGTGCAGAGCTGCTAAGCACTGGGACTATGCTGGGCCCAGCTTTGACAAAGGAGCCATTGTGACCACATCTGACAGAGAATAGGAGAAAACATAAAGGCAATTATCCCAAAGTATGACTGAACAGCCCCTTGGTATTACTATAATTAGCCCTTAGGTGATGACTCAACAGTAATTCCCATGTATCTCAAGATAATTCTTTAAGTGGTATTTCATTATTTTTCCAATCATCTATGGCTAAGATAACCTCATTTTCGCACTGTACAAATGAGGATTTTAGATCTTCCCCAGGAGGATTATTTTGTACCCTCAGTGCCAAAGACCTCCCTAAATATTTCAGTGCCCTTTTCAAAATTCATTTTATTTCTATGCAGAGGGAAACTCTGAGTTTTAGCGTGAAAGTCCTGGCCTGAACCTCTCTCTCCCCTGCTGCATGAATCAGATTGGCTGGCACTTGTTCAGCGTGGAGGAGAGAGGCTCCTTTTACAACTGTGTTTCCCCAATCCCTTGCCAGGGAACAGCTCTGAGCTGCATGATAATTAGGCAGGAACACATGAAATGGTGTTCACAGTTGCTGTCTCCATTTGTGAATGTCCAGCTCTGCCCTGAAAGTCAAATCTGGGACAGGGAAGAAGGCAACTTGTTCTTGTCCTAATCCTGCTATTTATCTGACCTTGGCTGTGTCACTTAACTCTGCCCAGGCTTTGCCTCCTTGCTGTTGAGGTAAGGATACTGCTTCAGCTCATTGTGTTCTAGGAAAACCTTGTAAACAGTAGCTGTGGGTGTGTGATTGTACCACCAGCATTATGGGAGGCTGAAGCAGAAGGATAGTGAATTTCAGGCCAGCCTGGGCAACTCTGTGAGTCCCTGTCTCAAAATAAAACATAAAAAGAGGTTAGAGGTGTAATTCTGAGTGAAACTCTCCCCCTGCCAAACCAAAACCAAAACCTAAACCAAAACCAGTAGAGTACAAGTGTAAACAGTATCATTGGTGGACAACATTCGCTGTATAATATCTATCGATCCATAGGTTTACGAGACTGACTCAAGACACAATTTACAATAAAAATGTAAAGGCCTCCAAAGTCTCTATGTTTTAGACAGAACAGATGCCCATGATGCCTGGTATTTATTGCTTCATAGCTAATACTATCGGAGAAGTAGCACACCCAAGTCTTGGGGCACAGGAGGCTCCTGCAGGGTGATGCCAACAGGAAGTAGTTTCCCAGGCCCACCCATTGGCCAAAACCTGTGCATTGACACTTTCAATGGTTATAATTTGGTGATTAAATGAGAGAAAAAAATTTTGTGTAGGATTGACATTGTAAAGGAACTTGGATGCAGTATTGTTAGGATAGTCATTGCATAATGAAAATATATTTTTTTTCCTGTGACTACATAGACAAAATTTTAAATGACATGATATGATTTTTAGAAACCAAACCAGTGATACCTTTATGTTGTGTCTTTTTTTTTTTTTTCCTTTATGTTGTCTTTTGACCTATAGATCACTTAGTGGTTAATTAAAGTATTTGATGGATTTATGGATATTATTTTGTATCTTCTATGCAGAGTTAAGTGGTAATCTATCTGAATGTTCCTTCAAATAAGTTAAGCTCAGTTGATGAAATGATAAAAGTATCTTCACATTTTAAACATGTTTGTACTTCACTTGGAATTTTATTATCTCAGTAATTTGTACTATTATCACTAAAAATACTAATCTAGTGTGAACTGAAAATTAGTGATTTTTTTACTTTATTCTCAAAAATAAATTTTCTTCTATCTTTAATGCTAAGAAAATATTAGTGTCTTTTTAAAAATTTATTTAGGTGCTCAAGCAAGATTCTATATTATATATAAAATTAATGTATCTTATAGGATATTTAATCTTTTATAATATCTAAATTATTTTAAACTCTTTTAGCTAATATTTGTCCAATTTAACTTCATTAGCAAGAATTTTTTGTTGTTGTTGTATTGTAGGGAAGGATCTATAAGGTGTTCAGGGTTTCACTTTTAGATTGGACTCATAGTGATCTGCCTGTTTACAGCCTCCCAAGAGCTGGGATTACACGCTCACGCCACCACGCCCAGTCTCAATTGCTGTCTCCGTGTGCCCTGGGGGTGGGGCCATCATGGCAGGCCCCTGGGATCAAACCCCTGACCTCGTGCCTGCTGGCAGGTGCTTTAATTCACTGAGCTATTTGGCAGGCCCAAAAATTTTATATATAGCAGTAGAATTGATATATCCAAGAAATTTAATATTGATACTACTAAAGGTCATATTGCCCTTTAAAATTCTTTTTCTGTTGTCCCTTTTTCCCAAAATAGTCTAGTTAATATTTCCCCTTTATCACAATTCAACTTTATGTGGCGTTCATCATCTTCTTGGAGAAGATGCTGAAGTGAGCTGTAGAGCTGTCTTTGCTCTCACTGGCGACTTGTAGGACTCCACCTCAGCCTTACCTTCCAATACTCATCACTATCTGTGCTTTCCGGTTCACAACTCTGATTTAATAAGCCCTTGCCCATCCTTGTTTTGACCACTGGGAACTCTCAAAAGCTTTGCAGTGTATTGCTCACCTTGCTGAGGGGTTTTCTGCTTGACCCAATCACTCCTGTGCCTCACTGCCTCCACCATGGACAGAGGCAAGTGGGCTTGCCAAGGACAGCAGCTGTAGTGGGTGCTCTGTGGGCTGCATGAGGATCCCTGACAGAATTCTTGACTCAGTAAACCAAGAGTAGCAGAAAAAGTGATGAGCTCGAGAGGAGCTGGAGGATGACACTAAAGGAAACTACGAAGTCACGAGCTGGGATTACGGAGGTGAAAGTCAGCTCAAGTGGGCAGAACCAAACCGTGGGGTGCATCTTGGCAACAACTGGGGTCTTTGGGCACGAAGCTGCCACGGGGCGCGTTGGTGAGCCTGTGGGTAACAGAGCCCTCTCAAATTTCTTTCTGCCCTCACCCAGTTAGTTTCAAAACACTGCTTCTATCCATCTCTTGTTGCCTTCCCATCAACTGCTTTCTCACACTTACTGGTCTAATTCTTTCCTCTTAAACTCCTAGAGAAGAATTTCTACCAGGTGTTCCTTTCTCTATGGTACTGAGAATTGAACTTGCAGCATGCTGAACCTCATCCCTTAAGTGAGATAAGGTCTCACTTAAGATATGACCCTTACCTTACCTATGTATTAAAAACCAAAAAACAAAAAACGTAAATAGCTTTCTTTTCAACTCAAAATTGTCTTCGTTCCCTTTTTGGAAAAAAAAAAAAAATAACAGTTCTCCTCCTTGCCAAGATCATTTCCTCTATGTGTTTAGTGAATTGCTGATTCAAAGCCAGATAATAATTTCCTAATTATATTTAGCAACTAGTGTTTAGCAATATTTAAATGTCCTCTGCCTTTGACAGTGCTTGGGGACTCTGTTACTTTTTCCAATTTTATCCACTTCTCTTTTTATGACTTTGTCTGTTTTCACATCTCTCTCTACATTCAACTCTGTGAGAGTTAGTGGACTGACAAGACCTATGACTCAACCTCCTCACCCATGGCCACCAAATTAGTTTCTCCAGTTTCAAACTTGGATTTTTAACAATCTGCTGGACATCACCTTTAGAGTCCAGAGGCATCTTCAAAACCACAAGTCTCAAACTGAAGTCACATTGATCTCCCCAAATTGGATGACCTATTGCTGTTAATTCCATTATTTTCCCCTTCATTCTGATTGAAATCTTGGTGTTCAACCTGATTCACTCCCTCTACTACAGACCCAGTGACCTATTAGTTATCAAGATTTTCGTTTTAAGGGCTGGCCAAATAGCTTAGTGGATTAAAGTGCCTGCAAGCAAGCTCAGGGGCTGGGGGTTAGGGGTTCAATACCCAGGCCTGCCGTGCTGGCCCCACCCCTGGGAAGCGCCGAGATGGCAATTGAGACTGGGTGCAGTGGCACACGCCTATAATCCCAGCTCTTGAGAGGCTGTAAACAGGCAGATCTCTATGAGTCTGATCTAGTAGTGAGACCCTGAACACCCTGTAGACCCTTCCCTAAAATAAAAAAAAAAGATTTTCATTTTACTTTAGTATCTCTAGCATTCGTGTCTCCTCTTTCCATTAACATTGATTCCATCCGAACTCAGTCATTCATCATTCACTGGATAACAATTTTCTTCCAGTCTCTTAAAAATCAGCACTTGCCACCAAACATCCTTCAATACATTGTTGCCAAATCCATTTCCCCAAACAGTGCAGTCACATTGCTACCCTCCTGAATAATCAAAGAAAGAGAAAATGTCAAACAAAACTGAAAAATATTGGGTGAAGTCTCACCGTGTAAGATATAGGAAAATGCATTAGTTTTTGCAACCTACCATAACAAAATACTTTGCAGTGCTAACTTATTAGCAACATACTATAACTTGTTGCTCACTGTTCTAAGGTCTAAGATCCAGGGACCAATAGATTTGGTACTTGGTGAGGCCCATCACAGCAGATGATGTCGTGTGGGAGAAGGACAGAAGGGGCAAATGAGCTTCCCTGGGCCTCTGGAATAAGGACACTGAAGCCTCCACCTCTTGATGCTATCATACTGAGGATTGGATTGGAATACCTGGGATTTGGAGGGGCACAATATTCAGGCCATTGAATAATGTTCCTAAAAATCTTTCTTTTTTAATCTTTTATTTATTTATATATTTTGATACAGGGTATCGCTAAGTATTTTGGACTTGTAGTGATCCTCCTTTCTCAGGCTCCTCAGCACTGGGATTACAGGTATATGCCATCATTCCTGGTTTCAGGTTCAGCCCAGAGCAACTAGGGTTCAGGGGCTGGCATGGTGTGTGGTACTGGGGATCGATTTCTAACTCTGCAGCTCTTGCTATCATGTCTTCCTGACTCTTGTCATGGTGACTAGCCCTCTCTGCTGCAGAGCCATCGTGTGTGTGGCCACGTGTTAGACACTGGTGTCACTTATACAGTGTCTCTGCCCACTCCTCATATTTGAGTTCTACACTTTCAAATCCTTGAAGAATTTGTACTGTAATCCTCATGTTCTGCATAGTCATCTCTATGAATGTTGCTTATTTGTTTTACTTATTTACTTAGTTATTTGCATATTTAAATGTGTATAAGTCACACAAAATACATCGATAAATAGAATTATGAAGAAGCAAATTTCTGAGTGGGGAGAGAATATTAGATCATTTGGAACATTTTTTCTAGACCTCTCCACTACTTAAGCATTGATGGTTTGCTTAATTTCGGAAGCCAATTACCTGGGTCACTTGAGACAAACATAGCTTGAGCCTGCAAAGAAAGCCTGAGATGAGAAGGGGTAGAAGGGCCTGTCATGCTGGACCTCCATCTACCTTCTCAGACTTTCGCTTCTCCCACAGGAAGCAGGACGCAGCCCTGGAACCTTTCCTTCCTCTCCCCACACACAGCATCTCACTGCCATCTGCCCCGAGTTCCTAAATGCTAATCTCACTTATTATTGTTCACATCAGTCCCTACAAGATGCCCCAAACTCCTGGGCTTGCCCTCGTTTTCCACACACATTCTAACTCTGGATGACTCCTCACAGAGCCTCTTCTCCTCACCCCATGTCCTGTGCCCCTGAACTTCATACCGAATTTCCAGAGGAACTCCCTGCATCTCAGTCTCTTCTTTGAAGGCCCCCTTTGCCTTATTCTAAAAGAGTGCCTGCTTTCTCAAGGACTTAGCTTCCACTGCAGACCTCCTGAAGATGGATGATGCTTTCCTCGTGTCTCTCACCCTTGGGCCAGGGGTTAGCTATGTGCCTCCCTCATTGCCACCTGCAGGGCTTTCTCCCTCCTCATTCCCAGCCACTCTGGCTCAGCGTTGACTCTTGTAACTTGAGCTCTTTCATCCACTTCTTTAGTATCTTCTCCTCAAAACTAAGCTTTTTTAAGTCCTTGGTATTTCAATAATGCACAAATCATTTTTCCATACTTATATGACCCAGGTCCTTAGTCTCATCTCTTCCAACTCCTTTGTTTACTGTACTGATTTATCCACTGTTTCCATGGTCACAGCTTTAGCACTCGTAATCACCCACAGTGTCAACTCCTTTCCCATCTGACTTGCATTTATCACCCTCCCTGGTCACATCCCTTTTCTTTCCATCTGAAGCAGGCTTTCAAGTGTCTAGACCTCAACATCTACACTTGCAGTCTTTCCTCCTTGGTGGCTGGCTGCCACCTCTTCTCCCCATCCTTTCCAAGTAGCACAGGCTAACTCCGTTAGGACCTTCAGGTCCTTATTCAGTGTCACCATTGTTAATGAGCCCAACCCTATCTAATCTACTTAAAATGACAACTCCTAACTGTCCTCCAGTTCTGCGCCACTCTCCTCTTTTCACTTACCATTTGATAACATACTAGATAATTACAATAAAACATGTCTATTATTTATCTTATCTCCCCTCCCCCATACGAGAAGGGAGGACCCATGAGGAAGATAGAACTTTTGCCCCTTCGTTCCATAACTTTTGTGTGCACCTTGGCCAGTGCTTGCCATTATCATCCTGAAAAAAGTATCTATTAAGGGATTACTTTAGATTTAAGTATAAATTGTAGAATCTTCCAGCTTGTGTATTTGATCATCTCCTTTAAAGTGAAATGTTCAGAAGGAGGCTATCATCTGCTCATACTTCCCTTCCCGAGGCCTCGGCACTCGGCTCAGATGTCAGCTTCTCAGGGATGGCTTCACTAACACCCTCTTTCATCAGTACCACGCTCCTCATCTGAGTTTGTTTTTCTCTGTAGAAGGCGGTAGATACAGCTCTTCTTAATGTGCTACACATTCTACTTCTTTGTCTACTGTCCTTAGAATATGGACTCTAATACAGCAGGTATTTTTTGTCTACTTTGTTCACTGCTATCTCCGTAAGGCTTAGAGAGCTATCAGAATATATTTATTTAATGAAAGGATGGATAGCATTGGCCTTCTCTGCCTCGGTCAACATGCCCTGTGTAGGAATGTACATACTTTCTCACTTTCTCTCTGATTCAATGTGTTTATTTCTGTGTCATTCATGTAACTTTCTCTCTGTTGTGTCCCTTTCTCTCTATCAACTCAGACAGAGATTTCTTTCTGCAAACTGTCCCTAAATTTTGCTTTTTTGGTATTCCCACTCTGTACATTTGATAAATTCATGCTCATATTTGTGTTCTGTACACACACACACACACACACACACATACACAACACACACATACACACAGCACACACACACAACACACACACACACACACACACACGCACACACTAGTTTCTACCAATGGCTAACAGGAGCACAAGTAATCATGCATGCTATTACAAAATATACAGTCTGGACTCTACTTTGTGGTGCTTTTTATGACAGTCTCTAGGAATATATTGTATCTACAAAACTGGACCATATGTATTGTAAAGTTATAGTAGTAGGAAACTTCCCTTGACCAGGTCTATATACTCTATGAAGGCAGAGGAAAAAAATTGAATATTAATATTTAGAAATGACCCTGAAGTTCTGCTTGCATTAGAACATACTTACCCTATATCCTATCTGACTGAGAAGTCCAAAGCCTGATAGCACTACTGGCTAAACCACCAGCCTATACTGCTGTGTGCAAGCTGTGTGCTTACACTTCTGCAGGGGCATTCATCTGGGCTACAGGAAATCTTTTTCTCCTTCCCTAAAGCAGCTATTCCAGTGTCACATGTGCTGAGTAAGTGATGAGGCAATATATTCTACTTATTGATTAAATGGTAACCATGGGGCCTTACAAATTTGGTCAAATAACTATGAAGTTTTTCTCAAATTGAAAAAAAGATTTACTTTATTTTTTTTTTTATTTATTTATTTGAGAGAGAGAGAGAGA
>NW_004524591.1:9991141-10016191 GCF_000260255.1 Octodon degus | reverse complement strand
GCTGGGGGATTGAACCGCGGTCCCTGATGCTTTTGCTAAGCTTGTTCTAAGTAGGTGCTTTAGACCACTGAGCCATCTCTCCAGCCCCAAAGATTTACTTTAAAATGTAGGAAAATATATATACATGCACTAAAATATATTCAAAAGAATGAGCCAGAATTTGAATAATCATATAATTTAATTAATTAAAATAACTTTCACTTGTATTCTAAGTAACCAAAGCTTTACTATAACTACTTTTCATTTCTTGTGGGGAGCTCTGTTAGGATTACTAAAATATGCTTGATTAGAAGAAAGAGATAGGCAAAAGTTTAGTGATAAGAATAACATCATTTGGGGTAGGGAGCAGAATGGTTTCCTAAGAAATACTGGAGTTGTTATGATTTGGATGGTGTTTTTCTATCCATGAAACTGTTGGTAGTTCTTAAAAACCTGCTCCTAAGTCATGACATTTTGCAGAGTCTCGTGGATATGATGCCTATCTGTGTGCAGCTTAGGAGGTAGCAGAAAAACCTGACAGAAGACAGAACTTTGAGAAGTGTGCCAGGAAAAGGAGCAGGCAGGATACCATGGCGTCAGAGGCAGGAACGTGTCACCTCTGAAGGAGATGCGGAGAGTCAGAGAATTCTTCCTTGGAGAATTTCCCAGTCTTTCTATTACATGATTGGGTCTGGTCTATCTGGCTTCCAGTATATATTTTCAGCAAAAAATCACAGGCCACTGTTTGGATGCTTTAGAGATTTGGTACATGCAACCAGATCAGTGGTAACTAGCAACCATAGCACAATGTTCAGAGACATGCCACCATTGTCCCACATCTAACTTCCCAGGTCTACCTGGAACCCCTGGAGTTCCAACTCAGTTTCCCCTTAGACCACAGATATGTCTTGTTTTCTGATATTTAACAGCTCCTTTCAATTTCTACCCCAAGCTACATACCCCAAGCTACCTTTAGAGTGACACAACCAAATATTTGAAAAGATAACACAGATAGCTCCTTCACCAAGACCAGGGCTACAAGACATCTCTTTATCTTGTCCAGGTCATGTTGCACTTCAGATCCTTTCAAGCATGCAAAGGTGGCTCAGACTGTCTACCCCTTCTGGTCTGAAAGACTCTGCTCTGATCCCAAAGGAAAAATCAACCTCAGGCTTGGAGTGGCTGTAGGCTTTCGTGCTGTCACAAACAGCACAGTCACCTGTGGGCACTGATTTCTTGATTACTAGAGAGCCTTGAATTTCTTGCCCACTTAACCATACTCCACATTTGAATGCTAGTGATTTTGAAAAGAAACAGTTCAAGGGCTTATTACTAAATACACTATCCATGTATATGCAATAGGTAATACCTTCCTAGATTCTGGAATTCCTTACCAGTCTCTCATTGTTTACGCTGCCATCTCTAGTGATATTCTGGCTGGAGGCAGTCACTGTCCTCAAAGCTTTAAAAGGATGAGCTTACATTATGGATTGTAGAATTCCAAGGAACTTAAGTTCTTCCCAGGAAAGTCTTGGGTAGGAGTGACACTACATGGGTGAGGTGATCACCCCAAAGTTGATGTCAATTAGTATTTCTTGAAATTCTGTGGGACAGGTTTCTGCTTGTCAAGAAATCCCCCAAATGAAGAGCCTCATATGCATTGACCATTTAGTAGTCCTTCTGCCATCAGGGCAGCTTAATGGAACTCGAAGTCTCAACTAAATCTCTATACTTTATGGCTGAATGGTCCTTAACTAGAAATATCTATTTTGGACAAAGGACCCCAAATACCACCTTCCAACCAAGGGAATTTTTGTGGAAAATCATTCTGACTTACCAAGTACTTCTATGCAGCCAAGGAGCCCAGTCAGGAGCAGGAGTCACCTTTTTTTGTGACTTTTTAATAAATGCAGCTCAAGCACAATTTCTCCCCACAGATTGATGTCTGATTTTTTTATTAATTGATCAATACGTCCATTTCTGCCCCACTAAAGCAGTCACCAGACGATTTAGCCTTAGATTCACACTGGCTTCCAAGTAGCCAAGGGTCAGCCCCGGTGATGTCATGCGCTGGATGAGGAGCATGGAGCCTCTTTCTGGCTGCACTCGCTGTGTTGAGCGAGGCACAGATGATGCCATCGACTCTCCGCCTTTGTTTTACACAGTGCAGGCCCCTCAGGTGTCACAGCACATCAGGTGGTCTTGGATTCTTCACAAGGCATCCTCCAAACTAAAGCCTGGCATTAATAACATTGAATACATTTCTATTTCCAAACTGAGAGGTCCTATGCTGTGACTTTAGGCAGTGTCCTTCGCCTTAAGGCCCTCATTCTAGCCTTACGCTATTGAGGTGCTCATCAAAATGAGTTTTCAACCAAAACTCAAGATGCCTAAAACTGTTACTTTCTGCTTGAATGTTTTTTTTGGTGGGGGAGGGTCTACAGGGTGTTTAGGGTCTCACTCCTAGATTGGACTCAGTGAACATTGCGTTTACATCCTCCCAAGAGCTGGGATTACAGGCATGTGCCCCCATGCCCAGTCTCAATTGCTGTCTCAGTGTACCCTGAGGGTAGGGCCAGCATGGCTTTTGTTTGTTTTAAATGTTACCAACTTCCAGATGAACCTTGTTGGCATTTGGGCCTTATCATTTCTAGAGGTTTTTCTTTTGCAAATGATGGTCTAGTTGTGTTCAATTCTCCATAAAAATCCGAACCAAACACACAAAAGGACAATGGAGCAATACCTTGGGAGGTGTGTTTTGTACTGAGAAAGACAGACCAGCTCAGTCACAGTCAGTTTTCTGCCAACAATACAGTTTGCTACAATGATTCCTTTGTTTTCCAACAAGAACAGCCAGTTCTGCAGCAATTCCTGGCTATCCCGTAACTTTCTTGGGTGCTTTGTTCTGCTGCAGTCAATGAGTACCTTACATGACTAGGCACAGCCATCCTAGCCCTTCAGCTCCTCTCCAGAAGGCAATCAGAAAAGACATCCTAGCTTGGCGGTCCTTAAGGTACATTCTGTCAACTGTTCTTGAAAAGAAATTTTGAATTTTTTGAAGTTCCTTTCTTTGTTTGACCTCCAAATATACTCCAGCTTCTTCATTGCATAGTGGTCATTCCACAGTACCTGGGAATTAAGCTTTCCACACAAACTCTATCTCTATGCAGTTTCTGTGATAGTTATTAGAGAATTATCCCAGATATGTACCCTTGCTGAGATTAGGACCGATGCTTGGGCCTGGGAAAATATGTGTGATTTAATTCCAAGAAAAGGGCCTTGCAAAACTTAGCATAGTTCTGCTGAGCTAAAATATTTCTAGCGACCCATACTCCTGTCTCCATTACCAGTCTTCTCCTCACTTCCAAGCCCAGGATCTTCCAAGAACTTTGGCTTGAATTAGTCCTTAACAGCTACTCTTATTTCCTACTTTGGACTATGTAGGGACCGTGATTTTGGCAAGTCCCCAGAATAATCAAACTGCACCAGTACTCATCTGGAATAGCAACAGACTCTTTTAGGGAAGGGTCTACAGGGTGTTCAGGGTCTCACTACTAGATTGGACTCAGTGATCCACCTGTTTACAGCCTCCCAAGAGCTGGGATTATAGGTGCACCACCACGCCCAGTCTCAATTTTCTCAGGGTGCCCCAGGGGCGGGGTCGGCACGGTAGGCCTAGCCCCTGCACCTGCTTGCAGGCACTTTAATTCGCTAAGCTATTTGGCCGAAACTATTTTTTTGGGGGGGCAGAGTCTCACTACGCAGCTCTGAGTGGTAGTGATCCTCCTGTTTTCTGCATCCCTAGTGCTGGGATTACAAGCATGCGCCACCACATTCAGTCTCAATTGCTGTCTCAAAGCCCCGGGGGCGGGTCTGGTGCAGCTTGTGGTTCCAGGAATCCAACCCTGGCCCCTGCGCTTACCTGAGCAAGCGCTTAGTCTGCTGAGCTATACTGTTGGCCCTCAGACTCTGTCTTTGAGAAAAATAACAGTATTTGTCCTTTAAAAGAAGATAAAACAATGAGATTTCTTAAAAAGAAAGATGGTCTATGTGTAAGACCGTTATAAAATGACAGGTGGCTCACTGCTCAGGTCATTATAAAGACCACATTTTGAACACTTATATGCTGTTTAAAAAATCAACTTTTAGTACTTTAAAAAGCTGCTCTTAAAAACATCTTTTAAAATCGTCTTATGATTATATATCTGATAAGATCACTATAATTTAACATTGTAATTTTAATTTAACTAAATTTTATTTCCTAAATTAATTTTGGTTGGAGACATTTCAATAAACATAGAGAAGATAATTTCAATGTATCTGTTTAACATTAGAATTTTTTATGAAGTGATGATTCCTGGACTTTGTTGAAAGTTGGAATTATTTTTATTAAATATTAAAATCCCAAAGGAAACCATTTTGACTTTTATTATAGTCTTCTTTGGTGTATAAATTACACTAATTTACTGACTGTAAAAGTAGAAAGATGGTCACATTAAGATTAATTTAAAATTGAAAAAATAGTTTTTTAGTCCACAAAGGCAGTATACTGGTGTTTTCCTACCCACTTATTCACTTGTGGATATCAAATACAAGCCACCTGAATAATTTGACCGATTTTTTTTTTTTTTTTTGAGGAACTGGGAATTGAACTCAGTTCCTTGTGTTCGCCAGGGAAGCGCTTATTCTACTAAGCTATGTCCCCGGCCTCTAACTTGACAAAATTTGACTCAATCATGTGAGTACAATGCTCTTTCAAACTGTGGCAAGTTTTAAATCATTAGAATGAAATTAAAAGTAAAAGTTAAACCAACAACGGAAGAGGTCAGAATTCAGGGCACTATGTACACGTCTTGCGGTTACCAAAGAGATCTAGCTACTGAAATACAAAAGCAGTTTGATCTGAGGTAGTTCTTACGAGATGACACCTGAAGCTTTCATTGTTTGTTCCGTCCAACCCCACCCCACACCCTATATTTAAACTAGCAGAGGAGTCTGCTCTAGCTTTGTCAGGGCCAAGGGCAAGAACAAGAACAGCAGTGCACACAAGAAGATGAAATATTTAATACTTAAAAACCAGACTAAAAGATCACTACTAAAAGTAAATTCTACCTTCCTTCTTTGAAAAATAAATATATTTCTAACACCCTGCAATGCTATGTTTGAATTTCAAGTTTCCAACCCTTTAGATTTCTGGCTGAGAAGTCGGCAATGCATGAAGCATTTGCTTCCCAACTGTGATCTGCTCCTCTCCCCTCCCACCTGTGGCTTCTCTGTGTGCAAGTAACCTGATCGTCTGATCTTTACCTGCATGGACACTTCATCCCACATGTCTGACCTCTATTTACTTCTCTTGTGTTCGCTGCTCTCAGCCACCTCTGGTTAGCATCTGGGATGTGCGGGACATGATTTACCTCCAGAAGAAAGGCTCTGAGAGTGGCTTGCAGCTGGCAGACACAGAATTCTGCAGAGGACTTAAAAGGGCCTGACAGATGCTAAGGGAACACACCCCACGGATTCCTTCACACCTGGTCAGGGTCATGACTGTGATTAGAGCAAGGCTGGGCCTCCCAAGGCCAGGACAGGAACGCCTTTCATTCCTATAAGCTAATCTAGCACAGTGACTAAGAATTTTGAGCTCAATCCACACAAGTCTGAATTCAGGTCTCCGTTCCTCAATAGTTATGAGACTTTAATGAAGTTATTCAGTGTTTCAAATTAGTTTGCTTATCTATGAAACCAGAATAACAGCACATAACTCAAAGGCTGCAGTAGTAAAGGGTATATTATATTTTCATATCATGTGTCTAGTAAGGCATTTGTGTACAAAAAGTCTCTAGAATTTTTAACTGTTATTTTTAAATTTCAGCACTTAGTGTATTGTAGCTGTAGAACCTTTAAGAAGGTCCGAATGTATAATGATTAAATGAGTTTGAATAGTTTGTCTCTTATTGATTTTTTGGAATTTGGTTAAAATGACATAAATTCTGACTTGAAGCCAATTTTAAAACTAATACTGAAAGCAAATGATCAGGATTATTTTTCCATATTTATTTACCAACAATGAGAATCTTTGTTACAGAAATCTCAAAAGCACAAAAACAGACCTTGAAAAATAACATTCAAGAATCAAAAGTCTCAGTTTTTATCTTTGCTAAATTATTTGCCTGGAAGGTCAGGAGACTGTTTATTGGAGTAGACTGAGAAAAAAGAAATGTGTGATGCTCTCTTTCTCTTGTTTCTAACAGTATAACTCATTTTTAAAAGAGGACTTTATTCCCTGGGCCGGGAATATAGCCCAGCAGCATAAGCAAGTGCAAGGTCCCTGGAAAAAAAAAAAAAAAAAAAAAAAAAAAAAAAAAGACTTTAATTCCTTTCAGTTCAAATTCTTATACAGGTTAGAGCTGATACAGTCTGGTTTGCTTAGGTGCCCAATTCTATACTACTCAGTACTTCTTCTCAATTATAAAGTCCAAGCGAATTCCTAGAATCTATTGTGTGCTATGTACTGTAGACACACAAATGACAAACACAGCACCTTCCCTCATTGACTCCTACAGGTGGTGTGAAGAGGGAACCTAGACAAGGCAAAGGACATTGGGCACACAGCGTTCCAGGAGGGAGGGAGCCACAGGGGGCACTGAGGAGCCTGAGGCCAGAGAGGAGAGCAGAAGTGTGGACAAAGATTTGAGATGATGCAGATTGCTTAGGAACCTCTGATAGCGAAGGATAAGTCAGATTTTCTCTACCTACTCACATTGTATTGTTAGTGGGGACCAATCATGATGTCAAAAAGCATGTAGAGAATCTCCACTGCTTGAAGAAGGTTGGGGCAGTACAAGCCTAGATATGGCTCATCTCTGAAAATACTGAACACCTGAGGAAATGCCTAATTTAGTAAAAATGTCTGCGGTAGAAATAATACGAGCATGTTAAACAATATGGAACTTCAAGTTCCAACAGATTTGCTCCAAGCGGTTAGGAACACAGCCCAGTACTGATCAACTCTCTGATCGGATCATGGGTTCGTCCCTGTGAGCACTTTGGCCACTTACTTGGCTTAGCTGGTCAGGATCTTCTGCCTTTTCTTTCTGTCTCACAATCACAAATCATTTGCACCTGTGACAGTATTGAGACTCTAGTATGTGGCAAGAAGGTAGAGCTTTGAGTTGCTCCCCATAAAATCACATATTTGCATCCTTTTTCTTATCAGATTTGAAGCCTTGCACAATGATGCACACTGAGGTGAGTTGAGGGTATCTGGTGCTTCCATGGGAGGGTGCTCTGACCATGCCTGTGGTTTATGAATCTGAATCTTTTTCTTGGAGGTCACTTGGCAATAAGGATCTCAAATTACCCACATTACAGGGTGGGCTCAAGGATCATCAAGTGACACAAAGATGCCTGGGTCCTCAGTCCTCTGACCATGACACTGCATTCTGAAAATTTCTTTCTTTCTTTCTTAAAATTTATTTTTAATGTATTTGATTGTTCCAGGGTCTCACTATGCAGCTTGGACTCATAGTGATCCTCCTGTTTTCAACCTCCCCAGTGCTGGGATTACAGGGGTGTGCCACCGTGCTCGGACCCTATGGCCATCTCAGCCCACCCTGGGACAGGGCTGGCACATCATGTGGTGCCGGGGATTGAACCATGGTCTTTGTACTTGCCTAAGCTTGCCTAAGCAGGTGGTTTAACCCACAGAGCCATCTTGCCAGGCCTGAAAATTTCTTGAAGAAATTGTAAGGTAATGTAAATGAATTCAAGTCTTATCTCTGCTACTTACTGTGTGTCATTGGGCAAAATCCTCATCTTCTCTGTGCTTTATATTGCTCATGTTTAAAACAACAATTAGAATTTCACTTCTTTTGTTATTATAATATTAAGTCAATATATTTAATCTTTTAGATTAATGCATGGCATAGAAGGAGAGCTACCTAAGTGTTTCTTAAATTATATGTGTGTCCCACCTTTTCCCACTATACATAAAAGCTATCCTCACATATCTTTAGAATATCATTGAAAGAGTTATATTTTTACTTTTGAAAAATTATAATTCTAGAGACTAACTCTGATTTTTAAAACAAAATATTTAACCACTGAATACAATTCAATATGGGCTAGCATACAATGTTATTTTTTCTATAGATTTTGTTATAATTAATATATAACTTATGGAAAACATTTCTTTCTTCTTTTTTTATTCTTTTGATACAGGGTCTTGCTGTACAGTTCAGACTCAGAGTTATCCTCCTGTCTCAGCCTCCCCAGTGCTGGATTACAGGTGTGCACCGCAACACCCGGTTTTGGGGCCCACATAGCATGTGGTACCAGGGATGAACTTGGGCCTTGCAATTCCCAGGCAGATGTTTAGACTGCTGAGCTATCTCCGCAGCCCAGAAACATTTCATATGTGATTGAAGACTATACCTAGGGCCTCACAGTCTTCTGGTGACAAAATGAGTCTGTATACTGGGGCTCCAACAGGAACTAGCATTCTGAGGACAGAAAAGATTGAACAAATATATTGAAGATCTGATTTAAGGTTGTCAGCTTATTCAATGACATGTAAAGATATCAGTTTGGCAGGGTAAGACCCAAGCATAGCATTAGTAACAGAGTTTGTATGAATTACTTACTTACGAGACTTATGAAATCAACAAAAAGGCGAGCAGGTCAGTGACTGAAGATGTTATCTAAATGGACACTCTCAAAGAGAGTGCTGCACCTTTGCTTAGTAAGTGTGGTCATTGGATGGACTGAATTAAGGACTGGTAGTTTATTGCCTTTCAAGAAAACCTGATGGTGCCTACATAGGCTCAGGGCCTATTAAATGTTAAAGAACCTCAGGTCAGAAGAGAACCCTCTGTCATCTACTCAAGTGGCCCATAAAGTATCCTGGTGTTATTCTGGGGGGGGGGGAATTTGAGAACAATGTGGGGAATTTACTGCCAAACTATTTACACTTGGATATATTAAGTTTAACCAACAGAAGCAGAAAAGGCTGTCGAGAACAAAGACCAGGTTACCTCAACAACTATGTTTTCTATAAAGAATTTTTTAAAGAAGGACAAGAAATCTGGCAAAACAGTCTATTGATTTTATACTATTGCATTTCTCGGGTATCATACACAAAAAAACCCACACCTGGAACAAAAACTGATTATCATATTTACTTTGTGAATTGCCTGTACTAGATCTTATTTAAACATTGTTTTCTTTTTTTCCTGACCTATATATTTTGACTTCTCCTGGCTAATTAAAATGGTAAAAAAATTGTTTTCAATTTATAATCATGTCAAAATTGGCTTGGTAGGCACATATTTTCATGAGAAAAATACCTATAAAATATACACGTACATTTTTAAGAATGATCAATTGGTAAAAGATCGTGAACACTTTTTATACCTGGACCGTCCTCCTACATTTCAGAATTCCATGCATGGTTCTATCATCTGATATCTTAAGAGTTCTCATAGCTATTACAAAGCAGAGGTGGTAGGAATAATTTAGCTTTTATTACATCTAAACAGACAAAAATATCACAACACACAAACTGTCATTATGGAAATCTTCTCCACCAATATTTATACTAAATAAAAAATAACTTTTTTTCTGGAAAAAGATAATATTTTTTCTATTAAAATATGGAAGAACTTGATTCTTAAACTCATCTGTTTGTGCCAAAAGGACAAACTCAATGAAGCTCTGGAAAAAAGCCTTGGGAAAAAATAATGAACCAATCTAAGGTTCAATAGAGATTACATTTACTGATTTGCTCTTCTGTTTTTCAAAAAGGCCTGTATTGTGTGCTTTTCACATGACTGGCATTTGTCCACAAAGGCAACAAAGTACCTTTCCTTACAAGCTTTATTCTAGTTTCAGGGGAAGAGAGCAAATAAACCAGGGAATGCAAGGGGCTATAAAACAAAGGCACAGAGCAAATGGCAAGATAGGGCTGACAGGGGAGACAGAGAAGCCCTATCTGATAAGGTGACCTTTGAATAGACACTGGAAAGAAATGGGGTCTGGGGGTGAGCAATATATCTCAGGGAAAAGCATTCCAGGGGGAGGGAACAGCACATTCAAGACTGGAGGTAGGGTCATTCTTGGCACACCCAATACCAAAGACCAGTTTCACTCCAACAAAATGAGAGGGAAAGAGAATGAAGGGATGAGGTCAGTCTGCGGGGGGTGGAAAGCTCACGTAGGTTCTTAAAGGCTATAGGACATAGGACACGTTGGCCTTCACTCTGAGACAGGTGAAAGGCTATGGATCATCCTGAGTATAGAATGAGAGGACTTGATGTGTAAATGAAAAGTGAGGTCTGGCTGTACTGTGGAGTGGCGAAGCCCTGAAACAGGATTTCAAGAGTTTGGGCAAAGCATGATGGCATGAATCAGAACTATGTCAATGGAAGCGGTGAACGAACAGAAACATGAGAGGGAACAAGGGATCAAAGATGCACCGCAGTGTTAGTTTACACTACCGGGGAGACTGACCTACCATAGACTAAGGTTATAAAAGGTGTGAAAAGAACAAGCTTCCGGGAGAAAACTCGGAGGCTGATTTTGAATATGTGAGTGTAAATTTTGCGCTCAGAGGTACATTGGAGATTTGAATAAGCAGCCTGCTTCATCCTCTGAAAATCAGACAAGAGCTCAGGACTGGAGATATGTATGTGGCAGGTGTCACTCTAGAAACAGCACTTAAAACATAACAGTGGATCAGTCCATTTGAGAACTCTATGTATATCAGCAAGAGAAAACCAGATAGCTGAGTCCTGGGCCGCTCCTATATTTGCAATGTGGGAGGTGAAAAAGAACCAATATGAGAGAGGCAGAAGGGGATAAAACCCTGAAGTTGTAGGACCAGGAAGCTAAAAGAAGAAACATTCTCAAGGAGGGGCGAGGCCACAGGCCCAACTCACTGACCAATGTTAGGAAAAGCAGCATGAAGACTAAAAGCTGGCTATCGGGTGCAGCGATGGAAAAGTCACCCGATCTGAGTGGAACTGAGGAGGTGATTTTAGAAGCATGGCTGCGGCAGTCTCTGGGCACAGTGAGGGTCAGAAGGGGAAGTCAAGTGTGGATAGGTTTTTCAAGGACTTGTAGCAGAAGAGTGAGAAACAGAACATGAGAGATGTTGCAGCATACGTGAACATTTCTGTAGATGGTTCAGGAGAGAAGAGAAAATTGACACGAGAAGGAAATCCTTAAACTGAAGCTTTAGCAAGGCCAACCAGCTGCAATTCTACTGGAATAGAGAGCAGTTAGCATTTGTTTGGAGAAGCAGATTTATTCATGTTATTTCTTCTCCTTCATATATATGAATACCAAAAAGTGGTTACATATGCATACTTTTCAAGAAAAATATTTATAAACAGAATAATAATAGAAACTAGAAGCATAAATGGTTGAAACCTCATCTTTGTCTTTTCCTGTCCCTCTATTCTTTAGTTCATCCTTTTAAAGTTTGTGAATGTTCTTGGGGGTCTGATTGTGTTAAAAAAATTAACATCTTGAGATGAATGACAGTGTGTTTCTCTCCCAGTACTGCTTAAATTTACTGAAATAACTTAGGATAAAGATGATATGAGAGATTTGCTCCAAGTAATTTATTTGGGAGAAGATGACTGGGTGGGGATGAGAGAAGGATGAAAGATGCTGGTTCTAAGTTGAGAAGGAAGTGGAGTGGTGAGAATATGGGTGATTCTCTGTGCCATTGTTTGTACATTTATTCGAAAGCATCCATAATATAATGTTGGAAATTAATACAATCAACATTATGCTTGACCCAAAGGAATCCATTCAGTGGCGAAACTTAAGATAACTTGGTAAAATGAAAGAGAGTTATTTTAGGGCACAGCTTTTTTTTTTCTTGACATTTGTAAAACTATATCAGCTACTTTGTTTTCATATATAGGGCACATATAGGTGACTTTTTATTTGATCCCAGGATGTCTTAGTTGCTTTAATATAGAAGTAATTTGGATGCTGTTTATACACTTGATCTTGGAAGACTTTTTTTTTTTTTTTTAATGAAAGCTTGATTCTCCCAAATAACTGATTATTTTAGGTAGGTATGAAGAATTCTGAGAACACTTGTGTTATGAAATATGTTTTGAGGAAAAGTCTTGGTGATCCAGTTGACTGTGATTTAAAAGACTGAATACTTGATAGTTGATGAATACAAGATGGAATTTTATTGCAGGAGTAGTTATTTTGTTTTTGAAATGAAATTCTGATTTTTGAAATCTGTCTATTATAATTGTATTAAATATCTATATAAGAGAAGTTCTTTTTAAACTTTTTTCATGTAAACAGATATGCAAATAGTAACAATACTACACTGACTCTTCAAATATTCACCAATAGGTATTCTTTTATGTTTTCTAGTTGCTCATTTACTATTTCATAGTGTTGTTCTTGATAACATTAATTGTCTCTTATTTCTGGAAAGTTCTACCAAGGAAAGTTTAAAACTGCAATAATTTTTTTCTACATCACAATCTTCAGATATTAAACTTAGCTTCTATCCCCTATAAATTCAGTACTAAAAGTGTACCGTGCATCTGAGGCCCATAAATTCTACTTCAAACATTTAATCCAAATTATGTTGGTCTTGTACAGCTATGGTCTCCAACATTTTCTTGGTGTAAACTACATGCGGAATATGGGAACAAGATTTCTTTTGTAATTGATACCTAAATTTCTATTCTGATTTGAGCATCTAATTTGTACTGTAAAGACATATAATTTGAGACTTGTAGCTATATCACAAAAGTACAACAGTTTACTCTGATCTCTAATTTTCTGAGTTGTACTGGCTATAATTTAAATTTTTTGCATGTTTCTAACTTCCATGCAAATCAGAATACATCAGAAAGCTTTGTACACTGACAGAGACTGGGAAAAGGATGCCTTGTTCTGATTCCAGATACCCATTTCTTTTTCAGGTCTGCAGGTGCAAGGGGACCCATTCATAATATTTGCTTACTGTCAGTTATAGTCAGTGAAGAGGAATACAGTGCTAACACAAAAAGAACCTTACTAATTTTTACAAGCACAATGAATTTTTAAATATTAGCATTATTAGCAAATTCTAGAGGCAAGTGGGAAGTTTTCATTTGCCTATGTGTCAGGAACAAAAATATACTTTCTCATTTAAGTTTTGGTCATTTCATTAGTTTGTAAGTGTGTATGTTTACTAAATCTAAAAAAAAAGCACATTACTTATTCAAACAGGATGGAATTATGGTTGGTGGAAATTTTGGTGTCACAAATACATGTTCCATTTAAGAGACAATTGATAATGAATGTTACTTTTTCCTTTGCACTAAGTTTCACTTATTTTGAAATCAATATGTAAGTCAAAATATAACCACAAGGCAAAACACTTACTCTAAGTGGCTCCATTTCAAATAATTTGGTAAATCTCTCTGAAACATATATTAGACAAATTAGACTCAAATGTTCATAGAATTTAAGGGCTCGGTGACCAGAGAAAAAGGACAAGTCTTTTTTAGAAGTATAGTAATAGTCACTGCACTTGCAAACTAAATGTTTGACCTACATGGTAAACCAACAATTTTATGTTTTATGGTTTGTTAACAATACAAGGACCAGGGATATAACTCAGTGGCATAAGCGCTCACCTGGCAACCTCATCTGGAGTTCGATTCCCAGTACCAAAGACAAAACAATACAGTGCTATGGCCTTATATTTGATTTTGATGATATAATAAATTAAAAGTTCCTCAATCTCTTCTCATATACTATTTGAACTTTCCTTTGTGACTTAGGGAGAGCAGATATTATTATCCCATTTTATAGAAGAAGACAAGCAATTTAACACAGAGGTAACAACTCCAAATCAAGGTAATGCTGGCCTGAGATATTTGGTTGGAAAAGCTGTCAATCCTGGACCAGGATTCTTTCTGCTTCTCATATCTGATATTGAGCTTAGTGAGGGATTGATTATGTAGGAAAGTGGGCTTTTTCTGTTTTCTTTTCTTTTCTTTTGTAAGGAAAAGCTAAAGGCATGGCATGTTAAAACGTGAATATTCCTCAAGAGTAATTCATTCATATTGAAACCCATGAGAGAAGAAACTTGTATCTTTCTGTTCTTTTCTTTCAGTGAAACCAACAAGATTTCTTTGTAAATCACTTTATCCACAGCCTTAGGTCAAAGGCAAGTTGGTAGCTGCTGGACGCACAGCCTAGAAAGCAGGCGCGGGACCGGCATCGTGTGTGGAGGACGCCCCAAGGATGCACCAGACCCTCTATACTGCCCGTGATTACAGCACCTTCCCTGCAAAACCTCCACTCGGTCGCTGCTCCGCAGCACCCAGGAGCAACTCCCAGCGTCTTCAACCACAATAATGTATTGCTGTCGCTCCAGGGCAGAAAGCCTTGACACCGGGTCTCTCCAAGGCTGCTTTCAAGAGAGGACACCACCACTCGCCATCCCTTCGGAAGTTCTCAAGACAGACTGTGACCAGTATCTGCCACTTACCTGGCGTGGATGCTATGGCCAGGAAGCCCTTCGTGCCATCCCAAGATGTTGGGTCAAGAGAACACACAACATAAAACTACTTACCACTTTGGCCCAGTCCAAGAAAAAGTGAAAACATCCAGGCCGCCCGAAGAAAGGACGCAGGACCTTGACGGCAGCTTTGCACGCAGACAAATGCAGCAGTAAAAAAAGCCAGGGCCGAGCCGCACATAATGCAAAGCAGCCCGCCCCCCGCCTGGCGCCTGGCTGCTCTCCGGACGCGCGCTCTCTCCTCCCGGGCGCACCTCGGGGCCCGCGGGCCGGGTGTCCCTAAGACGTGGCCCGCAGGCCCGGCAGGCGGACCGCTCGGCGGAATGCGAGCAGAGCAGGTAGGCGGGCCGGGGCCCGGCTCCGCATCTCAGGGCCCGGGCGGCCCTCCCAGCTCGGCGCGGCGGGCTCTGGTCTCGGTGAGGAGCAGCTCCGCTGACGGCTGGCGGCCCAGGGGTGTCGCGGGCGAGGGATCGGCAGCCGGCTCCCGGACAAAGAAAAGAGCTTTTGTTCCTCTCCAGCCGATGGGGCTCTGCTGCATAAATCAGCTTAGCGAAGAGCCAAACACAATCAAACCCAAACAAAGCCCGAAGCTGGGGGGAAAACCACCCTAATGTACATCACTGTGATGCTACATCGGTGGGAGGGGACGCCGGACAGCCAAGGGGAGAAGCTGCCGGCGCATCTGCGCGAGCGCTTCCACAGGTGGGCAGGAAGGCCAGCTCCAACGAGTCGCAGCCTTGCAGTCGGTTAGGACCGGCTGCAGCGTCCCGACCGGCGAGGGGGGCAGGTTTGGGGTGCCAGCCGCTGGAGAGGCGCCTCTGGGGCGTCCTACAGGCGCCCGACGACGCCCGCAGGCGCAGCGCTAGGCATCCCGCTCCCTGCCTGGCTGAGAGTGGAGCGCACGGCGGCTCGGGCGGGAGGGGAGGCTCCGCGGGGGTGCGGGAGCCCGGCCTAGCGGGGCGGGGGCTTCGTGCCCCGGTCCTTTTGGCTCCAGCGCGAGACTCAGGCGCCCCGCCGCCCAGCACCCTGGCAGCTGGCGCTCTGCGGTGCACCCGGCTAGGACAAGGGAAGCACGGCTGGCGGCGGAATGGTCCTGCCCTGGCCCCGGGGGCTTCCAACCTACTGGGATCTGGGCGCACAGCGGGCCACGAGTTGCTAGGAAACCGCCCCACGCTCCGGAGCGCCTGGCCTGGGTCGCCCGCAGGCGCGGCGGCGGCCCAGGCTGCAGCGGCAACAGCTCCGAGCCCGTGGGCGGGACATTGGTGAGGCATGAAGTCACCGCGGCCCACACTCGCTCTTTGTTTTGCTCACTCCAGCTCTTTTTCTCCCCTTAGGATCTGATAGTTGCCATTCCCATCGTTCCCGAGAACTCCCGGTGCGTGGCCACGCACCAAGAAGGTCGAGCGGCAAGTTCCCTGCCCTTTCCTTTCCGGACTCCAGCACCCTAAGGCTGTCTGGCTGGTGTGGTTGGTGGGAGACTCGTTCAGCACGAGTGGCTGCTCTGAGCAAACTCCACTCTCTCACCCCGTGCTTTGCGCTCCTTTGTTTAGAGATACTCACTGCCCCGCCGCTGCTGCGTGCAAAGTGGGGTCCGGGGCCCCTGCACGCCCCCAAACTCTCTGTTCCCGGGGTGAGCACTGCCCACTGTGCTTGCAGGGCTGGGAGCTCGCCCTCCGCCCCCTCCCAAGGCTGTCCCGGGTCTCCCCAGCCCTTGGAGAGTTGAACGAGTTCTCAGGGGCTGTTCCCGGAGATACTGGCCGAGATTTCTAGCCGCTGCTTCTCGCAGTCTCAGCCCGAGCTGCACAACCTTGCTTTTTCCCAGGGTCTGGGGGCGAGTCTGAGTTTTTGCTGGTCTCACTCTGTCTTTTGACCCTGAGCAGCATCTCCGCAGCAAACAGAACAAAGAAGTCAGAGAGGGCGGCCGAGGAGCGAGAGACGCTAAGGCGAAGCTAGGGGAGGGCGTTTCTGCCTGGTGGCAGCTCAGACATTCAGGTGTGGGTGGAGCGCGAAGTGCAGCGGGCGGCTAGGCGAGCGGCACTCTTTCAGCCCGGGCACCACCACTCCGCGCCGAGGGAGGGGACCCCGCCCTCTCCGCACCCCCATCGGAAGAGAGGCGCTGTTTCCAACTTGAGACAGGGTGATGCTGATGGTTTCCTTTTTACCCCTAGGGGCAGGAGTGGTTTCCCAGTCTTGAAGTGTGGCTTCTTATTTTTCCACTAGTAGCTTATCCGCTCTCCGTAACCGGGCACCCACCTCTTACAGGCAGAGCACCAGTCGTGCCAGGTCAAGGTGAAATGCGCCGGGAGTTTCCCTCTTTATTTAATAGTTTCCGTCTCCTTATTTGGAGCGAGAAAACAAGTAGGAGGGAGACTGTCTCTCTCTCTCTCTTTCTCTCTCTCTCTCTCTTCTTTCTGATTAACTGAGTGAATGGAAAGTACCTGGTTAATACACCACAGCATGGAAAACTCCCCTTGTTTCAGGTGTGGACGGCGCCTCGGGGTGCTGCAGTCAGCGAAACAAACTGGGAACCACGTTGCAGAAGTGCCTTGGATCCACCAGTGAGCAGTGTTACTGCTGAGCAGTACAGGCTACACGAGTAGAACTCACTCAGTCCTGCCCTCCCTCGCTTCTAAAATTCTTTCTTTGGCTTCAAATCTGAACTACTAGGTCTTCCTCCACATATTAAAATCTGATAGGCTGTGGTTCAATTGGGCAGCGTGTGTATTTCACAGAGATTATGTCCCAGGCCAAGGGGTTCAGCCACCCTTGAGAAGGTCTAGTGTGCAAAAAAAAAAAAAAGAAACAAAATCTGTAGTTTCCACAAGAATATGGGAACCAACTCTACATCTTAAGGTGACTAACATCACATAAAAGTTTTACAGCATGTTTAATCTCCCTCTTGATGCTGGATTGTAAATGAAGGTTGTAATACTACATGCTTATAAATTTAAGCAATGGATGTAATTTTAAGGAATGGATGAGGTACGCACAAATTTTTGTACCCTGTATTGTTAGGAGATGCTATATTCTATAGGAGTCCCAACAACTGTGTAGCAAGTGGAGTAAGATAAGGCTCATAGATCTGTTTCAGGAAGGTCTGAAGCCCTTCAGAAGGAAGGACATCCACAGTTTGTGATGTGAATCCCCTGCAGATAAATGTCAGGGTGCTGGCTTTGTGGAGAAAGAGCACAGAGCCATACATCACCGCTTTCCAGTTTAAAAGAGCTTTAGGTCTGGTTATTAAACTAAAATACAACACGATATGCTGGATGTTAGACTGTTATTATAAGCAGATAAGCAATTCATCTGTATTTGGGGGCTATCAAATTGAATGTAAATTCTCCTGAAGTCATTCACATTATCATGAGATTTTTTTTTACAGTAACAATAATTTACTTAGAAACAAAAAAATTTGCTTGTATCTGATAAATGACATTGGTTGTCAAAACATATATTTTTTTCTTGTAAAAACCATGTAGGATATTGTGAAGAAATGCGGTTTTACCTTTATCATGTTATCTGATGATATTAACAGAGGAAAAAATGTTCAAGACTTAATGACTTCACTAATTTCTGGTTTTCTAATGTGTTCTGCTGTCTTACTTTGAGTTTCTGACAGCTAAATTTTCATTATTTATAGTAATGAGAATACAGGAAATTCACAGTCTCAAAATAACACTAGCTATTCATTCCAAACTTCATAAGCTTTTTTGAGTTGCTAATAAGTCATTCAACTAGATGACTTAAAATTCTTCCCTACTCCTTGTACCTTGATTTCTCAGTATGTCGGTTTTTAGAGAGAATTAATAAGCTATAAGTGGGAAGCAGGAAGGAGAGAAACTTCTAGAGGACTATTTTTTTCCCTGAATTTGTGGACTTGAGTCAGATTTTGCTTAAACTGTTGACCTCATAGTTGCACCTCAGATCATAGTCACATTATAATTTTATGTCTTTCTGAAGTTGAGATTGCAGTTACTCAGTAGACTTTCAGTGGATAGTCCAAGTTGTGTCTGGGCTCGCTGACCACAGGCATGTGTTCCAGCTACTATGACTTCTAGCTTCTTCTAGTGATAATGAACAAAAATCACTGAAACATCCCTTGCACTGAAGTGTTCTATAGAATAGTGTTTCTTATCATGTTGTAGACTGAAGCCTGCCTATAACATAATTACCTGCAGGGTAAATCTGAATGCAAATTATTTGTCTCAATTCCAGGAGGTTCTCATTCAGTAGGTCTCATAGAGTGCCCAACAATCTGCATTATGACAAGCTTCTCATATAGTTTTTATATACATGGAAGTTTAAGAACCTCCCATGGTAATGGTTTCATACAGACTGCTTCAATTCTTCATAGGTGTTTATCAACAAAATGCATTGTCTGATGTAACTTATAAAAAATGTGACCACTGCTGTCTCTTGCCAAGGCAGTCTATGGATGATTGAGTTCATGAAATGCAAGTGATTTTTGAAAAAAAGATTTTCATGATTAAACTTGGGGAATGCTAAATTGAAGTTAATTAAATTCTTTCCAAGAGAAATTTCCAGAAACTCAAGTAGGCCAGCATGTACTGGATTATCCAGAGGTTCTTTATTTAAAGAACCTCTAACAGACTAATTTCTGTGAATCATAATCTTGAGTCCACCACATTTTATAAATGTGGAAACTGAGATCCAAGTGGCAAAGAAACAAATCTCACTTTTTTAAGAAAACTCCTGAGCAGGTATGAATCAGAGGTTTGATTTTTTTTTTTTTTGATTATTACATATCGGGGATGAATTTTGTTTCCAAGTAACAGAGTCATATTGTGTTTGATATAAGTTAGAAAAAGAAAATTATTGGAAGGAAATTGAAAGTCCACAGAATCAGCAGGATGCTGATAGAATAAAGTCAAAAACAAAGGAGAGAGAAATACAAGTAATAAATGTCGAATGATGAGAGGGAGTTCTCATCACCCCTTCCTTTTTGAATAACTGAGGAATTAGCATCCTGATTGAGAATATCTGATTTTCAAGAATTTAGTCACATATCAATATCCAAGCTTATTGAAGTAGAGAAGAGGAGGGGGCTTCTTCAGTGCAAACTATAAGTACATTTTTGGGGGAGTGGGGTGGTTACTGGAAATCAAACTCAAGGACCTCACTCTTGCCAGGTCACTGCTGTGTATATAGGCCCCTTTAAATAAAAAGTGGTATCTGTTTATAGCCAAACTTAAGTTTTCAGTGATCCCTTATGACATGCATCAAACTAATGCTTCATTAGCATTTAACTCATCTTCATAATGTCTGTAGAGATGGGGTGTTGTTTACACCAATTCCTTAGCTTTGTGAAACTGTCTTTGCTGACCCAAGTCTATATAGATATTACCAGCGACCTTCTCCCTGGGGCTCTGCTTGCTAAGTCACAGCACACAGCTCGCAGTGCTGAGGAATGAACATTCCTGGGTGCTGTCTCAACTGAAAGGCTGACCAGCTGGGGAGTGAGGTATAAGCATTCTGATTCCTTTGTACCTTGTATGGAATCACTTTGGACCTTGTGTTGCACACTATTTTGGGACTTGTTTTGTGTTTTCAATCCAACATGGACTGGTACTTTAAAAAGTAAAGTAGAATGAATTGTTTGAAAAAACAAAAGCCACAGAGTGAATGGTAAGTTGACATAAAGGTTTGTAAGTACTTATGCATTCTTTATTCTGGGCCAGTCTCAAACAGTAGATCTGTCACACCTCACATTTTGAGTAACATTAAGCCCATTTCCCCCAAGTTCCCTTATCTGGTTGTCACAGTGGTAACCGAATTCAAACATAGCCACCACTGGCACTTTCCCCTATCGCATTCCCCCACTTCTATCTGGTATTTCCTTGTCTCAGGGTCATCTGGGAAACCTGAACTAAGAAGAGTAACAGATATGACTGGAAATTAACATTTCATGTCCTGCATATGCAAATTTGGATTCCATTCTTGTCTAACTGAAACTCAACCATGGAATAGAAAGCACAAAGCCTTGGGAGTATGAATCAAACTGAAGTTTAAATCTGCTAGTTAGTACACAGAATCATGGGTAAGTTGTTTAATTTTCCTGGCTCTCTCTCTATTCATTTATGCAATAACATTATTAAAATAAATACTTAAATTGCAAGTTAAAATGGGATACCATTACATTTCTATTAGAATGGTCCAAATCCAGATACAGACCAATAAAAGCCTTCATTTGCTGCGAGTAGGAGTGCAAAGTAATATAGTCACTTAAGAGGACAGTTTGGTGGATCTGTTTTTTAAAAAAACAAAACTAAGTTAACCAGTAATCATATGCTTGGGTATTAACTCAAGAGGTGGTTAAAAACTATGTCCATGTAAAAACCTGCCTATGAACACTTACACCCGCCATAATTATATCTGACAAAACTTGGAAAGAGTTGAGATATCCTTCAGTAGTAGGTAAATATACAATAGTAATGTAGACAGAGGAATATTACTCAGCACTGAATAAATGAACTATAAAGCTGTGAAAATATGAGGAAGAGGCTTACATGCTTACTACTAAGTGAATGAAGCCAATCTGAAAGGCTATATGATATATGAGTCCACATCTATGATATGCTGGAAAAAACAAAGCCATGGTGACAATGAAAATGTCAATGTCTGTCAGGGGCTAAGAAGGCCCTAGAGATCAGCATATAGAATGCAGGGGATTTTCAGTGCAAACACTACTGTGTACAATAACTCAGTGCTGTATATTTGTCGTTTTTCTATTGTTTGAATTCATAGAATGTTGAATTGCAAGAGCGAATCCTAAGGACTTCAGTTGATGATATAGGAATGCAGGTTCATCACTGTAACCAGTGTACCTTTGTGGGGTGAAGAATTGCTTATCAAGGAAGCTGCTCATTTATGGGGACAGGGATTGTATGCCTCAATTTTACTATGGAAAAGCTGCTCTTAAAAATATTCACATAAACACATGCACACGTGTCACACACAACACTACACAGTAAGGTTATTATGAAAATCAAGAAAGACCATGAATGAAAAGGATAGAATTCATCATACCTTAGCTTAAATATTTTTGCAAGGGAACTAGGACTATTTTAATTTCACAATGTACACAACACCGAAATGCATAAATATTTATTCTAGACTTGCATATTATCATAAAAATGACATGAAGCATCTTTGGTATTGCTGAATACATGACTTTCCTTTTCTGGTGACCCCATAATTCTTTACTTAGGTTAATAAACATAGTGAGCATGGCTTTATATAGAATTATGACATTCTGACAATCTAGTTTTATATCTCTTTGATCAAGCAAAATTGTTCTGCAGTTTTTTCAGTCTGAAGTCATCATTGTGGAGTTTGATGTACAACTATATGACAATTTCACTTGTAAGTACATTGCAGGGACACATATATGACATTTCTTCATTAAAATCTGGCATGCTTAAAGTTCCATGTGGCTAGAAGTGTAAATGAATATATAATAAATATCAAATGCTATTTTTATCATATTCTTTAAATATATGGTAGCATTAAGAAACGTTGGCCGATTCTCCCACACCGAGGTATCAGGAGATGTTACATGGACAACATTTCAGCACTGACATAGCTCATCAGTTGAGCCACCATGGTCCATACACTGGTTTGCACATCATTGCCTGGCTCGGGAGGCCTTTGGAACCTCAGCCACTCACAGTGAGCCTGTAATGAAGCTCTCCCTCTCAGCCCTTTCTCATGGTCACATGGCCTCTGGAGAGTGAGGTCACTACAGAATTTATATCATTGTAATCAAATTCACATGCAGTTTTTATACTTGGAATACTGCCATTCTCGATTCTTTCTCTAATTTCAAAATTACTTCATCTTTCACCTTGAAGAATGTGACCTTTTCACATAGCAAGGAAATTCTTTGTAAATTAGGCACAGGATATTCAATTTAAGCATTTGTGTAATATATACATATATATATATATATATATATATATACACACACACATATATTTATGGCATTTACAATGCATGAAATGATAAGCTTATGGAAAATATAAAGATTCAATGAAACATAATCCCTTTTCTCAAAGATGTTATTATCTGATTCAGAAAAATAATTACTCAGATGGTAAATTGATAAACAGGATGGCTCAGAAAAAAAGTATCAGAAATAATTTAATGTAATAGTTCAAAATATGCTTTGGAAGTCAATGCAGAAGGCAAAAATAATTTAATAAATGGTGTTGAAAAAATTGTTAGCAATTTGGAAAAGACTTTAGAAACTTACTTTATACCAAAATATATTTATGATGGATTAAAGGGTTTAGCATAAAATTCTGAGACTTTATCACTTTTAGCATCAGTAATAATGATCTTCATAAACGTAGAAGTACTAAACCCAAAAATAACAAAGAAATCAATAAATTTTATGGTTTGTTTTTAAACCTTATGTTTATAAACTTTCTCAAAAAGGTCTGCTAGGGGCCGGGGAGATGGCTCAGTAGAATAAGTGCTTCCCTGGCAAGTGCAAGGGCCCAAGTTCAATCCCTGGTTCCGCAAAAAAACAAAAACAAAAACAAAAACAAAGGTCTGCTTATAGCAATGCATTTGAAACCACTTATTCTATGATACACAGATGTGTAAGAAGGACAGGGAATACAAATGCTTAAGGAAATGGGGGAAAGCTGTTTCATGAGTTATCAAGATACTAATTGAAGAAATGCTGTGCTTTTTTACGCATTAAATGTTCAAAGACATCTAACGCTGTACCATGGAGAAAAAGCACGCAGAACGCGGCCATATAAACTCCCCACTTGCCCAGGTCAGGTGAGTCACCATTTATTGGTATGCTTGGCTGGAGATTGATGTTTTCTGAGAATGTGACCGTGATGTCTGCAGGGATGAGTGGACCCTGGGGTGGAGCTTGAGTCAGCACATAGGGGTGCTAGAGACTTTAGCCATCCCTTTCCTGTGAGTGGGCAGAGCTGACCCATGGCCCTGAGATGTCTTTTCCTTCTCCTCCATTCAGAACACTGTGAGATTTTCAGAAATATGTCATGATTCTTTCCCTGTTTTCTTCTGGCTGTTCACTTTTCTTGGGTACTACTTACTATCATTACTTTGGAACTTATATAAATTCCACTTATTGAAATGTCTGCAATTTTTTTTCCTTCCTCTCTATGGCCTTCTCCACAATAAGTCCTTCTTGGGAACTCCCAGCCACCTTTCCATTCTCCATAGTGCTTCCTGAGTTTGCTTTATGAAACACAGATCTAAATTGGTATCCTCTTCGTCGGTGGTTCAGTTTGAGCCATTCCTCAACTTCTCTCCCAGGCTATAAGAGGGTCAGTTAGCCCCAACAGTGAAACCTTGTACCTTCTGGTCCTAAATCACATTGATGGTGCTCTTCTCTATGTAATTCTTCTACCTCTTCCCAATTCCATCTACCAACTGCTCTGCAGAGCAGAGCCTCGGCTTTCGGTTAGCACTTCTACTTGCCTCTTCCCAACCTTTCTCCTCTACCAGCCATATTACCCTCTTTTCTTACTTGTCTTACTTGTCAAGAATTCTTTTGAAAACCACCTCTACAAAATCTTTCCAAGTTCCTCTAGGCACAATCTTACAATGGCCTGCATTTCTAAGTCATTAAATTCTTTTCATTAAAAATGTAATATAGTTTTATTAAAATTTGGAAGATTTTGAATTTAATGGCTTTACTTTTGTGTTATGTTTTACTGGATTATAATTTTGGTTGCACTCTTCCTATGTTCTGTGGTCATCACTAAAGCAAGAATATGACCTGAGATTGCGAGCAGTGAAGGATGGGGAGAAAACAACCCCTACTGCACTGTTCTCCCATTCTTTGATTTCCTTTGAAGACATATCTTTGGTAAAGCTCATCCAAAACCCAGAGATAGTGGACTGAGAGCTTGGACTTCTGTTTCATTAAATTGGATTTACTTTTATAAAACTGAAATTTTTCTACCTTTTGAAGACTTTCTGTTTCTTGATGTTCAACTGAGTTCAAATATTTGAAAATGTATTATGACCATTGTATTCTATAAGACTCATGTTTCCTGATTTTCAGAAGGTGTCATTTGTTAAATTAGTAATCCTCATGAGAGGAAAACTGGCATTTCTCTAAGCAAATATTGCTGAGTCCCTTTGGAACAATTGTTCTTTACCTATAAATATGGACCTATACCAACAATATCTGCCTAATGTTCATGACTTAATAACTTCGATGTACGAAAACATTACATGTCATAAGTATGAGCCAAGATTAAGAGGATTTTGAAGGGGGGAGGGAGGGAGCAGAGAAGGGGGCTAAACAAAGACACAAGTTGCATTATGTACACAGACTCGTTCCCCATGATGAATATATACTGCATGTACTGCAAACATATACTTAAGAAAAAGAGCCATTTTAGCAGTTTTAAAACCTTTTTTTTTTTTTTTTTTTTTTTTACAAAATGAAGAGGAGGATTTATGGAAGGGAACAGTTAGGTTATGGAGAGAGGAGGGAGGCTTGGCATGAA
>NW_004524591.1:9988649-9989853 GCF_000260255.1 Octodon degus | reverse complement strand
TCTCTCTCTCTCTCTCTCTCTCTCTCTCTCTCTCTCTCTTTCTTTTGGTGGTACTAGAGATTGAACTCAAGACCTTCTGCTTGCCAGGCAAACACTTATTCCACAGAGCTATCTCCCTGGCCCAGTCTCTTTCTTTAAATGAAATGTTTACTCTTGCACCTTTGGTCCTGTGATAAATGGTGTCTTACTAATTCCTGAGATATCCTCAAACCATCTTTCCTATTGTCCAGGTATAAAATGTGTGGTGGTGACAGTGGAGGGGACTTCTTTTTAATAGTGCTATTTTCTTCAGCCACCAATCATTGGCCCAAACCTTTCATTTCTGTGTGGATCTTTTCCACAAAAATGTAAGTTTTACAAACACTACTTCTTTTTTTCTTTTGCTCTCCCATATCCCTGTAAATCTGGCTAAAAGTAGCTAGCAGTATCCATGCCACTCTCTGAACTTTGGGTTGTCTTGAAATCTCCTACATCAGAAAAATGAAACTAGCACATTTAAATGCAGCTTCCCACAAAACCTCAGGACATGGGAAAAAAGTAGATAATTTTTGTATACACTGTCCTACCTAATGACACTGTTGACTAAATCTCGCAGTTGAAATCCTTGCTTTTACAGACATTCTCAACTCCTGATATCAAAACTGTTGTAGATTAAATTACCACTTGCTTAATAGGGGCCTTGCTCTGTTATCCTTTGCCTTTGAACTTAACATCCTGTTTCCTAGACATGTCTTGGAGTTGTCCTAATTGGATGAGCCTCTTCCTTCACTTGCCTGGAGCTAAAAACCTTAGCACTGCCTACAATTTCTGTCATATATTCTCTACCACAGTACAGTCCCATAAAGGTTATCCTTGGCTTAGAAATGCATTCCACCACATGCAGGGACTGATGGAGAATGCTGATGAATCACCTCTCTTCTAGATCATTGGTCCCAACCTGCCTTTTTTGGTTTACTGCTGTTTCTGTGACTTAAGGCCAGGTGCATCTCAAAGCATCTGCAGAGGGTATGTAAGATAGCATCAGCACACATGGAGCATTTATTGTACAAAGGACACCTTGACTAGCTCTCTTTAGTAAGAGAGAATAATCACAGTTAAACTGGTGGCTTTAATATATTTGATGAAAAAAATTCTGTATTTTCTCCAACAAGGAAAGAGCAGAGTTTCCCTTTGTTTTATTGTTTCAAAACTTTTTTTTTTTTTT
>NW_004524591.1:9982011-9988549 GCF_000260255.1 Octodon degus | reverse complement strand
TGGAAGGGAACAGTTAGGTTATGGAGAGAGGAGGGAGGCTTGGCATGAAAGGGGAAGTAAAAGAATTAAGATATGTCCACCTACCAGCTCTTCATAATGACTATAATTGTTATGTACTGTAAGCATATACTTAATAAAATTTAAAATAAAAATATAAAGGGACTGCACTCTTGTCCAGTTGGTTTCAGGTCTTTAAACTAAATAGTAACATAGCTTTACATTCTAGAAAATTAGGACACTGTGAGATACCCAAGGGAAGTCGTAGGCAGAAATGCAGCAACCTCAAATTTTGTTATTTAAGGTTCAGGAACAAGTTAGGCCTCACACTTTTAAGAAACCATTAAAGGTAATCTTCTGAATATTGGAAAGGTTGAAAGGTAGATAATAAGGATGGAGTAATTTAAACAATCCTTTAAAATATTTCTGTGTAAGAGCAAACTGTCTCTGGAGAATAAAATAATAACAATTCAAAATATAATTGCTATATGACTTTCTTGCACAGGGATTTGAGAGCTTGAAAATTCACCCCAACTACCTGACTTGGTTTTAGTGGAGTGGTGCTAGTGACTAGGAAGGAATAGAGGAAGAGTACAGGTTCAGAGTGGCCTGAAGAATTTCAGATGGAGATAGCTAGAAAACGGTTAAAAATACAGGTCTGAAACTTAGCACCAAACGAACTATTACAGATTTTCAAGTGATAATATACTCACTCATCAAATACATCCTGTGTGTGAGGGACTATGCCAAGATTCTATTCATTTGATTTTTCAAATGAAGTGTTCAGAGGCAATTCTGAAGTCAGTACTATGATTGTCACCAATTTTCATAAGAAGAAACTGAGTTACAATGGATAAAATAACAGTCCAAGACCACATGACCCATGGTAGAGTTTGGATTTAGACCTAGGCAATCTGAATTTTTTAAAAAAGCCCTTACTCACTACTGACTTTTACCAAACAGAAGGATACATAACTGAGTGAGTTTGTGCTCAAAATCATTCTACATATTTAGCTAGCATAAAAGTGACATGAAAGAGCCTTTCTAGTTCGGCTTTTAATGGGCAAGAATTAAAAAAAACAAAACAAAGTTACAGCTTGATAATTATTAGGAAATTCATTAAATTGGTGTTTTCCTTTGATGAGTACATTGGAAAAGAAAATCATAGTTTTGATTTTTTTTCTTTCTACCGCAAGAGTAATGCAATAATGACATGTTCAGAAAACCTCATTGTTATGATGAAATAATATATTTTTGCTGAGGTAATTATTATAATAATAGGCTATTTCACATTTTCTCTTTCTCATGCACAATTGTTTTCTTTTTAATGAGCAGACTTTCATCTCTTTAGCCTCTAAGGCAGATGACAATGCAATTCATTGTGAGGGGGAATACATAGACTGTGGAATGAAGTGAACTGATCTTGTCAGAGTAACATCTTACCGACCACTTCTGTCATCGTCTTGAGCTATTACCGAGTATCATAAAAATCATATAAATTTGATGTAGCTGGATATTCCAGGAGTAAAATTCTTAGAATGTTGACTGATGTTTTCAGATACTTCTTAAGTAAGTAATGGACAATCAAGAATGTAGAGCTGATTTTACCAGTGAGGACATAGGAGCCTGGATCCACCATCCTGGAAGTGGTTGTTCAGCATTTACTAAATGATGCTGCTTACTGATGTGAGAAAGATCAGTTACCTTGAGCTGCATGCATCCCAAATTTGTACAGAAGGACAAAGCATGAGTCTGGCTCAGGAATTTCTCATGATTGAATATGGGAGGTTGGGTCCAGGGGACACGAAAGCCGCGGGCTATCAGTGGGGAAAGGGAAGATCAACTGATAGGGTTTTTCAAATTTTACCCTTTATGGTTTCCCAGTGTTCTTAAATGAGGAGTCACAGTGTCCATATAAAAGGGTCAGTTCCCCTAAATCTCATGCTTGGCTGTACATGAGAATTGTATAAGAGCTTTTCAGAAAATGTCCACCCTCAGGTGCTTTTCAAATCAGAATCTTTAGAGCTAGGAATTGAATGTTGGTATTGAGAAAAAAAATGTTACTCTAATTGACAGACATGGCTGAAGCCTGCAGGCCCACTCCTTGTGTGAGTCCATTCCTGCTGCAGTAACACAAGTGCTCTAGTTAGAAACATCAGAAATGTTCTGCTCACAATTCCAGAGGCTGAGCAGTACTACACTATGTCCCCAGCACATTCTGTGTCTGGTGAGATCTCCTTCCTCAGAGATGGGAGTTTCTGTCTGAGAGTACACATGGCAAAAGGGCAAAATACCTTCTTTAAATCCTTTTAACATAGCAATCATCCCACCAGCGGGGACCTCCATGAGTGTACTACCTCCCAAGGCCCCACTTCTCAAGGTCATTGTACTGAGGGGAAGGTTTTGATTCATGACTTATGAGTTAAAGTAAATCATGCTGTAAAAGATCCTGAGCATTCGGACCATTGTACTCAAGTAAGTTAAAAATCATTAGGATAATCCTAATATTTGAGTCTCTTCTTGTTTCTCTAATATATAGCATTTCTTTCATTCCTGGTTTCTGAGTACTAGGCTTGGGAGATGTTACAGAAAGTCACAGGTGAGAGGTCAGTAGTGCACAGCACTTAAACAGATGTAGGTGAGTTTCTTAAGCTTGTCCCTGTTTAGGCTTCCTAAGTCTTTGTTCTTGGAGTAGGGGTCGTGCTATACATTGTAGGATGCTTAGCAGTGTTTCTGGCTTCTACTCACTAGGTGCCAGGTTCACACCTCTCCCCAGTTGTGATAATCTTTGTATGTCCCCAAACACTGACAGATGTTTTGTGGGGAGCAAAATCACTCCTAGTTAAGAATGGTAGATCTAGGCAATTACCAAGGCAGAACCCAGTAAGTAGGTTTTCTGGGCTGGCAGTGCATCTGGGTAGGTAGAATTAGAAATCTTAAATGCAAACTGGAGGAAATGAAGGTTTATCTGTGGCCTTATTTTTCATCTGAAGAAATTGCAGAAGTGTTTCAAATTTGTTTAGGTTTATTGAGAAGTATTTGGAATTGCAGAAATATTTGAAATTTGTTTAGGTTTATAGAGAAGTATTTGGAATTGCAGAAGGATTTGGAATTTTTTGTGCATTAATAAGCTGCCATAAAACTTTAGCTTTGAAAAGTTGTGACTTAATTTTATAAGTCAGAAATTTGACCAGAGCTAAGTGAATGAGCTCACTTTTACTCTACTAGGGTGACATAAAATGGACAGTAAAGGCCCACTCATTGGTGTGTCTGGTGACTGGTGACTGGTTGTTGTTAAGGGCTTCCACTGGAATTGTGGCAGGAAGACCTACTTATGCCTTTACATGGGGCTGCTTGGCTTCTTTACAGTACAGGGGCTGAATTCTTTAGGGCAAGCATCATAAGAGAGTGAGGCAGAACCTGCTTTGCATAATTGTTCTTAGCAGTCACATTGCATTACTTTCACTCAGTCCAAGTCTGCCCATATTCAAGCAGAGGATAAATTCCATCATTTGATGGAGAAATGTCATTGTCCTCTACAGGAAGAGCATATAGGATTATTTGCCATTTCTTGGTGCAGTCACCTTTGGAAAATAAAATTTACCATGAAGTGAAAATAAAATACTAACAGTTTCTTAGCCAAAGTATATCACAGTGCTACCAAAGGGTTGTTCTAAGAAATACCAGTATTAATCAGATGAAAAGTATTTGTTTCAAATGCCAATTTCTGGGTCTTTTAAGGATTTTCAGTTGGTGAGTTAGCCCTGGGTATCTGGGATCTGCTTTTTCAATAGACCCTCAAAAATAATGCTAACACATATTAAGAATGTCTTTTGTTTCTGCTAATGCTTTAATCATTTATATATTTCTGTTACACATTTTGTTTTAGGCAACAAGGTAGTTATACAGATATAACTGTGAAGAATATAGCTATTTTGTTTTTTTAATTTTTTTTTTTTTTTTGTGGTACTGGGGATTGAACTCAGGACTTTGCGCTTGGCAGGAAGGCACTTATGCCACTGATCTATCTCCCCAGCCCGAATATAACTATTTTAAAGAGGCACTTTAATATTTTGCTTTTGCATTTGCAGTATGCACATATTACTTGTCCAAAGATGGATAGTGTGCTGCTGGTTGGGGATTAGTGGATACCAGATTTATTTGCATCTCTACGCCATATCAAAAGGGACAAGAAAGAAAAATTACATTGCACTCCAGTCAATGAATTTGAAATTATTTTAAAGCTAGTCTTATGGTAAAATTTCATATGCTTTTTTGTTACACTTGAAAGCTATACTTTAGCCATCAAATTAAAAACTAACCGTTTTAATGATGTAGTCAAAATTGTGTTATAAGGAAGAAGTCTTTGTAGAATCTTAAAATGCTAATGTCTATTGTAATGGCAATTCCATTTTTAAGTATTAAAATGTGAATAAAATGTTATTATAGGGACATTTCCTTGACTTTTCTGGTCAAGCAACTTCAAGTGATCTAAAATATACCTGAGAAGTCAGTGTGTAAAAAAAGGCTTCTACGTGATCAAAATAGAAAGCAAAAATATACATTCTTTACTTATAGCCAAAGTAATAGGAGCTTACAAGAAAATTTGATAGTGAGGTTCCAGCGTCCAGTGAAGCCAACACGTTGAAGTGAATCCAAAGCTGATGACTACAGTTAGGCCTGAGAAGGACTAAGAACAACGGAGGCAATGAAACAGCATTAAGTTGATTATTTTAAGACAATATTTTTCTTAGTTTTTCAGAGTAGGGGAAAATCCTTTTTATATCTCACTATATTTAAGAGTACCACTATGATATAAGGATAAGTGTGATGTTTCCAAAAATCTTAACTTCAAATGCACTCTGGCGAGCAGATTGGAGAAAGATGAAAAACTGTAGGAAGAAAAATCCTTGAACATGGTTTAAGTCAAGTAATATTTGAAATGTGTAATAGATAAACTATTATTTATAGTATTACTTATAGTAGACTCATTTATGGAAGACACTGGATGATACTTTTGATATACAAATGGATCACTGTATTTGGAGATTTTCTCTATTTTTTTTTGGACAGAGTATACAAGGTATACAAGGTCTCACTGTGTAGATCAGACTCATAATGATCCTCCTGTTTACAGCCTCCCAAGTGCTGGGATTACAGGCATGCGCCACCACACCCAGTCTCAGTTGCTGCCTCAGTGAGCCCTGGGGGTGGTCCTGGGAATTGAACTTCTGGCCTCTGTGTCTGCCTTAGCAAGCACTTTAATCTGCTGAGCTATTTGGCCTGCCCTTTCTCTAATTTTTTTTTAACTGAATAAAATGCTAAGGTAGTATATAAAATCTAACATGTAGATTTAAATCTAATGTAGAAAACTTTATATTTCAAAGCTGTGGTAATATGAGAAGATGCTAACAAGCTGAAAAAGAACTAAGAGGCCGTGTGGTGTACCACTGTGTCCCATTGACGCTGCTCTACAATTCACCCCAATATCCATAACTTTTATTTTTTGCCAACAGCACCATCGTCCCTATCACCACCACCATCGTCCTAAGTTTCTGATCTGTCCTTCATCTCCTTATTCTCTTGTCTGTCCTTAATTCTTTCTCGGTGCAGCTCTCAGATGGTTACTTCCTTCTTTAATGTGCCACTGTGGCTTTCCATACTCTTTCAGATCAAACCCCAAGGCCTTCCTGTGGCTTTCAAAGCTTTGCCTGATTCGATTCCTTCTCACTTTTCTGATCCCTCCCTAGACACTCCCACTTGCTCCCTCTGCTCCAGTTCTTGTCCTCTTAGCACTTGGGGCGATGAGGATGCAGCTGCCTGCGCCTTTCTCTGTATTCTTGGCAGATCTGGCTCCTTATTCCTCAAGTCTCAGCTTAAATATTACCTTCTCAGAGAGCTCGTTCCTGCTCAGTTTAGGTCTGTATCTCCTTGGGTTATTTTCTCTCTCAGTCCTCAGATCCTGTGAGTTATACCATGTATTGCTTATTTGGTTATTTTGTTTCTTTTACAATCTGTCTTTGTGAGTACAGAGCTAGTCTGCCTTATTGAACTCTGATGTTAGAGACTGCTCCATTCATAGTAGGTACCTAATACATGTCTTTATTGACTGACTGAATGTGTTCTGTAAAGAAATCAAGGGCTAATTGAATGGAATCTATAATGGCAAGGACATGTGCTAAGACAACAGGTGTAAATGCTCAACAAGGATTTATGTGATTCATACATGCTCCATCCACATGGATTTTAAAAAGAGAAGTACACAGAGTTCCTAATTCCTTTTACTATAGTATTATAGCTGGTCATGATTTCCCTGTACAGAATGTCTTTGCCAAGAGAGAGGCTGGAGATTCTTGACTGGAGCCAGGGCTGCCTAGGAATAGAATAAAGGAATGGAAACAGGAGATGGAGCTGGAATAATTAAATCTGACAGCTCATCTCCTCAAACATAATGGAGAGATTACACCTGTTATTTATGTTCTCTGTGGAATTTGAGGCATTTAGCATGTGGGCTTTTTTTTTTTTTTTTTTTTGAATTAGC
>NW_004524591.1:9970121-9972915 GCF_000260255.1 Octodon degus | reverse complement strand
GGTGTACTAAAGTACAAGGTCTACAGGGTCTCACTGCATAGATCAGTCTCGTAGTGATCCTCCTGTTTTGAGCTTCCCAAGTGCCGGGATGATGATGATGATGATGATGATGATGATGATGATGATGATTTTGTATTTTAGGGAAGGGTCTACAGGGTGTTCAGGGTCTCACTACTAGATCAGACTCATAGTGATCCAACTGTTTACAGCCTCCCAAGAGCTGGGATTACAGGCGAGTGCCACCACATCCAGTCTCAATCACCATCTCAGCATACCCTGGGGGTAGGGCCGGCATGGCAGGCCCCGGGGATCAAACCTCTGACTCCTGTGCCTGCTTGCAGGCACTTAAATCTGCTGAGCTATCTGGCCAGCCCTTGTTTCAAAACTTAGTAAGGCACAGGAGCAAGTTATTTGTTTTTTAAAATTTTATTTATTTGGTACAGGATCTCACTATGTAGCTCAGAATTGCAGTGATCCTCTTGTCTCAGCCTCTCCCGTGCTGGGATTGCAGGCATACACCACCATGCCAGGTCTTCATGACCAGCACAGCATGCAATACCAGGGAACAAACCTGGGTCCTTGCACTTGCCAGTCAGGTGCTTAGCCCCCGAAGTACTGCCCCAGTCCAGGAGCAAGTTATTCTTGTTGAGACTATGTAACATGCCCTGGATTGGAGATCTCAGCTAACACTTGGATTATGTAAATTCATAGTGTGCTGCAAATGTGATTCTTTCTGTAAGGTCTGTGTTGTCTGATTTTTGTACAACCCAGTTTCTATGGTAATTTGTTTGTTCCCACAGAGAAGCAGAAAGGAACATCTAACCATAGTTGAACTTAGAGATAAGCTTTATTTGGTGGCTACTTTGCTCTGGGGATGTTAAGGAAGGTAAGATAAAAAGAAAAAGAAAAAAAGATCTCAAGTCTGAACTCAAAGAGACTAAGAATTTGTTTTAACCAAATACATAAAAATCATTTTTGGTGTTATTAGTAACACCTTTTAGGAGACTTTTTTCCTCCAAAAATTTATTACTTAGACAAAGGGTTCTTTTTAGTGCTTTGTTTCATTTTATCAATTTAATCCTTACAGTAGAAATTTGTGTTTCTATATTTTAAGAGTTTCGGTGATTTTCATGTATTTATCTAAGTAATCTTGATTATTAAAAAAAGCCTCAATAACCTAAGACTTGAGCAAACGAATAAAAGAGTATTTCAAAAATAAAAGCAGATATATTTTTCTTCTTCTTTTTAATGTCCAGGATATTCCTAGTCTACCTGTTGCCAGTTTATGCATTTGAAAAGAGTTTATAAACAGCAAAAGGAAAAAAAAAAAAAATAAACAGCGAAAGGAGGTAAGTTCAGCTGCTTTGACTTAGTAGAAGGAAACTTGGTGGCCTTCGTTAAGGCTGGCACTTTTATGCCAAATTCTTAACAAATTCCTTACAGCCCTACTTTGAACACCACTAAAATAATTCACATCCATTTAAAAGCTCCATTCAAGTGGCAAAATCTCCACTTGTGAGAGACAAAGCAAAAGTTCCTGGCCTTGGGAGGCTCTCTGCCCTGTTGTCTTGCTCCCCTCCAACCCCCCGCCCCCCATCATCTCTCACCCTGTGGACTCTTGCCCCTTTTTTATTTGCTACTTCTTTGTTTTCAGTTCTCCAGCTTTTTTGTGCTTTCCTTTCCTGAAGCCCTGGCCTGCTTTTCCCATTGTGTCCTGTTTCTGTACTGTACTTAAACTTTTTTTTTTTTTTCTTCTTCTTCTTTCTGGCTTTAGTCCTCAGTAGAGCTTTCCCAGAAGACACCATGGGAAAATTCATGGGCCAGGTTTTAAATCCTTTGCTTGGAATGTGGATGGGACATATGCTTGTGGAGTGGCAGAAAGTGAAATTTAAAGGTGATTGGGAAGAACAGTGAAGCAAGATGATGCAGTTCAGGTTTGGTCCCATTGTCCAGTGCATCCCAAAGCGTGGCATTTATCCCAAGATAACGTTTGGGTGATGCAAGGGTGAAGCATGAAATCATATTGTCATATAATAAAAGCGTTTTTCAGTTGTCTTTTGATTTCTTGGATTAGTTTGAGAAAATTTTAAATTGGTCTTAATGTGTGTCTTAAATTGTATTTTTTAATCAACCTATTAAATGAGTGGATTTCTGCTAAAATTGAATAGCGTTGCTTTACTTTTATCACCTTTAAAAGACAAAATTTTATTGTAGTAACTAATAGTCATTTTTCATTTTATAAGTAATATGTTTTCATTTAAACACATTGATTTACATGAAATGTGATGAGTATTGTTAAAGACAATCATTAACTATGAAAAAAAAAAAAAAAACAACCAGTAATAACAAATGCAGTGTCTATCATTCCTGGATATCCACCAAAGTTTATTTAAACAAAAATCCTGTGACACAGTTGTCTACGATGAGCCCAATGAAAGGAGAGTGTCAAAGCAACTTTCTCATCTCTTCAACCTCCCCTCTCCTACCCTTATTTCACTTTCCACACTCATGAGTCACTTGTTCTGACAGATATTAAAGCTAGGCTGCATCTCTGGACTATGATTTTCTCTCCATTGAATTTGTTTTTGGCTTTAAATATCAAGACTTCCTTCGGTCTTTATTTCACCACTTTCACTTTCAGGCACTGCTAGAAGACTCCACCCAATCAAAACTTTTCGTCTTCTTTGCCTCTGACCCTGCTACCTGCGCTCCTTCAGTAAGCAGCAAGCTTGAGTGTGCAGTAATTGAACCCGAGGCATGTGTCAGAACCCTGTTCAATTGGAAGTAAATATAT
>NW_004524591.1:9965819-9969169 GCF_000260255.1 Octodon degus | reverse complement strand
CCCTGAGCCAACTTCCCTGCCCCATGTGTTGTTACAGAACAAGTAATTAAGGTCAAAGTGAAGTGAAATTTAGTCTGTTTACCTTAGAAAGTCAGAAATTAAAAGTATTTCTCTTAGCTTAGACTTTTACTAGATTTAGTGATTGATATCTAATTAATGTTAATTTTAATACAGATTATGACAAAAGAAAAGCCAGCCTTTTATATCAGAAACTGGGTTCATACTTCTCACAGTTATGGAAAATTCTTAGACCACTTAAGTGGATCTATTTTAAATTGGTTTTAAGTACCAAATAAATTGAAAAGTATACACAGTTACATACACATTGCTTTTTAAAAATCATAAAAATGAAAAACAAAAATCTGGTCCTTTACCTTACATTTATGTAGAAGTCTTTGATAATGCAAGTGACAGTTTTGTTACAAAAGGAATGCACAGTAGGTCGCATGTAAAATAAAACAAGAAACCTTTAGATGGCGACCAAGAGCTATGATTATGAATTCTGTAGTCTGCTTTTATAATTTATGATCTTCTTTGAAAGGGGTCATGTAAAATAGGCTATTTAAACTGTATTTACTCAGTACAAACCAAATACAAATAATAGTTAGAACTTGGAAAAAGAATGGTTTTGAATTTTATATCATTGAGTAATCCACTCTGCATTTTGATTTTCTTTGACAATGAGTGGCATTCTTATGAATATTGGAGAACCCTGGCTGGGAAGAAAATTGTATTGTTACTGAGTTTTAGGGATTAATTACACTTAGCACCCAAGTAATGATCATTATAATCTTCAAATAAATCATCTTTAAACAAACTGGTAGATTTTAAAGAAGTCAGAGAATATGAAAAAGATGTCAAAACTGTTCAAGTTTCATTAGGCAATTGGAAACTTCACTCAAGGTTGACACAAACCCCACAAGAAACGTCAGTTTTTTAACTCGTTCTTTCAACATTAACAGAAAATATTGCTTCCTGATCTGTGAGTGTGTTCTTCCTCCTTTCAGTATACATCTGTAATCATATCCGTCTTTAGAGGCTCTTTGAGCTGTAGAAAACAGGAAATAAGAAGACTAATTGCAATGCAGGACTCTGGATTGGATTCTAGACCAGAAACGGGATGTTGGTAGGACAGTCTGTGAGATTGAAAAATGGTTGGAGAATAGCTAAATGTCTTCAATTGATGTTAATTGGCTGGTTTTGATAATGGTACTGTGATGACGAAAGTTGTTAACACTCAGCAGAGCTGGCAAGGGGCATGTGGGAATCCTTCGTGCTGTTTTGGCAGGGTTGGAATTATTTCAAACTGAAAAGTCAAGAAATGAAATGAAAGAAAACCAAACAGAGGAAAACATAAATTTTCACAACATATTGAACTTTCATTACTGCTTGTTCTTTACTCATTTTAAGTACTACTATTAGAATTGTTTTATAATAATTTTCATTTTAGGGCCGGCCAGATAGCACAGCAGATTAAAGTGCCTACTTAGGCAGATGCAGGGAACGGGGTCTTATCTTCAGCGTGCCATGCCAGCCCTGCTCCTGGGGCGCGCTGAGGCGGGGATCGAGACTGGGCATGCTGGCGACTGAGGCTGGGCATGCTGGGGCGAGCCTGTAATCCCAGCACTTGGGAGGGTGAAAAACTGGAAGGATCACTACAACTCTGGTCTGCATAGACAGACCCTGTAGACCCTGTACTAAATACATTAAAATAACAATAACAATAATTTTCATTTTAAAAGCTTTCAACTAATGACCAGTTCTATTAGTGTTAGAAATGAGTCCACACTCATTCTTTTACATACTCCATTGTTCTTACTCAAATTCCCGAATTTATTTTGTACCAATCAACACTGAGATCAGTTCATGCTGGTCTCTTTTTCCCTGTTACCATAGTACATTGCTTATTAAAATCTGGACTTAACCAGCCTTACCCCTGATAGCATTTTATTCCTGCTTTAATTCATTATCTTTTATTTATTCAATGAGCCCTCTTACAGTGCTGCACTTGTTAATAAACTCCACGTGTGCAGGTTAGTATCTGTATATTGCCCACTATATTAAAAGTGGAAGATGTTTTTTAACTGACAGATAAATACAATAAAAGGGCCAATATTTTGTTAAATTGATGCTCACCTATATTGATATGTTATTTTCTTGGGAGCAATCTTTCAACTTAGCCATGTGTATAGAAAGGTGAACGAATTTATCTGACTATTCTGAAGATACTATAAGGATGGGCTCTAATTCGTGGCTTATTTTTTGTCAGAAGTTCCAAATGAAAAGAAAGACATCCTACATTGTATTAAATTGTACAGTGTAAAAACAACTTTAAAATATTCCTCCTATTTCTTTTTATTGTCATTACTAATATGCTAATTGTACAAATTAATGGGATTCACAATGATATTTTCACCCAGGCATAGATCGTGTACATCTTATCTTCTCCCGTTTTACTCCCACCCTGGCATAATCCCAAGTCTCTAGTGATCTCTATTGTCATCACTTTTCAGGACAACTTTTCTCTGAGCTTCCAAAATGAAAGAGAACATGTGACATTTTTCTTTCTGTGTCTGGCATATTTCTCTTACCGTAATATCTTCCCGTTCCATCAGTTTCACTGCAGAGGACAGGATTTCCTATTCAATGGAACGCTACTCCATTGTTTTGATGCCCACCACATTTTCTTTACCCATTTGTCTGTTGATGGGCATTTGGCTCCCTTTGCCTGTCTTAGCTGTTGTGACTCGTACCACAATAAGCCTTGGCATTCCAGTACCTCCTGTATGCTACCTTCATTTCCTTAAGAGACGCACCCAGGTGTGCAGTTGGTTGGGTCATATGGTAGACCTACTTTTAGTTTTTGAGGAACTTCCATGTTTTTTAAATATAGCAACTGCACTAATTTATATTCAAACCAAAAGGGTTCCTTTTTCTCCACATCCTAGACAGAATTGATGTAAATTTAATAGCTATTGTAGCTGGATATAAGATAATATCACCTAATATTTTGTTGTTGTTGTCGTTGTTTTCAGGCAGGGTCTCACCACACAGTCGGGAATGACCTTAGACTGACTTATGTAGTACAGGCTGGTCCTGATGCACAATGATCTTTCTGCCTCAGCACCCTGAGGGCTGGGATTGTGGGTGTGAGCTGTCATTCCAGGCTTTTATTGCACTTTTGATTTGTATTTGCATGATAGCTAAAGATAGTGAGAGCATTTCATAGATTTACAGACTATTTTAAGTTCTTATTTTAATATCACCCAAATTGACACTTATTACATAGTTTTTCTAGGAAAACATCTAATAAGTTCCATAAATCAATTCATACTGACTGGTTTCATTTT
>NW_004524591.1:9949205-9957889 GCF_000260255.1 Octodon degus | reverse complement strand
TATCACTCTCCACTTCTACGTGCAGCCATGTTTATAGACGCTCATAGCTAAAACTTGGAAACAACCCAATCAACCAAGGAATGGATAAAAAGTTGTGACATTTTGTACATTGGAGTATTACTCAGCTATAAAGAAAGCTAAATTCATGGCTTTTATAGATAAATGGATGCAGCTGCAGATCATGCACCTCAGTGAAGTAACTCAGACTCACATGTACAAACATTGTATTGTGTCCCTAGTGTAAGTAACTGAAAAGTAAATAGGATCCAAAAGGCATAATAGGTATTGCAAAAGGGAAATAGATTGCTTAAATATTCAAACTTAGCCTAAGCTTATTGTTATTTTTTTTTTTTTCCACACAAAAGATGCTCACCCTCTTGCAGGAAAGAGTTTGTTAATGACTTTGTTATTGCTGTAACTGTGATGTCGAAAGTACCTCAAAGGTCCACATTTGGAAGACTTGGAGTCAGGGTGATACTATTGGGGAAACAGTGAAACGTTAAGAGTCAAGGCTTGAAGGGAGGTCTTTGGTCATTAAGTTCATGTCCTTAAGGGAAGTGTGGGACTCTTTCTTTCTTCCCTGGTACATGAGGGATGTCATCTTACTCCATGATCCACAGTGTGCTCAAGTCATGATGTGCTGAGTCTCTAAGACCTAACAACAATGGATTGTCTGAATCATGAACTGGAAACTCTAAAACCATGAGCCAAATCTCTCTCTCTGTATTTTAGGGAAGGGTCTACAGAGTGTTCAGGGTCTCACTACTATATCAGACTTGTAGTGATCCTCCTGTTTACAGCCTCCCAAGAGCTGGGATTACAAGCATGTGCCAGCATGCCTAGTCTCATTTACCCTCTCAGCATGCCCCCGGGGTGGGGCTGGCATGGCAGGCCTGGGGTCGCACCCTGGCCCTGCACTTGCTTGTAAGTGCTTTAATCTGCTGAGCTATTTGGCTGGCCCTTCCTTTTCTCTTTATAAGTTAATTATCCCTAGTATTTTGCTATAGTGATAAAAACTGACCATCACAATCATACGATTTTTATGTATTTATGTATTAAGATATACAAAGTCAAGAATGGCAAAGGATTTCTTCTTTGGATATCAGCTACACTTTTTTTGTTTCTGTTTTTGGTAGTTAAGAAAAGAGAAAATTCTTCTTTTGCAGCAAGACCTCTAATTTTTATTTCTTCCTTTTAGACTAGGCTCTCTTGTGTTTGAGCATTTTTTGAGGTATATATCTGTAGCTATTTTCTGTCTCCTGAGAAGCTGTGCTTTATCATATAAAAATACATATTGTATATGGGGCTCTAGTTCAATAAAAAATAGCCTTTTTTGAGTGAATGCCCATGGTGACATCCATCTACCCTGTAATAAATTAAATGGACTGAGTTAAATAGCATTTTAGAATAGCTAAAATATTAAGTACAAAGTTTAATTAATCATTATTTTAAGTAATCAAATAAATTACTACATGGTTTCTCATTTCAGCCAATAGAGAAACTGTATTACATTTGGAAATATATAATAGATACATATTTTAAAATAAGTATTAAGATTATATTAAGATTTCATTTAAAACTTGAGCGTACAGTTAAACCCAGATGTTGATTTTTTTTCTGATCATCTATTTACTTTTCCCATAATTAAGGAGTAAATTTCCTAAATTTTGACAGAGATACTTAAGAATAAGAAGCCTGAAGATTGATTAGATCTATAGAAAACACAGGTCCATACTTCCTACATTATTTATAAAAATATTTTGGTCATGACTTTTTGTGTCTTAACACTTCCATTTTTTAAAAAAAAGATGAGTCATTTCCTCTGTCTGGGGCATGACTGTGAGCGGTAAAAGTCTGGGTACATGTGTTAAGATTACAGAAACATGGTTGGGGACACAATCCACATCCAGTTTCGAATTTCATCTTGCCTTTAAAACAAAGCAATGGTGAAAAAAATATTTAAAATGTAAAAAAAGAAAACAACGCAAAGCAATTGTGTTAAAATAAATCAATGAAAAAAGGGTTGATGGAATAGGCACACACCTAACAATGTCTTACGTTGCTAACTGCAATAGAAATGAGTGATATTCCCTCATTGTGGATTTTGAGTCTCATCTTTGATTCTAAAATATGCCTAATTTCTTACTAAGGCATACCCTTGTGCTTATTATTATTTTTTACCTGTTTTCACATGCAAGAAAAAGGGCTTATATTGAGCAATGTCACAGCAACAACAGAAGTAATAGTAAAGAAAATTCATATATTTATCCCATTCTAACTCAGCATTTTGGCAGAATAAATACAGCCTTTACCCACCTGAATTATTAGCTGTGTTCTCTTTCTGTCTCAGGATTTACACCTGTGAAATAGGATTTTGAACACTTCTCTCATGTATTTGCTGTGAAGCCTCAGATGAAAAGCATATTACATGTGATAATATTTATAAAATGCCAAAGATGTCATCTAGCATATGCACATCTTTCTCTGAGTCCCTCAGCTCATCAGTTCATCTTTTATTCTCTAGAAGAGCAGGAGCACCTTTGCTATGGTTTAGATCTTGACCGTCCTCAAGGGCCCATATGATGATAGAAGCCTGGTACTGGGGTGGTGCCTCGGGATGTGTTGGAGCGTTTGAGAGTGAAGCCTTGGACGAGGTCCTTAGGTCATGGGGAATGTGAAGGGGACTGTGGAACTCCAGCCACTTCCTCTTCTTTCCTTTCTCTCTCTCTCATGGTGTGAGCCGTCCTGCTCTCCCACATCCTCCTGCCATGCTGTGCTGTCTTGCCACAGGCCTGAGATCATGCATTTAGGTAACCTGCAAATCTGCGAGCTAAGATCAGTGTACTTCTCTTCATAATTAACTACCTTAAGGATTTCACTACAGTGGCAGACAGTTGACTAACGATAGTTTTTTTTTTTTCCCAGTTTCTGAATGAAAGATGATGCATGAAAACCTAAAATGAATGGTAAATAATGTTGCCCAGTGGTGGATGGTGATGGGCAATGTTCCATACTACACCAGTCATGATCTGAGTAAAATATCAGACTCCATTAAGCAAGATTGTTTCCTGAATTCACATGTATTATTGCACACAGGATGAGATAGAACAATTAATTATATTTTCTTAGTAGATAGAGAACAGGATTTATTTGGAAAGTTCTTCATAAATTCCTTAGATGTAGTGAACGCTCACAGGTAAGGTACCAGGCCTCACTAGGGGTCAGAGGTCACTATGTATGGGCCTTAGAAATGAAAAGGGAACAAAACAGGACAGTCAAGTCATCTCCTCAGCCCAAAGAGAATGGAGACAAAGCAGAAAAGCAATAGAAATAAGAGGAAAACTGTTCTGTGTATAATATTGACAAGTCATAACCACTAAAGTTACTAGCTTAAGAGAGGTGTGTTGTGTGTTGATTCTCAGGAATACAATAAAAGTGACAGTCTCACACCTAGATCCATGCCATGTTATCAGACTGCATGGACTTAGGAAAGGAAGCCATGGTAAACTTGGTAAATTAACCCTAGGAAATTTACCAGCATCACAGGGAGGATTTGGAACATGAAAATCAAACTGATGATTTGTGTGTGACTTGCTTAGATCTCCCAGCAGGAAGCTCTTGGGTGATATTTGCTTTCCATAGGATCACGTGGACATTTCAATCATCATTATGTTATGGTTTCTGTTATCCTGTGTAGGAACCTATGATATAAAACCCACACTAAACTAGCTTTGAAATCAAATGAAGTTCTTAAATTTTCCATGGAAAGTATATTTTCATATGTTAGATAAATAAAGCAAAATCTTGAGTTGCACTATGGGTCAAATTAGAGTCTCCTATCATGAGAAGAAGCAGAGCCAGTAATAGAAATCAAGCGGTTGTTCTAAATTACCAACATTTTAATAATATTTATTCTATGATGTAATCAAGAAAAATTAAGTCTATGTACAACATTACTTGGCTCATAAAATATGTTTTGGATATGCACACATATGGGCGCAGGGTTGCATATTAATCTAAGAGACTGAAATTGGTAGCTGGGAGCCCAATTTTTGAACAGAGCTATGAGTTGAAGAATTTGGAGAGAATGTGACTGAAAAATGTCACATGATTAGAAGTGAAATTGCAATCTGCGGCAGTATAGCAAATAGTTACATGAAAAATACTGGTAAAAAAAATGCTCATAGGACTTAAAAACACTTTAAAGTACGAGAGGAATTAAGAAAGGCGTGAGATGATGACAACATATTGGTTTGCATTTTGGCTAAGAACAAAAGTCATCTCAAGTGGTTCCAGTAAAGAGCTAGGGACACAGTGGTTTTCAGCCTTGGCTGCACAGTGTAAACCTTTGAGTGCTACTAGAAATACTGTGGCCTGACTTCTAACCCCAGAGGTTCTACTTTAGTTGGTCTGGTTTGTGGGCTGGTCAATGGGATTTTTTTAAGCTTCTGAGCTGATTCTAAAATTCAGTTATGTTGAGAACATTGCCTGAATTACAGGGCTTCTTTTACAGTTGTGTGCAGCTTAAGAATTAAGTGATCTTAAGACACCAGAAAATAATTACAAGGGGAGCTATTACTATCCTTATAGCCCCAGGACAAGGGGAACAATAGACTGGCCCAGTGAAGGCATGACCAATGGAAAATAAGATACTTTTTAGTGCTATGGAATGCTGTATGTATAGCAGGTGGGTGTGGCTACTCCAGACACAAGTCAAAAAAGTGTATCAGTTAAGGTGTTAGAGAAACAGACTCAATAGGATATGTATGTGTGTGGGTGGGGTGGGGAATATATGTCTTAGGAATTGGCTTGTGTGGTTACAGAGCTAGCAAGTCCAAATGTGTAGGCTAGGCTTGCAGCTTGGAGACCCAGGGAGAATTGATACTGTAGTTCAAGTTTGAAGTTAACTTGTTGCCAGAATGACTTCTTGTTCCTGGAGAAGTCAGTCATCTGACTTCAATTAATTGAATTACAACCCCACTGGTTATGAAAGATAATCATTATGGAAGATAATCTGTTGTATTCCAAATTTAACAATTTAACTAATAATCCTACTTTAGTCGTGATCTTTAGTCACATTAATGATCTTACTTTAGTAGCGATGCTTAGTCACATTGATATATGAAGCTGTCCATCCTATAATACCATATTTTATGTCCACATCTAACACTGGGAGTGGAGAAGAAGTAGCCCAATTTCTTTCTCCATTTCCACAGCCCAAATAGCCTACTCAGATAGAGCTCAGTGAGAAATGGATAATGAATCTGAAGGAACACAAATAGATGTCCTGCCTATTCCATTAACTCATTTATCATGAACTTGAAAATTATTTTGGAAGGATCTTTTCTATTATTAGAATTCTAGCTTGGTTAGGTTGGGTGATATTATGATAAAAGTTATTTTTTAAAGTTACACTAATAGCCTTATAATTTCTAAGTGATTTTCTTTTTTTAAAAAGCATTTTATTTTATTTTATTTTTGTATTTTAGGGAGGGGTCTACAGGGTGTTCAGGGTCTCACTACTAGATCAAACTCATAGTGATACACCTGTTTACAGCCTCCCAAGAGCTGGGATTATAGGTGCGTACCACCACGCCCAGTCTCAATTGCTGTCTCAGCATGCCATGGGGATGGAGCCAGTGCAGCAGGCCCGGGATTGTAAGTGATTATCTAATGGTGTTGCTGAGATGCTTTGAGTTTAGATTAAGCAGAAAGGTTTGTGTCAGAAACACAAATGTGAATTTTTATTAACCAAAAGAACAGCAGTAAAACTTGTTTTCACTTTAAAAGGTGTTATTCTATTTAATTTTACATTAGTTTCTCCTCAATATTTTAGGTTTGTAAGAAGATTTGTTTTATTTAGTTTTTTGTTTTTAGTTTTTTGTTTTTTTAATTTTTGGCAGAACCAGGGATTGAACTCAGTCCTCTGAACTTGCCAGAGAAGCACATCTTCCCTGCCCCACAGATTTGTTTTATGTTAAATATTTTAAGTATTTATAAGGAAAAAGATTGGTTGGTATAAAAGATAAATTTATAAAGAGGAAGTATTTATTATGCAGTCTGAATGGCATTGCAATCAATTATCCAGGTAAGGAATGGTTAATATTGGTGCAGTCGTAGAAACAGAAAAGAGCTTTGACTGTGGTGATATGTAGTGTGGAGCCTCCCGTTTCTTGTGACATGAGCTACTACGTGAATACATGGAGAAAAGCATGTGCATACTTGTGCTGTTTGTAGTTAATGGAAGTGGAGGTTGAAGGGGTGAAGGAGAATCCTGCCTAGCATGTTGGACAGCATCATGGGACGGTGGCAGGTAGACTGCGCTATCTTTGTACGTGACTGTCCAATGAAGTGATGGAACTGGGTGAGCTGCTGTAGAAGATTAGTGTGCAGGGAAGACAGTATACACAGTTGGGGCTCTGGGAGCCTTTACTCTTTAAGGAACATGTAGAGAGCTAAATGGAGAATAATCAGAGATGTGAGAGTCAAATTCAAAGAGCAAGGAGTAAACAATCAAACAAAGGGTTTCAAAGGTGAAATGGTGTCAAGTGGTTAGGAAGACAAGGCAAGCTTCAGCGAGAATAATCTGAGTATATAGGGCAGAATCTGCTCTGCAGCAGGCTGAGGAAAGAGAAACTAGTGAGGGCAGAACATTTTTTAAATGAGTAGAGCTATGAAACAAAAGAAAAGGAAATGAAGCTAGGTAGGTGAAGGGAATTTTGTTTATTAGTTTTCCTTGTCTTTTTTTTAGTGGAACAAAAAAGTTAGGATAGTCAGAGTTCAAGGATCTGAGTTGATTCCTGCAGTTTATTGGATCCACTGTGTAACTTTGTGTGCACAATGTGGAAAGTTAATGGAAGTAGAGATCTTTGGGACAGGCTAAGGGAGTTGAGTAGTTTTGACATATGATAAGTAAAATGTTGCATGGCTGAAGACCAAGATTGCTGGCCAGATAGATGATCATGTTCTCATTAAATGTTGGGGACTTGTCTGAAGGTTAGAAAATGAAGATTAGCACAGCAGGTCTGCCTTGAGGAATATAAATCCAGACAGCATGAGCTTAAAAGAAAGGGGCAATTATTAAACAGAAGCACATGTACAGTGAGCAGGAAGTAGCCACAAACAGCCTGGAGGATGACAGTCTTGCCTCAGGGGCTACAAAGGAGAACACACAGCTCCTGCTGAAGAAAGCAAATAAGCAAAGGTTTCTGCTTTTTAAAAGGGTATGCAGAAGGTGTCCTTGGATAGTTCAAAGACTTAAGGATGTAGGAGATTTCACTTTGCTTCTCTGTTTCTCAGAATGTCTGATTCTAAAGACTCATAGAATAAGAGCAGAAGTGGAAGTGTTGGGAGGGAAAGGAGCAGGGGAGAGATGAGATGTGAGGGCAACAGAGCTTCATTGATGGTGACTAAGTATATAGAGAGGAAGGGGTGGTACCTTAGAAGTGACACAGCTGGGGTTCCACAAAATACTATGCATGGAAATTCTGTTTCAAATACTTTTGATAGTGACATGAGTCTTAAGCTTCCAGACTGTCTGACTTCACAGGACCCTTATCTTGGTGCAGAAGTGATCCATCATGCTAGGAAGCCATGGTGGCCTTTAACTCCTGGTGCTGGCATAACTTCCAGCAAGTGCTAGCTGGGTTCAATCTTCAGGGGACTGGAGAGGGAATGATGGTTAGTGAGTTAATGACAGTATAGTGTGATTAAATGCGGTGATTTTATTTTGACCACTTGTTCTTCAGTGGGACTTAATAGGAATCCTCAGGAAGCTCACAAGAAACCCATGGCTGGCCAGTGGAATTGTGCAGCAATTACTTCCATTCTTTTCCCCAGGAGTTAGCTGAAATTTCCCAGTAGCTTCAAAACACAGAATAAACCCCCTCAGTTCTTAGAGAGAAGTGGGGATTTTCCAAGGGAAAGGAGAATCCCCTGTGTTCGCCCCACCATAATTCATAAAGAAAAGGACCAAATTCTGCAGAGCAGGATGTATATTTCTTAAGTCACATGAAAACATATACTTTCTCACATGGAAATCACATCGTGGGACTTACATTTGATAGAGCTTTAGTCTGTTGATTTCATTTTTACCTCATAGATTATGTTTCCTTAAAAAGGTTTTGTGGACTTATCATTTGTTTTTCAGATATGACTCAGACAGAATTTGTTATTTCTTTTCCCCAAAATCTAAGTTGAGACCATGAGAGAGAATATTTTAGGTAGTATAGACAGTGTTGCTGGACAGGGAAAATAATTTGTGTAGTAGGCACTTACGAAGCCTATAAAGAAAACATCTGACTATTGTGTTTGAGAACGGTACTTATCAGCTAGAATGACTTCTCAAAAGAATGTACAAAAATAAAAGATTTCCTAAAAAAGCAATCTTCAATCAATATCAAATCTTCAATCTACATATAGAATATATTTTAATGTCACTTAAAAAAGACTAAAAATTGTGTATACATATTGAAGAAATGATAGGACAATTGTCCTGAATAATATTTCAGGTCCAATTTAGACAATATTTCATGAAAAATACCCTGTTGTACCACTGGCTCTTTGCATTCGTTGCAATTATAGAAACCTTATGATGGTACTCACATAGGCTTGTTTTAACAAGGAAGGATTCTGGGGAGAACCAGAAATGCATCTTCCAGTACAGGTAATCATTACACTGACAT
>NW_004524591.1:9939900-9948839 GCF_000260255.1 Octodon degus | reverse complement strand
AGCCCTAAAAATTTAGATCTTATTGAAAGTTTTCAATGTCCAGGAGGTTTGTGTATTAAATTATAGAGAGTTTTAGTCAATCTCAGCTTTGCCCACCGATACCATTCACTACTTCTGTGGCCCTCCGATAGCTAGCACTGAATATGTTCTGCAAGCAGTTTGCACATGGCTTCCTCCGGAGCCTTAGTGGACAATGGAAAGCTCTCCTCCTGGTAATGAACGTGTGTGCTCTGATTGCTGGTTGCTTACTGTCATCACGGAAGCACAAATGTAGAGGTGGGTAACTATTATTTTTGCGACTTCCACCATTTTGGAAGCCCTTCCCTCTCTTAGACAAAATGACTTTCAGGAGCATAAAGAGCTATTAATATTCTGCTCATTGATTTTTCTGCTTTTTATCACTCAAGAGTCAAAAATCAAAGAATGGAAGAATCAAAAACAACTACATGTAAAGAAGTAGTTAGGAAATCACAATACATATTTGTACCAGTTCTCCAAGTTAATGTAATTATTATGTATCTCAAACAAATGTTAATACTAAAAAAGAGAATACTTTTATGCCCAAGGACAGGTGGAGGTTCAGAAAAAACTGAAAAGACCATAAATCTACACTTCAACATAGAAACAAGATGCACAAATCAGATCAAAGCACTAACACCCAATAATCCATGAGGAAGAGAATTTGATTTCAAAAATTATCATATTGTTAGGTTCAAATATCAAGTTATCAGTAAGAACAACAAAAATCACATGGCATATAAAGAAACATGAAATTACATTACATTCAAAGGAAAATAAGACAAAAAAAAGACAAAAAAGAAAAAAATAAGACCTGATGAAAACTGTATCAGACAAAGATTTAAAAATAATTAACTAAGATATGCCCAAAGCACTTAAGAATAGGAAAAAAATATTGAGTAAAGGCCAAAAGTCTCTAAGGATGCCGCAGAACAGCATCAGCCAAACTAACATATGCATTATGAAGATTCCGCCCCAGGAAAAGAGAGCAAGGGATGGAGAGAGTATCTGGAAAGACCATGATTGAAAATTTCCTGGACTTGGTGAAAGATGAAGACAAAAAGAAGAAACTCAGAGAACTGCATCCAGGATAAACTCAGAGACCTAGACCTAGATTATGACCAAATTATCAAAAGCCAGAAACTCTTTAAAGCAGCCAGAGGAAGGGCTGGCCAAATAGCTCGGGGGATTAAAGCACCTGCAAGCAGGCACAGTGTCAGGGGTTCTATCCCCAGACCTGGTGTGCCAGCCTGGCCCCGGGGCACTCTGAGATGGCAATTGAGACTGGGCGTGGTGGCGCGCACCTGTAATCCCACCTCTTGGGAGACTGAAAACAGGCTGATCACTATGAGTATGATCTAGTAGTGAGACCCTGAACACCCTGTAGACCCTTCCCTAAAATACAAAAAAAAAAAAAAAAAAGCCAGAGAGAAGCAACTTAGATTTTACAAAGACTCGTCACTGGTGCCACTAGATTTTCTGATGGAAAACAGGGGAGGCCACAGGGATGCATCCAACTGAGGCCCTAAGTCTGAGGGATTTATTTATTTATTTATTTATTTATTTATTTATTTATATTTGGTACAGGGTCTACAGGGTCTCACTACTAGATCAGACTCATAGTGATCCGCCTGTTTACAGCCTCCCAAGAGCTGGGATTACAGGCACGCCCCACCACACCCAGTCTCAATAGCCATCTCAGCATGCCCCGGGGGCGGGGCTGGATCGAACTCCGGGCCCCTGCATTGAGTCTGATGTATTTAAAGTGTTAAATGAAAGGGAAATATGAAATAGGAATTCTCTGTATGTGGCAAAAATGTTTTTGAAAAGTGGGAGGGAAACAAAGACATTCTAAATAAACAAAATCTGAGGGATTCAAAGCACACTAGACAATAACTTGAATTCAAAGGAAAAAAAAAAGATCATAATACAGGTGAATAATACATGGACAGTTATCAAACGGTAGTATTTATTTTAACTTCGCTTTGTATCCGCACAATTTTTTCTATATAATTTAAGAGACTGACCATCAAAATTTGTTACTTTGTGATTTTTGGACACACAATATGTAATGATGCAATTTTGTGTCATTAACAGTTGAAAGGGGTAGGGACAGAGATGGAAAGACAGTCTTTATGAATTACTACATTAAGATGGTGCAAGTTCAAATTAAAGTGTTATAGCTTTAGGATGTTAATTGTAATTCCCATGCTAGGTCATAAGAAAATAGATAGAAATACGAAGAAAAGAAAATGGAAAGGTAATTAACTGCATTACAGAAAATGAACTGCGCATGAAAGAAGATAGGACACAAAATGAGGTACAAAGAATTATAAATTGCTTTCCATGTAAATAAACTACCCAGTTCAAGACACAGGCTAACAAAGTGGATTAAAACAAGAATAACAATAAAGATCATGATCCAACTACATTCTGTTTATAAAAGTCATGCTATATTCAGGACACAAATCTGTTGAAAGTGAACAACTGGGAGAACATACTCTATGTAAGCAGTGACCAAAAAAGAGACATGTTTATACTAACATCAGACAAAATTAACTTTAAACTGAAAATAAAAGCAAGAGAAAGATGTCATATGTTAATAAAAGATCCCATATAACAAGAAGCCATTTATATTTAAAAGAGCTAATAAAAGAATACACTAAATCTAAATTGAAGTAAAGTGAAATAATAGATTATAGCAGAGATAAATGAAATAGGAAATAGAAAAAGGCAAGTAAAAACAAACAAGCAAACAAACCAAACACCCTAGTTCTTCAAGAAGTCGAAACAAATTGATAAACTTTTAAGTGGAATAAATAAGAAAAAAGAGAAATGACTTTAATTATTATAAGTTGAGGAAAGATCAGGAATATTAGTGTTTACTCTATAGAAATAGATAATATGAGCATATTATCAACAAATAAGTACCAAGAAGCTAGATAACCCTCATAAAACTGGTATATTATTTGAAAAACAAACCTTACCAAATTGAAATTTTGAAGAAATAGAAAATGTTAGTGTACATATAACTAGCAAGGAGATTGAATTGCTAGTTAATAATCTCTTAAAACAGAAAATCTCCGGAGTTGATGACTTCATTTGTGAATTCTATGAAATATTTAAAGAATTAGCATTAATGTATTTCCCAAAATTTCCCAGAGAAAATAAAGAGGAGGGAACACTTCCTAACTCACTCTATGGGCCAGCATTAATCCTGATACTACAGCCAGACAGAAACTCCACCAAAAAACTACCAAGCTCTACTCATTATGAATGATGCAAAAATCCTTAACAAAATCTACCAAACTGAGCTCAGGAGCATGTTAAAAAAGATTATGATTTAATTCCAAACAAGAAACTGTGGGGTTAATTTCTAGAATGAAAGGATTTTTCTTTTTCTTTTGGGTATTTTTATTTTAGGATGAGATAGAAAAAATATTCATGTATTTATGGTATAAAAGGGATGTCTTGACATATGTATGCAGTGGGAAATGATTAAAGCAAACTCATTTACACAAGTGTTACCACACATACCTATTACTGTTTTCTGGTAAGAACAATTTAAAAGAATTCTCTCATCAATTTTTAAGCATTGAATGCATTGCTTTACCTTTAGTATGTTAGACTTGTTGAATTTACTTCGCTCATTTATCCCTCTTGTTCTGTTCTCATTTGTAGATTGTATAATCTTATATGTAAGATGCTCAAAAGATTCCACATAAGTATTTTTAGATCTAATAAATACATTCAGCAAAGTAGTAATATACAAAGTCAACACAAGTATCAGTTTCATTTTTATATTCAAATAATGAACAACTAAGAAAGGATATTCAGAAAATAATTTTATTAACAATAACATTAAAAGGTGAATACACACTTCTCAGATGAAATACAAATGGCAAACAAATATATGAAAAAATGTTCAACAACATTGGTCATTCAAGAAATGCAAATTAAAGTAGCATGGAGATTCCATCTCAGAAAGAATGGCTAACACCACGAAGTCAACTAATAACAAATGCTGGGGGGAAATGAGCTATTCTCCACTGTTTGTAGGAGTGTAGACTGTAATACCCACTGTGTAAATCAGTGTGGAGATTTCTGAAAAAATTGGTATTAGAGGCCCCATTCAAATCCAGCTATTCCCCTTCAGAATATTTTTTTCTCAATGAACTGAAAACGTACTACAGAGATATATGTGCACCCGTGTGTATAGCAGAAAAATTTGTCAAAGCTGAATCTTGGAAACAACCAAAATGTCCATCAACTGAGGAATGGATAAAGAAGATGCCATATTTTACACAAAGGAGTATTACTCATCTATAAAAAAGGATAGATTTGAGGTTTTTATCTGTTAATGAATGCAACTAGAGGCCATATTCTTAAGTGAAATAAATGAGACTCACATGTGCAAACATCATTTTGTCTCACTAGTGTAAGAACCTGAAAGAGTAAATATGAAAGGAATATATATATATATATATATATATATATATATATATATATGCAGGATGGCTTGGATAATTGTATTATAAATGTCTGTTGATCTATAGAAAGGAGCAGTTAATGCTTATTTTTTTGTTTTATGTTTTTCTTCTTTCTCTCTTCTTAAATTCTTACAACTTTTTTCTTTGTCCAATTTTGCATGCATGTGTCTGATAATCTAAACAACCAAGTTGAAAACAGCACCATGCAATATAACAAATCCTGTGAAATTCACATTATTTTGTTTAGTGAAATTCTCTATCATCTCTAATTTTTTTATCATTACTATTTTATATTTCCTTTAAAAATAATAGCATTAAAAAGAAAAGGCAATTCAACTGATAAATTGCTTGTACAATGAAGACTACTAATTCTTACTGAAGAAAGCTAAACAAGACATTTTCAAGTAGCCAGACATCTGTTTGCATGGATTGGAAAGCTTAACACTTCAATAGTATCTAAGATGGTATGTAGATTTAATGCAATCCCTTTCAAAACTCCAGTGACATTTTTGTCAGAAATGGAAAACTCCATCCTAAAATTCACATGGAATCTCAAAGGCCCTAAGCACCCACTCCAGAAAATTATAATTTAAAAGGAAAAAAGAAATTGGAAGACTCTTGCTTCTTGATCTCAAAATTATTACCAACCTACAAAAATCAAAACGGTGTGGTATGGGCATAAAGACAGACCTATACTTATCAAATGGAACAGAGTGCTCAGTAACAAACCCTTGAATATGTGTAGTCAGATGAATTTTGACAGAGGTAAAAAACATTCAGTGGGCATAATATAGTCTTTGCAACAAATAGCACTGGGAAAACTATATCTCTACAAGGAAAAGAGTAATTAGAAATGGATCAAAGCCTAAATATGAGGCCTAAAACTATAAACTCTTAGAAAAAATTGGAAAAAACTTCAGAACATTGGATTTGGAAATAATTTCTTAGAGATGATGCAAAAGCACAGTCAAAAAAGAAGAAACAAATTCGACTTCATGATTTTCTTTTTTTCCATGTACTTGGTTGTTGCAGCGGCTCACTATGCAGCTCAGACTTGTGGTGATCCTCCTGTTTTCAGCACCCCCATGCAGGCGTGTGCCACTGCGCCCTGACTCTGGCTGGCTCAGCTCACCCTGGGGGTGGGGCTGGCATGGCATGGAGTGCAGGGAATAGAACCGGCAGTGGTCCCTGTGCTTGCCTAAGCAGGCGCTTTAGTCCACTGAGCTATCTCACTGACCATTATAATCTTAAAAATATGGATTAAAGGATACCATCAACTCAACAGAGTAAAAAAATCAAGCCACGGAGTGGCAGAAATATTTTCTGATCCTATATCCTATAAGGAATTCATATTCATAATATATGGAGAACTCTCTAAAGCTCAACAATGAACAACATCACAAAACTCTATTCAAATATAGCCCAAGAACTTGAGTAGACATTTTTCCAAAGAAGACACACAAATAAGAAGATGAAAACGGCCAGGCATGGTGATGCACATCTGTAATTCCAGCAGCTGGGAGGCTGAGGCAGAAGGATTGCTACCAATTCAGTGCCAGCCTGTGTTACATAGTGAGTGCAAAAGTAAGATCATATCTCAACAAACACATAGGCAGTGGGACACCTCCTGACACCTATTAGAATTAGAATATGATAAAAAAAAAAAACAAAAAAAAAAAAACGTAGGAAACATTGGCAAGAATGTGGAGAAGTTTGAAACCTCATGGTCTCTTAGTAGAAATATAAAATGATACATTTATCATAAAAAACAGCATAGTGGGCCCTCAACTAACTGAAAATTGGAATTACCATATGATTCAGCAGCTCCATGTGTGGGTAGGTATCGAAAAGAGTGGAAATCAAGGTGTCAAGAAGATATTTGTGCATCTCAATCCATTGTAGCATTTCACAGTAACTACAATGTAGAGAGAAGAATCTATCAATAGATGAATAGATCTAAGCAGATTAAAGCACCTGTAAGTGGGCACAGGGGCCGGAGGTTCGATCCCCGTGCCTTCCCTGCCACCCAGCCCCCGGGGCATGCTGAGACAGTGATTGAGACTGGTTGTGGTCGTGCGCACTTGTAATCCCAGCTCTTGGGAGGCTGTAGGCATCACTATGAGTCCAATCTAGTAGTGAGACCCTAAACACCCTGTAGACTCTTCTCTAAAAATAAATAAATAAATAAATAAATAAATAAATAAATACATACATACATACATACATACATACATACATATCTGGACAATTATTTAACTCTAAAAAGAGAAGGATATTGACCCTCTGGAACAACATACTTTAACAACTGGTGGATGTTATGCTGAGTGAAACAGTTTAATGCTCGGTAAGTATCGGATGACTTCAGTCTCATGCCGTGCGCGTGCCAAGTAAAATCATAATGGAAGAAAGCTGAAATGCTGTTGCCAGAGCCCAGGGAAAGGGCAGGATGAGGTTGCTGCATGAGTACAGAGTTCCGGTTTTGCAAGATGAAACAACTTTGAGATGGCAATAGTGGTTACACAAAATTATGATTATAGCATAACCCTCAGCTGTTGGAAGAGTCATGATGTTAAATTTTACATTATGTGTGTTTTACAAAAACAACAACAACAACAACAACAAACATTGGGAGAAAAGGTTATATTTGGGAAGGAAAGTTAGCAAGACTGATGTAAAATGTATCTTTAAGTAACTAAATTTATCGTTTAGGATAAATTTTATTTAATTGCTGCAGGCAAACGTAAAACAAAGAAAACACTAGGGAATATTACAGAGGGGCTATCTGTTGGTGGTGGGATTTAAAGACAAAAGGATTAACAGAAATCCAGGTCAACTAATTCCTTGAGAGAGAAAAAAACGACAGTAGAGAAAATGAAAATGTTTAAGTTCTTATCATTTTATGAAAGTAAACATAAAATTCTTTAATTTTCCTGGTACTGATTTTTATTTATTTTTCAGTTTTTTAAATTTTTTCAGCACTTTTCCAACAGTAATGATTAGATTTCTCGTGAGGAGTTGGTGTATGAACATAAGGTTTCTCAGTTCTGCTTCCATCCATTCTTCCTTCCCTCCTCTTCCTCCCCCTTCTGCTCCTTGATCCCTTCCCCTTTTGTAAAAGACCTAGCTCCCTTTTATTCCCTTACCTATCTTTTATTTTGTCTTATTTCTGTTTTGGGTTTCTCGTGTAAGAGAAACCGTGTGATATTTAGTCTTGTGTGTTTGATTTATTTCACTTAACACTATGGCTGCAAAAGTTCATCTTTTTCTACAAAAATTTTCATCAAATATTTCCTCTACAAGAATGATGACTTCAAATACAGTTTTCAGAAGATTAATACTTTATGACATGTTTGCAGCAAAAAAGGTTACAATAGCATTTAAAATTTGGAAATAAATATATCCTGTACATAAAAGGTTTAAGGAAAGTGGACTGATTTGTGGTTAGAACAGAAATAAATGGTAAAGAACTATAAATGCTCACTAAATTTCTTGGCATATAGGAGACATTTACTCATAATCATTTACTGGAGACACCAATAGCAGTATAATTCTAAAAGAATGAATGAATGCATTAATTCCACAGTTATTCATATTGTCCATGTATTTGAATATATTCAGAAAAATTACAGCCAGAAAGAGGAGTAAAATAAAGTTTCTCGAACAAATTTGCCATCTTCTTGGTGGCCCAGATTATACAATAAGGACAAAAACATTTTCATAAAAATGCTTAATCAATATACGCAAGGAGTATGATGATGAACTGCCAACTCTGAATGTGTACTCTTTCCTTGAGCTCCACTGCCAGTCCCAGATTTATATTGTGTGACTGGATTTAAGAAAATTGCTGGAACATACATTGGACTGAAGCGAGGCTGTAAAGGAGATTATTATGAGTCAGCATCAAAGCTGATGACAAGGAATGGAGGTAATAGAGGGAGAAAGACAGATTTGTGGAAAATAGTGTTTTTTTTTAAATTTATGTATTTTGTAGAGTCTCATTGTGAAGCTCGGACTTCTAGTGAGCCTCCTGTTTTCAGCTTCCTCAGTGCTGGGATTACAGGCGTAGGTCACCATGCCTGGACTCAGTAACAGCTCAGAGTACCCTGGAGGGGTAGGGGGACATGGCACAGTATGTGGGATTGGGGATTGAACCCTGGTCCCTGCACTTGCCAAAGCAGGTATTTAGTCTGATGAGCTATCTCTCCAGCCCTGGGAAAATAGTGTTTAAGTGATAAGCAAGGTTTCATGGGAAATAAATTACTGAAGGTAAGATGTGGAGGATTCAAGTGTTAGATTTCTTTTCTTTAAAATTATTTTATTGGAATACTTTTGACAGGCATATACATTTATCACAGGGAATTTGTACCAGTACATTATAACATCATATAGCCTCCTCCTCCTCCTCCTCCTCCTCCTCCTCCTCCTCCTCTT
>NW_004524591.1:9901361-9939245 GCF_000260255.1 Octodon degus | reverse complement strand
CTGAGCCATCTCCCCGGCCCAGAAATGCTTTTAATTCTTTCAGGAACATACCAACAAGAGAATAGCTGGGTCAAAGAGGACCACTAGTTTTAGTTGTTTTTTTTTTTTTTTTTCTTGAGGAATCTCCACACGGATTTCTACAGAGGGTATACCAGTCTCCACTCCCACCAATAGCGGAAGACTGTTCCTTTTCCCCCACAGCCCCACCAGCATTTGTTATTGGGTGATTTCTTGATTTTAGCTGTTTTTTCTGGAGTGAGATGGAGTTTCAGCATCGTGTTCATTTCAAGCCTCAAATTTCCGTCTTGCTGAAGTAGGAGGGTGGGCGGGTGAAGTAGGTGTTGATGCCACTCTGGGCCAGGGAGCACAAATGGAGTTTCGTGTCTTCAGGGGCCTGCTTCACCACTGGAGAGCGGGAATGAATCACCTGGCTGGCCTTGGGTGGACACGGCCGCTTCTGGGTTAAAAACTCAGTGTTTTTGTGTTATTAAGAAGATAACAGTTGAAGCCATGTTTGCCTTGGATCATTTAGAGAGAGTTGGTAGTGACAAGAGCAGGAAGAAAAGCTTGTGCTAAGGAAAGAGAAGAGAGAAAACTGCCAGAAAGTAGTAGCAGGCAAGTCTGGAAAAAAAGAGGCCTTACTGTAATAATTAGAACAGAGAGTTAGAGGCTCCAATGGCATTTTGATTGAACGCTACCCTTTTACAATGTATACTTCACTTTGTAAACAAAGTGTCAATAATCTTTGTTTGTCCTTGTAAAGAAAAATGCAAGTAAATCTGCTTCCTATAAGAGATAGATAATATTTTTCTCTTAGGCTGTGCTCCTATGGCAGGGCTTTTGTTCAGGTATGGGAAGCTGCTTAGACCCAGCATCACCAAAGCAAAGAAAAGAAACATTTCTCTTCGGGCTGCATGGAAGGAAGAATGAACAAAAGAACTTTTTGTAGTTCATGTTCTTGAATATAAATCACAGTGCTTACTTTTAATTCCAAAGGAAAAGGTACTCGTAGTGAACCCGTGCATTTAGTGTAAGTCAGTGCATTAACAAGTAAAGTTTGACTTTTGAAAAGAATAGAAGAACTGAGAGCAGAAGTCACCTTTCTAACTTCCTACATACTTCTGACAGTACCAAGCAAATAAATCAAAAGTTACAAAACCAATGCTGTTTATATTTGGAAGATGCATACACGAGATGATATAATCTGAACCACACATGCAATGTTCCTTAAAAATTTATTGCTTTCTTTGTTCTGAGACTGTAGAAGTTAGGCTTGACTGTGCTTCTTATGCCTCAAGTTATTTCAAAGATTTTGTAAATAATAAATCCAGTCATTTATTTACTGATTCTTTTAACAATAAGCTGATGGTTACACGCATTCCTGGGGCTCTGGAGCTGGCATCTAAGAACTATCAAGAGAGAAGGTCTAGTGCAAGAGCCTCGTCTTGGGTCATGAAGATACTCCCTTCACACCGTGGGGCTGAGCAACTGATACAGTCATAGTGAGTGCTCTTCCTCTAAATAGTAAAACAAATGAGTAGTCCAGCAGGTGTGTTAAATACAGAACTAGAAGACTTGGCTTAGACCCCACTGGGTTACTTCATTTAGCCTCTCAGAACTTGTTTCCTCATAGTTAGACAGACAAAATAATACCACCTCTAAGAGATGCTGTACTGATGAAGGCTTATTGTGAGTGGAGGGCTATGAAGTATTATTATGAAAATATTTATTAGTATTGACATTTAAAATAGTTTGTATTTTAAAAATGATCCTATGAAGATAGTTTTTCACTTAGGAGAATGGCAATGTTAAAAGTGAATTTTAAAACATGAAATAAATACTTTATCTTTTCTAGTAACAACATTAGCAGTGTAAATATTCAGTAATTCCATTTACTGGTAATTCTTCCTGTTCTAAATCCTAGAGATGTAAGTGTTCAAAAGTAATGGCAACTTTCACATAAAAATGGCAAACTAGGGGCCGGGGAGATGGCTCAGTAGAATAAGCACTTGCCTGGGCCTGAGTTCAATCCCTGGTTCCACCAAAAATCAAAAAAAGAAAAGCACACTATGTACATCTCTCTTGTCTTCCTAATAAGACGTAAAACTATGTAAACTAAAGAGTAAATCTGTAACTGCCCTGGTGCACAAGGAAGATAGTCAAGAGTGAAGAACTTTTGCAACTTCAAGAATTTGCATTTAGTTTCAAGAGGACAGAAGAACACACACATACTTTGGTCTATTTTCCAGCAGACCCAGAAAATAACCTGTAAAGGAAAATAAAACTGAGTGATTTCCTCCAAATCGTCTTAGAAAAATTTTCTTAATTGTCAGGCAGAAGACTGGTTCCACACAGTATATCCTCGAAGACTTGAAAACACATCTTTCTGAACCCAGTGAGGTGGTCCTGGGTGCAGGGGGAGAACAGAGAACCTTCTAGGGCCTGTAACAAGGAGGACAAGAGAAATCTGTTTTAAAAGACCTTCAAGGGCTCAGAATAGGATGAGAAACTACAGCACAGAGCTTCTCACCTTCTCCAGTGTGACACTTCAGTCTAGATTATGTTTTTATTATAGACGATTGGTTTGTGCATGCTAGGCTATTTAACAATATTTTTGGTCTGTAAGGACTAGAACCAGCATTCTCCTCTTCCATCAAACCAATTATGACAAATGAAAATATTTCTAGTGATAGTATGGGGAAGAAATCCACCCTCAGACCACCTCCATTGAGAAGCACTGATTTGGTAAATCATATGGATCCAGGACCCACCAAGCCGTAACCTCCCTTGTTCTTTCTCGACTATTTGTGAAGATCCTTATTTAGTTTGTTAATTCTGTCCAAGCTCTTTGAGGGAGAAATTCTCTTACACAACCTTCAATGCAGGGAAGTATCTTTTATTATTTTTTTCTGTCATTTTTATACTACACATTGCCAGTTTTCTCCATTTGGAATTGCAAAGGAATGCTGTGGAACAAGATACTACTTTATTTTATTTTACTTTTTTGTTTTATACTTTGGAAAGTATATTCTGTTTTATCTTTTGCATCATTATCTTAGTCTTTGCTTAGGTCTAGTCTATTAATCAGCATTTATAATAAAATGTTTTCTTCTGGTAATTAAGCACTTAATGCATAACTTTTTTTTAACCTGGGATTGAACTCCGGCCCTTGTGCTTGCCAGAGAAACATTTATTCCACTGAGCCATCTCCCTGGCCCAAAACATTTGAATTCTTTTTTTTTTTTTTTTTTTTTTTTTTGAGCAACACAACCAGTTCTTCTGTGAGGAATGTGATCATCCATTAAATCTGTATAAGAAGTAATTTAAAAAGTTTGGAGTTCTCCTGTTTCATGTATCCTATGTGTTTTTCAAACTTCTGTGTTTAGATGTTTAATGTATTCACCTTGATCTTTCTCTTGCACGCTTTTGCCTTTTGTCACATGTTTCATTGTCCTGCTCTCACAGGTTTTGGAGTAAGCAGGACACTTGTTGGTCAGCAGTGTGAATTTCCACTGTGGTAATCTAGGTACACGTCCTGAAGGGATCTCTTTCCTGATGGCTGGACTATTGTGGGCCCAGATGTGAGCATGTCACCAAGAGAAGAGGGCCATCACGCAGACTTCCTCCTAGACATGGTAGGCAGGAAAGCATACAGGCAGTTTAAGAAATCTTACACTTGGTTTAAAAAAAAGGAAACAAATGAAAACACTACCCCAAGGGCAGAGATCTCCAAGTATGTACCACTCTCAGGAAAAGTCTCTTTCCCTTTTATAATAACTTTGTCTTCGTACACTGTGGAAGTTATTCTTTTTTTTTTTTTTTTTTTAGGATTGCCGTCTCATTCATTGATATTCAGTTCGTACATTCTCTGCAAGGATCTTGCAGTTTGTCTTTAGAACAGACTACAAACTTACCCTAGAAACAAACAAATGCAGGTGATAGCCCAATAGAGCGAGGATCGAGAGGCATTTTGATTCCAGTTCACCTACAAGGACATACTAAATCAAATTATCCTAACTCATTTACTTGATTACTTAAAATATAATTGTATTTTTAACTAGTTATAAACAAATGTGATCAATAACCTAATAATGAGGATAAAAACGGCCAATTGCTTCTTTATCCCTGTGCTCTTCAAATCTGAATTTGGAAATTTTTTTGCCTTCCTTTAGGAAGCAAGTTCTCAAAAAAGTATTTTTATTTTTAAATTTGTGGTCTGTACGTTTCTTTGTTTTGGTTTCCTTATCTTCCCATTTACTTTCTATTTGTAAAATAGTCTCCAACATTTTGGTCTCTTGCTCTGGTTTTAATTTTAACTTGGTTTTCTTTTCTCTATCATTTTTATATTTGGATTTTTTGGAGAAAATGTATGTAATGGTTGTAATTTGCCCCAGCAAATCACCCTTGTCAGATCTCTCATGTTCTTAGAACAACTTTCCCATTGCAGCCCGTGTGGTTCTAACTACATCTTTCCTGAGCAATTAACCCTGGCTGAAATGCTATAGTGTTTTGCCAAATATTTTCTATCCTTTGAGGTCCATATCCTCAAACTGTTAGAAGTGCTGGTCATTTACTTGCCATTCCAGTATTTATCTTATGTTTTATTCTTAGTACTTCTTTGCTATCATGAAAACTTTTTCTTTTGTTCAATTGTTCTGAAACATTTAATTTTCTGAATATTGCTTAATCTTAATTTTTGTTCTAAGATTTATATCTTTGATTACAATTTATTTAAAAGACATTGTATGATATCTTCCCCTACTATTAGAAACTTTAAAAAGTATATTTCCATTTTCTGTTGGCTTAAAAAAAAAGACGTTTGTACCTATGTTATTTGCCTATTATTTCTTGCCTATATCTTGTAATATGAGAAACTACTTTGGCAGTAACAATACACGATGTACTGACCATTGTTATTCTCCTAAAATCTTGTTTTGAGATTTTGTACCATTTTTATTTTTTTTTTCTTTAAAATAAAAATAACATGTAAATTTAATTTCTTTAAAAACTCAGCTTGAAGGCCCGGCCTGATAGCTCAGTGGACTAAAGCACTTGCTAAGCAGAGTGTAGTGGCAGGGGTTTGATTCCTGGCCTGCCGTACAGGCCCCACCCCCTCAGGGCGCACTGAGACAGCGATTGAGACTGAGCATGGTGGCATGCGACTGTAATCCCAGCACTCGGGAGGCTGAACACAGGCGGGTCACTATGAGTCCGATCTACCGCAGTGAGCCCCTGTAGACTCTGTAGACCCTATCGTATATATAGAAAAAATAAATCAAAACAAACAAACAAACCAAAAAAACAATCCTCAGCTTGGTGTACATTTCCCTCCAATTAATTATTTTTTCACTTGAACCAATATAACACCGTTTCTTATATATTTGCCATTTATCATACTTGCATTTTTTAATTTTTTTATTTTTTAGCAACGGGGGATTGAACTCAGGCCCTTGTACTTGCCAGGGAAGTGCTTATTCTACTAAGCCATCTCCCCAGTCCCCCTGCATTGTTTCTTAATTTTAGTTACTTTATCAGATCTCTGCATAACATACTTCTTCAAAGGATTTCTGTTCTTCCAGAAGAAAGTGTTCCATTAGAAATTTCCAAGTATTGTTATAAACCTCAAAATCTTAGTAGTCCGTAACTCTGAAAATCAAATTTCTTTCAAAAATTACATAATTATGTTATGTCATTTACTATGAATTTTATTGCTATTGAAAAATTACACCAATGATCAATATATTTAACCTGTCTTCTGGGGGAATTAGCTCATCATCTAGTTCAGCTGACTTACCTTAGATGAAACACATTTTTAAAAATATCTGAGGTATTTCTGTAGTCTATCTTCTGATTGATAAAAAATAATCTATAGAGAAACATAATTAAATTTGAAGAATGATATAACAGATATAAATATATAAATGTTTCACCTTTTTAAAAAATTGTGTTACTTTTTTTACAACAGTGATATATAAATGTAAAATTCCAAAATATAAGTGAATTATTGTAAATGGTAAATAAAACATCTATCGAGAAAGACTTAACTATGCTTTTATAGGATTACTGGGATTTGGGATTTGGATTTTAAACCTTCCCTATGCACAGCATTTATTTCAAGAAGAACAATAAGAAGAAATAAATTTATATTTGAAGCTTCTATCTCCATAACTTTTCTTTTTCTCTTCTTTTTTTTTTGTATTTGGGATAGGGTCTACAGGGTCTAGAGGGTCTCATTGCATAGATCAGACTCATAGTGATCCTCTTGTTTACAGCCTCTCAAGCACTAGGATTGCAGGCACACACCACAATGCCCAGTCTCAGTCGTAGTCTCAGCATGTCCCAGGGGCTGGCCTGGCACGGCAGGCCTGGGGATCAAACTTCTGGCCCCTGCGTCCGCCTAAGCAGGCCCTTTAATCCCCTGATCTATTAATTTTTACATGTTGAGGAATCAGATTTTTCCAAGTTACTAGTCTAAAGTGAATATTTAGTAAATGGCTTTGGATACATCAATCCCTGTCTCCTTAACACTGCTGTAGTTGACCATGTGACTGTCCCTTAGCGAGGTCATAGTCACAAGAGTCCACAGGCGGATTCACCTTCCTCCAGAGCACTAATAAGAGACTTTGTGCAAACATTAAAGTAAAGAATGATTAATTTCCTCCTTAGATGTTTGGCATCCAGGCGTTGAGGACCATAGATCCCTCAGAGTCTGGCTTAGAACTGAATGGTGATAATATACAGTAACCTTGTGGCCTATTTAGAGCGGTGATGATGTGTCAGTGGAAGTAGGTGATTAAAAAAAATGACAGAATGAGAATACGTAAGTAGGAAAACACAGAAAAAATTTAGCGGGAAAGGCAAGTTTTAAAAATCAGTTATCATGATTTCGGCACTTTCAGTCCAAGGTCACAAGAAGACCAAGTGTACTTCATTATGTATTCTAGGATTTTTAGATATTTTAATATTCTTCAATGAACCTTTCTCTTTTTCAATTAATTTGATTGGAGTTTGACTTTTTGCAGACAAAAAAGTCTTGATTTAGTTTGTTCACAGGCAGTGACAATGTGGCTGGCATTTATTTCAAAAAAGAACAATAAGAAGGAACAAATGTATATTTGAAGCTTCTATATCCATAACTTTTCTGCTTTCTTAGGATGCAGTCCTAAACATGAGAACCACCACATGCTAAGGGGAATAAGGCACCCAATATTACATAGTGTAATAAAGTGATGAACATAAACCAAATGCATTGGTAACTGGCCAAGAAGTGATAATACTGAGCTCATTTTAAAATTGATTTTAGAGAAGCAGACACTTTTACTAAAAAGGAAATAATACTTAACTAGAGTTACAATGAAATGTAAGCTTAGCTACTAAAAAACTTACAGGAAATGTCAAGTTTTTTCTTACTCTTTTATTCTTCTCTGATTTACCCCAAACAAAGAACTGGGTCAGTTATGAGGCTATAAGAATTCTCCATATTTCAGTTTTATATTTTATATAATTATGTTTTAGAAAATGGAACATGTTGAGATATAAAAATATAATGCATTTTTTTTCTGCAATCTGGAGAAGGAGATTTTCCCCTTCTCTTAGTAAATGTGATAAAAGTAGGTAAGAAATTTTAGAATTAATATGTAGAAAACATGCATGGACTGCCCATCAGCAAACTAGACAAAACCAACAGCACTTAAGAGTATACACATGAGTTTATTTAGTTACTTGATTTCCTGTTCTTTTACTGGCAAAAATTGGGGTCAGTCTTTGGATTTTCCCTAAGATTCCTTCACCATGTGTTTAAACATGTTTTGGTGAAAGGTTGTTAGCTTTGATTAAGAAGACATTTAATTATGAGAGTAAGATTCGGCACAGGCATATTAAAAAGTAGAAAGCATAGAAATTTGCTCTTGTGCAAATCTTTAAAAATCTAAGGGCCATCTCTGGGTTTTAGACCTAAATATATCACCCAAAGTCCTCTGGAGGATTTTAACTTTATAGGGTTTTCATAAGAATGAGTCTAGTGTCGTTTCTGAACATGTAAGTGACTGCTGTTCCCTGGTCCTTTATTTTTTCCTTCTTTTTTGTTCAATTTGATGAGATGTGTTACTTATCACAAAGTCTGTTTTCTTGAACTGCAAGATAATCTCATTGTGTGTCAATCTTCTGTTCTTTTTTATTAGATATCAACAGAGTATTGAAGAAGTCTATTTTTCTTTCTGAGTGCATTAAGTGGTTTATTGTTAAAGCAAAGAAGTATGTAAAAAATATCCCCAAACACATTTATCTAGAATAAATGGACTGATCAAATGATAATTGTATTTTTTAATCGCTCAAGTTGTAAAACTACATAATAGTATGTCTGTATAGTTAAGTCAAAGACTGAATTATAATGAGTTATACATAATCCTCAGTAATATTAGAAAATAAACCAACTGACTTAAGTGATTCATATACTTCCCACCTTCCTCCTTCTATAAGCTCTAAAAGATTGGTGAGAAGATCTTTAATTTGGGTAAATATGTGATAATATTTTTTCAGTTTAATAATTTAGCCTTTGATAAAATTTAGGCCTTAAAGCCAAAATTTCATTTTATAAAACAAAACTACAAGAAGTTTAATATGGATTACAAGTATTTAACATCTCAGAAACAATATAACTTTGAAATAAGTTCTACAGAAAGATGCTACATATTTGTTAGAATCATTTATTCCAAGTGCAAGTTCAACCTTTCCACTCCATGTACCCTTTTCAGTGTGCCTTTGCTTCTTCTTCCACTAAGATGTGGAATCTATTTCCTGTTTCTTTGAATTTGGCCCTGTGAACTCTTTTGACAAATGTTAGTGTATGACTTTTAAGGATTAATACATAAGCCTTAGCCCTTGTTTTCACTCCTCTGATAGATAGCCACCATGTAATGAAGTTGATCCTATTCTATTGCAAAAGGCATGTGGGAAGACACCCTTGGGAATGAGTGGCCAGATGGAGGAAAAGAGAGAACTCTCAGCTGACAGCTGCCCTCCCATATCTGCTAGAAATATGAAGAAAGCTCTGGTGAGGACTCCAATCCTAGCTGAATTCCCAGCCAAATGACCACTTGAGAGCCACCAGTCAATACCACATGGAGCATAAAATCAACTCATGAAACTACAAGAAATAAGAGATCAATGAACACTCAGAATAAATTTATTATACAGCAATAGATAATATAGTCTTACTACATTTGCATTTAAATGTTTAAGGATTAGAAAGTGGACATGATAAAAGTGCAATTGAAAATTACTGTGTAACAAGTAACAAGTTGATAAGTGTGATAAAATACTTGCATATATTAGGTGTTCAACATATATTTATGGGATCAGTGAAGGAATGATTTGTGAGCATTTCAACATTTTTATGGCATATAATATATATATATATATATATATATATATATATATATATCCTAGCATTTGAAAGAAACTGTCTTTGAATTTAAGCAGCATGATAGTTATTTTAACCGATGATGCTATGGATACAATTTCTGGTATAATAAAGAATCGATTAAGTACCAATTTGTGAAGATCTAAGAAATGCAGACCAGGTTCACCATTACTTATAGAATGACCTGTAAAAATGTCATGATAATATTTCCTGGACTTCTGTAATGCAAAAAAGGAATAATTGTTTCATTTACATGTGCTAAGGGATAGAAACCATATAAGAAAATGTCTTAGGTTTCTGTGTCTCTAATATCCTGCATATTGTGCTAAGCAAAGAGCAACATTTTAGACTCGAGATTTCCCCAGCATGGCAATGTTCTCAATTCATTCTCCAGTGCTGAAGGAAGCAGTTAAGAAACCCATGGGGCTCCCCAAGAAGGGAATATAAGCTGAGATCCCCATCAGAAATGGGGACATCCAATAGGAATTTACCTACTTCCAAAGGGGATGTCCCTTCCCACCTGGGGAATACCTAGAGCGCTGCTGCTCTCCTAGTCCTCAACCTCTAAACCAATGGGGTATTTGTGGATATGCATGGAGTTTTCTTTAATATGTGATTGTGACTAACTTCTGAGGATCACTGTTTCTTCTTTGGTTTCAGATGATTAAGTACCTGGTTGTGGATTTGACTATAGTACTCATCCTCTGGTTCCACTATATGCCTCAGCACACGTCATTGCCCAGCCCTGGTTTATTTATTTATTTATTTATTTATTTATATTAATTTTATTAAAAAATAGGAATGAGACAGTTTCAAAACAGGTTAGTAGGACAGTTACAATAATTAATACACTGCATATTGTTATCTTCACAGTAGTTATTCATAGTATAAGATGCAGCCTTTATATCCTGTCCAAACACTATTAGTACAAATCTTTCTTCTCATTGAATTAGGAGAAAGTAGCTATATATCTATTCTATTTTGTATATACAGATACAGAATGGTCCTTTATTTGTATCCCTTGTTTTTGTTTAGTTTTGTCAGAGATGGGGATTCCATTGCACCAGCCCTGGTTTATATCCCAGGATCACTTCACAGCTTCAGAGAACGTGGACTCAGGATGGGAAGAAACCAGGCGAGATGGAGAGACAGAGAGATGGACAGAGAGAGAGAGAGTGGTGGGGAGAGGAGCTGAAAAGCTGATGAGTAGAAAAATGAACACTTCCAGTTTCAATTTTTTTTTTTTTTTTGATCCGGGGTCTCTTTTGACTTTTCAAGTGGTTACTGATTCCTTTGCGAAATCCCCCGAATGTGAGTTTAACCAGCATGTTTCTCTAATGTGATGATTGCTGGGCTGTTCTGTGGCTTCCTCATGAAAGTCTGGTTTCAAAAGCAATGTGAAAGCAAGGGCTCTCATTAGAACTGTGAGGTTGCATCGAAAACCAGAAGTGGAAGCAAGGATGGATAACCCATCCCTGGGAAAAAAATGAAAGTACTGTGTAAAATATGATCCAGTTCCTCCTCCTTAGTTTCCAAACCCACCATTATTCAGAATCAAATCTTCTTGATATGAGGGCCCTCTGCACAAACAACTAGGAAGCAAAGTGTGTGTGTGTGTGTGTGTGTGTGTGCACGCACGCTGCATGCACATAAATAGCTATACTTGTCTCTCACTCTCTCTTCCCTTCTCCTTCAGAATCCACACTGACAGTTTTAATTCTAGTCTTACACCACTGGGTTGCATTTTAATCTTTTGCTTTCCCTTCTCTGACAGTGAGCGAACTGGTTCTCACTTTTCTTAAAACGTTGACTTATTTGCTTAAGTGCAGAATATATATATATATGATGTCTTCAAAGTCACAAATTCTTATCATTAGAAAAAATAAGTGTACTAACCAGATTCTAATACGTTTTTACAATTACAATTGTAGATATATAACTCAAGGGATTTTGGCAGCTGTGTGCCCTCACCCCAACCTTTATCATAATGTAGATTGTTTTTATCACTCAAGAAAATTACCTTGCTAGTAATGAACAAACTAGTCTCTAGGTATCATTAACACATAAAATAGATACAGAGAAAACATATTTACCTTTAACTTCAGTTTTGAGATCTCTGGTAAGCAGTATATTCGTGTGTGAGTTTTATATTGATAAATAGAAAAAATGGGCTAAATAAGGCTACATCTGTAAACATGTTTACATTTATAAGGGCTCTATGTATTCTCTTAAGGCATTTAAATATTTCTATTCATTTAGCACAATTGAAATAATATCAGGACAATATCTAATTCTGGGAAAATCCATTCATGAACAATCACCATTTCTTTATTTTTTCTTAGGTTTTACGATTTCGAAATTATGAGAGATGATTGAATTTCAAAAGGCATTAGCTGTAGTTGAGAAAGTTATCTTTCATTGTCTGATTTTGTGGAGATCATCATCATAAAAAGTGGAGGCACAGCAGAAATATTGGAAGAGTTCATTTTCAGAGGCAATAATTGACATGTTTACAACTGTGAAGAAACTGTGACTTGAAGTTGGCTCTGTCACTTCTGTATCAGACAAAGGTGCCATGGCGGATGCAAAGGTAACTGGGAAGAAAAAGTTCTGAGAAGGGAAATATACTGAGAATGAAGATTGAGAATAGTGAGAACATGAAAGAGAAAGACACAATTTTGAAACAGTGGAAGACGCATGTCCATTTATTGTCTACAAACAGTTCATAGAGTGAGTCTTTACATGCACTGAAACTAACAAAAATTATAATGCCATGGGAATGGAATTTCAAGTCATCAAGTGTTTGCTGTTAATAATACATAATGATAATAAAGAAATATTTAGTGGAAAAGATATATGATAGCTACATTTGAATCCTCCTCTTTCTTTCTTTCTTTCTTTCTTTCTTTTTTTCTTTTTTAGATATCACATCTGAAGAGGAATATTGAAAAAGAAGTCTAAAGAGGTAAATAGCTGTAAAGCAGGAATGTTTGAACAGAGAGGACTGGTTTTCCTGGGGAAGCGAGGCTGAAAGAGAGATCATAGTAGTTAACTTCTATTGCACATAGGATTTCTATGTGGAGGGTCTGAGCTTATTCTCTGTGGAAAGCAGTTAATAAATACGTTGTGTCTATACACGAGGTAGGCTTTGTTTCAGTAGAGAAGAATTTTTGAGCATACAAGGTACTCATCAGATGACAAATTATATTCTTGATGAAAAGTAATAGCACTAATTCCTGAGATGGGATTGATTTTTATTAAAGATATGGTGCAGAAGAATTAGATCACTTCGAAGCTTCTATAGTGATAGAAACGAAAGTGATTTAAAGTTACAAAAGAAATTGTCAGCTTTTGAGTTTAAGAGGTTACGTTATGGAAGGAGGGGCACACCCACTGCACACTGTATTCTAAATTTCTATGAAAGAGCAAATGAAGTGGAAATATAAGTAGATGACAATAATGTCAATACAATCCAAAGCACCTTTCGATCATAACATGTGGTGTATGTAATCTTAAATACTTTACCTCTGAAAAGATATTTAAAACCATTATCTGAAAGAACTGTAAGCCCCTAAAATTTCACAAAAAATAAACCTAAGCTTAGCAGAGAGCTAAGAAAAGAGTGATTTATAATTGAGAAAACGAAATGAGTTATTTATCTTAGTAATCTTTAATGTTAAGTGCATTTAGTTGTATTTTTACATGTTTAAAAATTGATAATTCATGCTTGGCTTTCCATGCTAACACTCTATTAATTATAACATTTGATTGCCTTATTCGTCAAACATGCCAGATAATGTTTACTTAAGTCTTCTTTTTTTCAATCTGCCAAAAAATTATCAAACAGACTAACATCTGCTTTGTATTAGGGTGTGAAACACACTCTCTTCTTTTCTACTTCCCCACCCGATCTGGCCAGGCACGGCACTGGTGTGTTTCACTCTCCTGCATTCATAAATACTCGTGCACCCACATACCTCTAATGGACTCTTCTGCTATAGTGTCATACCTATACACAACATGGGGAAAGAAAGAGACATTAAGATAAAGAAAACATTATCAGAACCTTGTAAAGTAATAAGACCATAAAGTTGACGAGCACTTAATCAGTGCTAAGCAGCATGGTAAGGCCTTTTATAAGCCTTATTTCACTAAAGGTTCATAATAAATCTGTAATATTATTTGTTTTCTATTTAAACCCTCGAAGTTAGTATTGTGGTACAACTACAATTTATGGTTGATCTGTATGGATAGAGATTACTTAACCGTACTGTCACATGGTTAGTAATGACACAAACAAATACAGCCTTCTCCTTTCCATACTTGGCTATAAATCCATGTTCGGATCATGACAGACTTATTGTAATATGTGTTAAACACAGTGGAGCTCAAAAGGGGAAAATTGTGGCTTCACAGGATACTTGGCAAGGTCTGGAGACAATTTTGGTTATCATAACAGATCAGGTGTTGCTAGCAGAGGCCAGGGATGCTGCCAACTTTCGTTCATGCATAGAACAGAGCCTGCTGTCACCAACAAAGAATTATCTGACCAGGTATGTTATTATTGATAAGGTTAAAAAACCCTGATCTGGAGAAACACATGTGAAGAGAAGAATTCTATTTGTGTGTATATATCTGTTGAGGTCTCTGAAAGGATTTCTTTCTCTCTTTTTTTTTTAAAGACGAATTTACTCAGTCTCATGATCAGACTATTACATTTAGCAATCAACAGCATGGGTGCAAACAAAGGTCTACATTAAAATCCTTTGTTGGAGTGCTTTACACTTTCCACATAACAGAAATGGCAATAACCTGTTATACAATTAGTCACAAATACAGTCCTTGAGTTTTCTGCCCATATGCATGAGTATTGCCTAAAACATGTCTTCTTTGTAGCAGATAAGCCCTGCCACCACTGTGTTTGGCTAAATCTACAAATCTATTGTCACCTGTAGCTTCCCTGTCACTTCTTTGGCTCTCCTCTCCTGCTAAGCTTTGTTTCCTAGAAGTGTTTAAAACCTTCTTCCACTGCCATAGCTACTGCTGCTGCTGGAGCCACTGTAGCCACCTTGATTTTGTGGTTTGGTAAAATATTGGCCTCCACCACCATAGGGCCCAAGCCTCTGACTCCAATGTTTCCTTCCTTCATGGGGCCAAAATTTGAAGACTGGCTGTTGTAATTGCCAAATTCATTATGGCTTCCACCACCTCCATAACCTCCATAATTGCTTCTATCATTACCAAATCCATTGTAGCCATCTCTGCTGCCACCACATCTATCCCCACCATGGCTGCCACCAAAGCCACCTTGACAAATGAAGTTTCCTCCGTGACCAAAACTGTCATTGCCACCAAAACCACCTGCATGACCACCACCAAAATTTGCAGAACCACTTTGACCTCTTTGGCTAGACAAAGCACTAGCCATCTCCTGCTTTGCCAGGGCTTTCCTCAGTTCACAGTTGTGTCCATTCACAGTGTGGTATTTTTCAATCTTATCCACAGAATCATGATCATCAAAGGTTACAAAAGTGAGTTCCCTCTTCTTTCCATTGCCTTGGTCGGTCATAATTTCAATCACTTTGATTTTTCTATATTGTTCAAAATAATCTCCTAGTTGATGTTCTTTAGTATCTTCTTTAATGCCACCAACAAAGATCTTCTTCACCGTTAAGTGGGCACCTGGTCTTTGAGAATCTTCTCTTGAGACAGCTCTCTTTGGTTCCACAACTCTTCCATCCACTTTGTGTGGCCTTGCATTCATGGCTGCATCCACCTCCTCCACAGTGGCATAAGTGACAAACTGAAAGCCTCTGGAACGCTTGGTGCTTGGGTCTCTCATTACCACGCAGTCTATGAGTGTTCTCCTTTGCTCAAAATGGCACCTCAGACTCTCGTCAGTTGTTCCAAAGCTCAGCCCCCTGATGAAGAGCTTCTGTAGCTGTTTGGGCTGCTTAGGAGACTCTGACTTAGAAATGATGGCACTTGGAAGAGAGCCTGATAATGCTTCCTCTGCAGTGTCCACCAGCAGAACAGAATAAGCAATGAAGCATACCAGATTTTTTTGGTTGTTAGACGATAATGCTTCTTAGAATGTTTAGAGACTCTCCAAGTAGGTTGTGAGGATTTATAAAATATATAGATTTATTTCCAATCCAAGTAATACTATTACCACATTGCTCTTGTCATCCAGCTGTTATGTGTCCAAGGTATCTGCTCTCACTTAGTTCTTAGTGACTAAATCTGAAGAAAACACAAGAAATCTACTATGAAGTCATCTTTGTCTCCATCGGATTAGTCTGACTTGATCCATATTCTATAGGAGATGAGTCAAATCAACAGCAATAAATAAGCAAGTCATTTCTATAAATCGTGTACTGTTTTAAAACTGCTTGAGAAGATCACTTTCCCTTTAACTATCTATCAGGAGGTCTCCCTACAAATTAAAAAAAATCAAAATAAAATTCTACTGTCCACTGGCCTAGCAATTTCTCTATTAATGAGGATCTTCTGACACAGAGTGTAATTCCCAGTTATGCAATTTAGATATTCAATAAAATTAGTTATGGATCCTTTTTATGAAAATTTAATGTCTCATAATCCATAGGAAAAAGGTAAAAGTAGAAGAGAATGATGAAGAAACAGATAAAACAGTTTTAGTAATGACACAGAACCAAAAATTACATTGCAAGTGAAGATAAAAATAAATGAAAACAGAAAAAAAATCCTTGTAAATTCCACAGAAGCTTTTGAGTTTCTTCAAATTAATAAAAACAATTGTTTTTAAATTTTCATAAAAAGGACCCATAACTAATTTTTCATTATAAGTAAGCTTTAGCCACTATTTCTCCTTCTAAGAGTCATGTGTTTCCTGGAATACACCATCAAATCTTCTTGAAGTCCTTATTTATCCCCAAAATGACAGCAACTCTGTGAGAATGATGTAAAATGACAGTGATCTTCCATGATTCACAACTTATTTGAAGATTGATGCTGCGCTGTGTAGTAGGAAGCATTTTCTAGCCACTGACAATACAGCAAAATGTTAATTAATTGACCATTTTAATATTGTGTGTGCATCTTCATTATACCAATTTTCTGTTTATTGAGGGTTTTTTTTAATGCAAAATTTCATTCCCTGCAGCCACCTCTGGGCTACATTCTAAGCATCTGAAAAATTGGTTATTATTCAGAGATGTCTAGTTTCATAATCATTTATAGAATTCCTAAAATTACACTTGCATAGCCTTTGCCCAGTGGAAATTTTGATTCAGTAAGTACAGGGAAAGGTGAAGTCATTTGTGTATTCTGATACTGTTCTTGTTAGAACTTTTGTTGTAGAGCAAGGCTTCAAAAACTTAAGCTGAATTTGAATCACCTGTGGAGCTGATTAACCATAAGGACACCAAAGCTTTCTCCTTAGTAAATCTGATCCTGCAGTTCCAGGGTAGTGCAACCAAATGTGCACTTTCAATACATTTCTCTAGTAAATCTATGTGTCAGAGTGTTTAGGGTAATTCTGATGGCAGTCCTGAATTCTATCAGATGCTAGACAACATCCTCATTAGTAACCTGAAAATAAGTTCATATTAATGTGACCTTGTAGACATCATTTCTGAAACATTAATATCTTTCTCTAATATTTAAAGAAAATACGAAAATTATGTCATATACTGGTACAAATTCTCTATGATGAACATGATCATTATGCATATCTAAACTGCCCCAGGGTCGGGGAGATGGCTCAGTAGAATAAGCGCTTGCCTGGCAAGCACAAGGTCTTGAGTTCAATCCCTGGTACTGCCAAAAACAAACAAGCAACAACAACAAAACAACAAAACTGCACCAATAGGCATAATAAAAACTAAAAATAATTCATATATATATATATATATATATATATTCAGCACATGATAGGAAAAACTATATTGGACAAACAATATATATTTCAACTTGCGGAAACACTGGGAATATGATTGAAACTAATGCAAGTTTAGACATAAATCATTAGATTTATGTCTAAAATGTCATAATAGACATTGACATGAGTGATGTGTTATTCTTGAGATTGTGTTCTTTTATTCTTGATAAAGTACTGGTAAAAAAGACAAGTAAAATATAGCATTGATTTATATACATTTACATTTCTGGAAAACTTACTGCATACTAAAAGAGGTTAAAATACTCTGGTTTCTCTTCAGATCGTATAAATCTTTCGCCTTTTAAAAGAGGTTAAAAATGCCTTCTATTTATATGTAAATTAGAATATATTCTGAGTTCAGAAAATTACAAGGAAGTTTTAAATTTATATATGTGCCCAGAAGAAACATCAACACAACACAGTGTTATTCATTATGCATAAGTGTTTCATATGTTCCAGGAAATTTAGCATCCTGGGCTCCTTTCCACTAAATTCTAATAGATTTCTCAATCTTGTAAGTATACAAGAGTTTTGGTAGCAATAACCCCTCTCTCCCCACCTCCTATTTAGCACCATTCTTTGACAGTTCAATGGGAAAACATGAAATTTTCCCCTGTGATCTTTTCACACTAGGAAAAATAAATAATTTTTGTGAAGTGATAGTGATGGCCAGCAAAGGCCATTGCTTCGTGGTCAGATTATGGTCCACACCCTACCTTGGATGTTTCCAGAACTCTGATGTTACCCCATAACCTATTCTACTTGGAGAGGATCCTAGAGTGTTGGTAATAGAATATGCTTAATAAAAGACAAGGAAATTGAGACTTACAGAGTATAGAAAATGATAAGTACTTTTAATGTAGTTTTATATCATTTGACTTTCATGAACACCATGATTAAGATATTATTTCTCTAATCTGAAAAAGAAAATTGAGGATTAGCTGACAGACAGTAGGTCCTAAGATAGTCAACTATCTTTCAGGCTTTCTATGCTATACCACCTTTGGGGAAAATTCCAAGACAGGCTAGCAAGACAGATGCTTCCAAAGCCCTTCCATACTGTTATTTATGTCTCTCTTCCTCAGTGTCACCTCCATCTAATACTCTTTACATTTTTTCTTGTTTTTACTTTAGGGTTGCAATCTTCTCTACATGAGTCAACTTGTAACTGGCACCTGTTTTTCTGAAGATATTACTGATGACTACATTCATGATACCAGATGGAGCCGAGTCCTTACAATTGAGATCATAGGTCCCAGAAACCTAGAGCATTTACTATCCCACTTCTTAGAAAAAATAATAATTCTTTTCTTATATTGTCAATATGTACCATTCATTTGTTATTTTTCTCTGCTAGTGATTAGTGGCTTAATTACTTACTGTATTATTCTGTTTAAAATTTGCATTGTATTTTTACAGGAAAGCCTCCTAAGAATAGCTAATTAATCCAAGAAATGATCTAAACAGGAAATTTATTAGAAAAGGAGTGAGGTGAAAGAATGAATTTGAGAAAGTAGTAAAATTATAAAGAGCATCTGAAGATTTTCCAGGCTCATTTCCAAACCATTTCAAGTAAACAGACTTATATATCAATGTCAGCTGGGCATTAGTAGGAAGTGTTTTTCTGGTAGTGCAGCTATTTCTCCAAATTGAAAACCGAGACAATTTAACAGACACAGAGGGGAAAATACAAAAGTTGTCATCTGAATGCTGATTCCAATAACATTTTAACCTAGTGCTCAAGAAAATAATAACTTTTTCATATACATATACATATATATGAAAATAAAAATAGGAGAGGTACCAGTTATCAATTTATTGCCGCTCATCTCCACCTCATCATTTTTTTCTGCTTTGTGATAGCACAATGGAATTGATTACATAGTTTCAGTGCATCACACTAGAAGGCTACATTGAGGGATAGTGAGGTTTTTCTCATCCTGGTTTGGGTTTGCTCTTCTAGTTGAGCACATGCATTTCTTCTCCTTTCCCCAACAACATTGCACTGGCATCTGTCAACAAGTGGGCACTTCCCCAGCTTTCCTCAGTGCAATCCCCATCTTGGGCAGTTTCCAGCAAGAAGTTCCACAGTACTCCTGTGGGCAGCTAACAAATTCCATGGGTGCACCAGTTTCCCAGTAAATCAGAATAACCCCCTTCCAGGTGGCTTTCCCACAAGTTCAGCTGCTGCCCCAGGAGGCTTTCCAGCAAGTCAACAGCCTAGTAGGCAGCTTCCAGTAAATTTCATTATTGTCTTAGTGGGAAGTACTCAGTTGGCCTAACTCTGGCCCAGAATAAACTAGTGAAATTTTTCATCAGCCAATGGGGGGCTTCAACTCTACTTTCTCCAGTGAGCTCTGAAGTTCAGCGTTGGGGAAGATTCTCTTCTTTCAAGTTGTTTCTTTCTTGAGAATTGTCCCTCAGTACCTCTTGGGTATCCTTTTCTGTTTTCTCATTCCACCCACTTTTACATAATAACTGATGACCTCAATCCATTACTGACATTTCCTCAGATCAAACTTTCCTTGTTCACATAACTATGTGATTTCTGTCTTCTGATTGAAGCATGGGTAAAACAGAGAAGTAACAACACGTCATATTTGTTTTAATTTTTTAAATCTGGTAAGCAAATTAATTTTTTGCAAGAATAAACAAGGGATTGTTTTGGGTGAGACCTTTGGATGAGACTTAAAATGAAACTATTTATTCATTTCCTACTTTTGAACATGTTCCCTTTGGTGTATGAGATTACCTTGGGAATTACCATTAGCAATAAGAACGGGGCAGAGAAAGCACTCATTTATATTTCCTTCAACATCTGAGAAAAAGCAAGAATATGAAAGAAAATACTTTCTAACGTTGTTCTTCTAAGCTGAATACCTTGCCTATGCTTGGTTTATGTCATAGTTATTTCACGTTTAGCCAGTTTTACTCTTCTTGCTTCATGAGAATGATTTCCTTGCTCTTCCCTTGCTCCACATCTGTGTAGAAAGCCAGCAGCACCTACACAGTTGGGGAAGAAGTGTTTCTCATAGTTCTGTCTTCATCCAACTCCTTTCAGAAAGCAAAGTCATTTCCGAGCAAAATTGTTTCTTAGTTGTGTCTTCATCCCTCTTCTCCATTTCTTTCTTTAGCTACCTTCTTCCTATTTACATTCTCCAGGAATCCTCTTTGAAATCTCATTATAAATTTATATCTGTACTCTTTCTAGGTTAGCAGCTAGTTGATGCACATGGAGCATCACACTGAGATTTCTTTGAAAGTGAACAGCATATATTATATTAGAATATAGATTTCTGGATCCCATTCTAGACCTGCTCACGAAGATTCTAAAGTAATCTGGGATCCAGACCCTTGCAATTCTAACAAACTTTTTTTTTTTTCATACTGGGCTACTTATCTAGTTAATAACAGTTGATAATGTAGTTCTTAAGCATGTATTTTCATTTTTATATTTGGAGTCCTAAAATCCATTTCTTATTTGTTCTAGGATGGACTATATCAGGCTATGATCCTGGACATTTAAACTTTTGGTATGATGTACCTTGGAGCCCATGAATAAAAGTGTACTATCTTATCCCTGCATGCTAAAATCCTTGGGAGGCTTGAAAACAGGAGGATCACTATGAGTCTGCGTTGCATGGTGAGACACTGCAAAAAATACATAAAATTCTTAAATTCAAAGAGCTATAAACTTGACCCTCTCAAAGGCTGTTGAAAGATTTGTGTTATTTATCTTTCCCAAAATACATACGTACGCAGATGTCTTAGTTACTCTTCTCTCGTTGCTGGGACAAATACCCGACACACAAAATGAAGGAAGGAAAGGTTTATTTAGCTCACAGTTACTGGAGGTTTCAGTCCATACTCAGCTGGGTCCAACAGAGAGCACCACATAGCAGAGGGCAACCTTTCATGGTGGTGGCAAAGAGCAAGAGTGCAAGGGAGGAGCAGCAGCAGCTCAAGCAGCTGGCTTCTCTTCCCACCTTACATTGTAATGCAAATTACCTGCCCCAGGGTAGGGGAAGTACTCACACCTATGGGTACTTCCCAGTATTTACCCACCTATGGGCAATCCCAGCAGTACTAAAACCCATAATCCCAGCCTTGGATCACACATAATCCCAGTGGATCATGAGTTAACACAAACTCTAGAAGTCCTCACCCCATGACTGCATGAGGCTTTGGGGGGACAACTAGACACAAACCATAACAGCAGATCAGTGAAATGCTAATGGAGGAGATTCAGAAGCTGGAGATTAATTACTGATGGCTTGTCAATGGAAACAGACATCCAGGGTAGGAGATTGGGCAAGTGGTGAGAGTACTCAGTCAGACCAGGCTGAGGATGCAGCAGTGTGGTAGGTGGCCAGATAATAGTGATCCCCTAACGTCTAGCACCTCAAGGAATGTCATATTCATAGAGTAACCCTTTATCAAAAAGACAATTATTTTACATTTTAACTTCTATGAAACAAGCATTGATAATCTGAATTCTATAGGGTCTATAATGATTTCATCCATTTCATTTCTCATTGCATGAATTTGAATTTTTTCTTTCTGTGGTTTGTTACTTTTATTTATTCTTTCAAAGAACCAAATCTTGGGCTGGCCAGATAGTTCAGCAGACTAAACCACCTGCTTAGGCAGAGCACAGTGGCTGGGGTTTCATCCCTATCATGCTCTGCTGCTCCTGCTCCCTGGGCACACTGAGTTGGTAACTGAGATTGGGCTAGGTGGTACACACCTGTAATCCCAGTGCTTGGGAGGCTGAAAACAGGAGGATCACTGTGAGTCTAATCTACGTAGTGAAACCCTATAGACCTTGTACACTCTGTACTAAATGCATAAAAAGAAGAAACAACTCTGACTCATTAATTCTTTGTATTTTTTCCTTCATTTCCAGTGCATTTATTATTTCTATGATCTGTATAATTTCCTGTCTTATTTGGGCTTTGGGCTTGATTGGCTCTTCTTTATTTAGGAGTTTGAGGTACATCATAATATTGTTTATTTGTACTCATTCTATTTTTCATGGTATAAAAATTTACTTCTAAAATTTACTTGTTAAGACAGCTTTCATTGCATCCCACAGGTTCTGGTAAGTTGTATCTGTGCTTTTGTTTGATTGTAAATATAGTTGAATTTCTTCTTTAATTTCATATGTGATCCATTAATTGTTCAGGAGGGTATTATTTAGTTTTCATGTGTTAACAGAGTTTTGCTGTCTGTAAATAATTTCCATTTTCATTGCCCTACAGTCATATAATATGCATGGGATAATTTCTATTCCTTCACATTTACTTAAGCATGTTCTATGTGCTAGCACATGATCTATTTTGGAGCATGTATGATGTACAGCTGAGAAAAATGTATATTCTGATGCTCTTGGGTGGAACACTCTGTAAAGGTCTACTAAGTTCATTTCTTCACAAGTTTTGTTTACTTCTTTTATTTCTTTGCTTATTTTTTGCATCGTTGATCTATCTCTTTGTGTCAGTGGGGTGTTAAAGTCCCCTAAAACAATTATGCTTTTACTTATTAGATTTTTCATGTGGGTTGAAATTTGTCTTATATAGTTGGGTGCTTCTACATTGGATACATATATATTTATAATTGTTAACCCTTTCTCTGGCAGTTTTCCCCTAACAAGCACACAGTGACCTTCTTTATCTCTTTTAATCATAGTTGGTTTAAAGTTCACATTGTTAGCAACAAAAACAGCTATCCCTACTTTTTTCTGGGTTACTGTTGTATGAAATACTGTTTTCCATACATTGATATTCAGTCAATTAATTTCTTTTTGAGTGAAATGTGTTTCTTGTATTCAGCATGTTGTTGAATTTTGTTTCTTGATTCTTTCTCCCAATTTGCTTCTTTTGATTGGTGAATTGAGGCCATTTACATTTATAGTTACAGACTGATATGTATTGATTTATCTTTGTCATGTTCTTTTCCTATAACATGATACTTTTCTACTTTGTTTAATTAATTTCTCTACTTGATGATTTTCTTCTGTTGTTGTTGGAAGTTGTAGTCATCTTTGTCTCTTCCTAAAGTATCTATCAGTACTCTTTGTAGGGTTGTATTGGTTGTCATGAATTTCTTTGTTGTTCTTTGTCATGGAAGTATCTAATCTTGTCATTAAATTTGATAGATAGTTTTTCAAGATACATTAATCTGAGTTGAAAGTTATTTTCTTTCAGGAGCTGAAATATCTAATTCCAAGCTCTTCTCAATTTGATGTTCTGTGTTGAGAAATTTGCTGTGATTCTGATAAACTTTCCATCATATGTGATCTATTTTTTTCCCCTCTAACAACTTTTAATATTTTATTCTTTTGCTCAGCTTCTGGGATCTTGATTATGTGTCTGGGTGAAGATTTATTTTGATTATAGCTATCTGGAATTCCACATGCCTCACTTATGTGTATATCAGCTTCCTTTCCCAAGCTTGGGGAATTTTCTGCTACTACTTCTGCAAACATTCTTTTTATGTCTTTTTTGTTAACTCAAGCTGTTTTGCTAGTACCTATTAGTATTATATTATTTTTCTTTGCATCATCTTGAAGCTGTTACATTGTTATATCATGATCTCTCATTATTTTTAAGCGATGATTCCTTTCAAGTTCACTAGCTGAAGTGCCATCTTCAAGGTCTGACATTCTGTCTTCTGTTTCATTCAAGTGGTTTTATCAGATTTTAATGAATTCTTAATGTGCTGAACATCTGTCTAAATCTGTTTCATGCATTTTAGGTCTTTCCTGTAATGTTCATTTGATGTTTCCATCATTTTCCTATTCCCTTCTATTTTTTTACTGTATGTCTTCCTTAGACGTATCGAGCAATTCTTCCATGATTGTTGTCATTTCCTTTTTTACCTGAGAGATTATTTCTGATCTGATTTCCTCAATAGCCTGATAGAGTTCTTTCTTTATTTCAGTTGCTATCATTTCAGAAATTTCAGGTGTAACTTCCAAGTTCTTCTGTAACTTTGTCTCCTGACCTTGTTTTGGGTGGGCTGGAGGTCTGAGACTGTCTTTTGTTCCTTCCTTTTATCATTTTTTTTTTAAAGCTGCCAATGTTCTCCCTGGCTCTGCAGCAATGGCAGGTGGGTGCAGATTCTCAGGAGACTAGGAGGGCAGGATAGCCTCACCTAATCTCCTAATGTGTGGAGTTCAATGTGGCTTCCACCTCACTGAGGGGAGGGACAAGCCAGAGTTCAAGAAGGATCCAATGATGATGAGTGCCAGCCAGAGCTCTGCAAGGCTCTCCTGATGATGCTTTGGTGCAGGGTAGGGCGGCCTGAGGCTCCTTCAGGTCCCTGTGGTAGGTAGATCTCCCTGGCAGTCTTCAGAGTGTCTAAGGGCAGCTGGGTTCAGTAGAACTCTGGTGGGAAGTTTGAGGGGCAGGGCTAGACTACAAGGTCTCCCGGTGGTCTTCACGGTGAGGAACTCCTTTGACTTCTATAAGTATTATATTAGTGAAGCTAGTGATTGCTAGACCTGACTGTTCATGGTTTTGGGTTTTTTTTTTTTTTTTGTGTTTGTGTGTTTGTTAGTCTTTGCTAGAGATTGTACACAGAGTCTTACGCATCCTAGGTAAACAGTCTACCACTGAGCCATGCATCTGCCCTAGCTGCACATGAGAATTACCCAAAGTTCTGCTTAACAATTATGAGCTTCTATAATTTTTAAAAAAAATTTTTTTAGGGAAGGGTCTACAGGGTGTTCAGGGTCTCACTACTAGATCAGACTCATAGTGATCTGCCTGTTTACAGCCTCCCAAGAGTTGGGATTACAAGCATGTGCCACCATACCCAGTCTCAATTGCCATCTCACTGCACCATGGAGGAGGGACCGGTACAGCAAGCCTGGGGATTGAACCCTTGGCCCCTGTGCCTCACTGTAATCCACTAAGCTATTTGTCCTGTCCAACAGTTATGAGCTTTTGAATTCCACTCCAAATTTACTGAATGAGTATCTTTAGGAATGAAGTATTAGAATATATATCTATAAATCCATTCATCTATCTCTTTATGATTTTGAGATATATATATATATATGTATATATATATATATTTATAAATTAATAGGCATTTAACCAATTATTCAAAATGGTAACTTTTGTACAAACACAATATCAAAATATACAATATTTATTTATTTTTCTGTATTTTTAGACAGAGTCTACCAGATCTACAGGGTCTCACTACGAAGGTCGGACTTTTAGTGAATCTCCTGTTTTCAGCCTCCCAAGCACAGAGATTACAGGCACGCACCACCACACCCAGTCTTGATTGCCATCTCAGTATGCCCTGGGGACAGGGCCACCCTGGCACGTCAGGGATCAACCCCTGGGGGCCGCTGTGCTCTGCCGAAGCATGTGCTTTAGTCTGCTGAGCTATCAGGCTGGCCCTCAATATTTATTTTTTAAAAAGTGTCCAGGTAATGACTACTGAATTAGCTAGAGATTGAGTGAATAAGTGAGCAATTATTCAAAGAAATACCTTAATGTGACTACTTGTAATAATGGGATATAATAATTTCAGATTATCCTTAGTAAATCACATAGTTCATGTATTGCTATGGCCAAAAGAATCATGCATAATGACTCACAGAACTTCTTTAGTCATCTCTTTATCCCGTTCTTTTTTTTTAACCTTTCACATATTTATTTTTATTTTAAAACAGAATTACAAGAAAAATAACTCGTAATTTCAAAACAAGATTATGTATACTTAACAATGGTTGTTCTATTGCATATTGTTGTCTTCAAAGTAGTTGTTGAGATTAGCAGATATGGGTATGCAAAAGTGTCAAGTAATTAAGCATTAACTGTTCCTTTCAGTAATCTAAACAAATCAGGAGTACACACACACACACACACACACACACACACACACACATCTTTTCCCTTTTTTATTTTTTCTTTTCCCTCATTGCAGTTGTTATTTTCTTTTGAGCTATTTCTTTTTCACAATATCTATTGTAGCTTTTAAATTTTTAATTTACTCTTTAAGTTTCTTATAAGTAGGAAGGCAATATGATATTTACTCATGTGGGTCTGATTTATTTCACTTATGAATATGGTCTCTAGTTGCATCGGTTTACCTGTAAAAGCCTTAAGCTTATCTTTCTTTATAGCTGAGTGATACTCCATTATACAAAAATATCATTTTTTGGTAGGTTTCTCTGTGACAGGCATTTGGGTAATTTCCAAGATTTAACTATGACAAATTGTGCTGCTATAAACAGGTATCTTTGCCCTTTTCTTGAAATTCTGTACTTCGATGAAGTAGTTGATACAGAAGAACTTCTGAAGCCTCTGTCACTTCTTGCCAATGCTTTTCAGGCAAATGGAAGTAGGAGACAAAGAAAGGCTGAAGCAGCTTGACCAGTTCTATAGAAATATGCCCTGAAGTTTGTCTTTCTCTAGAAATTCCCTTTCCAGAAAATTTATTTCACTTCACATTACTTTTAATTTTTTCTATGTTGCAATTTAATTCTTAATAAGGGCACTGAATTAGAAAGATTCCTTCTACCTACCATTCAATCAATTATTTACTTATTCAGTTCTTACCAGCCCAGTGTAACTTTAAGCATTAGTAGACAAAGACAGTCATCTCAGTTCTGCCATTTATTGGTTGTCTGACCTTGACCGACATATTTAACATGTTTGATTTAACATTGCCATCATGAGAACAAAATGAAAGCTTTGTTCCCTGTTATTAACAAAGATTTATTTTAAGTGTCAACCATAGTACACTGTGTAAACTATAAAATAAATTATAAACTGTGATTGTGATAATAATATTACTGGTTAGAAATTTTCTTCAGGTATCTATTTTGCTTCTTTATAGAGTGAGTTTTTTTTCTTTCTTCTTCCTTCTTCTTGAGTATCATTTTCATTTCCTTTTTTTCAGGACTACTTTTTGAACAAGATGTTCTTCTAAAGTTTATGCCACATAATTTCAAGATGGAGTTTAACATGTTTGCTGCTTAACCTATGTAAGTACTGCCTCTCTTTCTTAAGATACACAAAACATGGGTATTTTTAGGCATCTCTTCCCCAGTAGAATATAGGTGATAGCATACAGCAGACTCATTCTTTCTTTACTGGAGTGTGGAAGGAGTCTCAGGAAAGGTAGGGAGTTGGGATGCTCCATGCATCAAACATTTCATAGTCTAAGAGAGCATGTGAGAAAGCTTGAATCAAGGGAGCAATCCATGTTTGTATTTGTGTTAGTTACTTTCTTCCTAGCTTGGATAAAATACTCAACACCTGAAACATAAAAGAGGGGAGGTTTATTTTGGATCAAAAGGTTTATTTTGGCTCATTTCAGTAGAAGATGTATAAGCCCCAAAGAAGAAATGGCAGAGAGAGATGATGGAGGAGAACTACTTAAGGAATGGCAGACAGGAAGCAGAGAGCAAGGAGTGAGGAACTGGAAAGGGAATAACACCTTCCTGGCTATGGCTCCACTACCTGGTCTCATTCAGCTAAACCCATCTCCCAACAGCAAGCAAGGTCTACCAGCACCAAAATCCAATCACCTTTCAATACTTGAGCTTTTAATACTAAAAGGGCATTTTAATACTAAACCATAACACGACTTGTGGAGAGGATGGTTCTTGCTGCCACTTTAAATAGGTGCTGCTATTGCTCTCTCGCTCCTGTAAGACCCAGGTTCAGTCAGTTCACAGCTGCCTTGCCAGTAGATGTTCTGAGCAGTATCTCTCCATGGAAAGAGCCACACACACATGGGAAAAGAGTGCAAGTGACCTAAAAGGTGAGTAAACAGCTATATACCATACTTTGCTGACCACCATCTGGGTTTCTCAATTTCATGCGTATTAGTCAGGGTTCAGGATAAATACATTTATTAGGGGAAATAGCAGCTGGAATTTCCATGATAGGTCATCTGCAGGCTGGATGTTCTTGAATGATGGTGCAATGGATAAGTCCAAGGCTGAAGGCCTCAGAACCAGGGCGGCTGATGGTATAACTCTCAGTTCAAGGTTGGAAGCTAAGACAGGCAGACGGTTGAAGTCCAAAAACAAGAAGCCTGGAGTTCTGATATCCAAAGCAAGAGACAGTCATGTGCCAGCTCAAATAAATTGATTTAACTTTATTGTGTCAAAGTTTTTTTTTTTTTTTTTTCTTAACATGAGTGAAGAAAGAAGAGGGTGCCGAGTTATACTTCCTCCTCTGCATAGCTTCCTTCTTCTGCCTATGATTTTTGGAGGCTCCTCCCCTGATCTTGTCTTGTCTGTATGCATTGTTTTTGTTTAGGTCTTTTGTTTCCTTTTCATTAATGAATGCAGAGCTGTACATGATAGGAAATTTGCTCTAATTTTTATCTTATTTTTAACACAGTACTCAGTAATTTAATATTTGCTTTTTCTGTTTGCTGAAGGAATGTAATCAAACTAATAGGAGAAGAGGTAGGGGGGTAGACCAAACAACTAGAGCAGTGAAATTGGTCTAGAAGGACTGCTATAGTTGAGAAGAACCACTGACAGAAAAGACAGTCAAGAGAAAAAATGGTTCTCTCATGCTTTGCTCTATGACCCTTCTTTCTTTCTTTTTAAAAATGTATGTGGTCCAGGTTTTCACCATGCAACTCAGACTCATAGTGATCCTTCTATTTTCAGCCTCCTCAGTGCTGGAATTGCAGGTGTGAGCCACCAGGACCTGTCTTGGTAGCTGGCTCAGAGCACCTGGGGGCAGGACTGTTGGGACATGTGTTGCTGGGGATCAAATCCTGGTCCCTGCACTTGCCTAAGCAGGTGCTTAGTATACTGAGATATCTCACTGGCCTATGACTCTTTTTTTCTTTGGTGGTAACCTATAAAGTATCATTTTGCTTTTTAGGAAGGCAAATGACTTTATTTATGCCAGTAGGCTGATGGGAATTTACTTCCAAACCATCAGCCCCAAGTCAAAGCAAAGCAGACTATTATGCATGATTTGTAAGTAGAAATACAAAAGCTGATAGCAAGTTATTCTATAATTGGTTACATATGTTTAGTCATACCTTATTGGGTAGATTCACTAGGGGTAGGTTTTAGTAATGGGATTTATCATATAGCTAGGGTGATAGGGGAGTTGAGGCCAAGCAATTGGACATAATCAAGCATGTCCTTGGCTGGGCCAGTATGTCTCAGACAGGAAAACCTTGAAGAAGACTAGCAAACAGGAGGCATTCGAAGGCATTGGTGAGTTATCTGTGAATTTCAGCTAATGTAGACAGTCAAGCCTAACTGATTCTGAGAGTCTATCTATGAAGCTGCTAGTTTGGAAAACTTTCTATCACAAGTTATCTCTTACATCATGTTTGTTATACCAGGAGTTAATTTTTGAAATAGGGCCCCACAAATTTGCCCTCACTAGCCTCAAACTCATATCCTCCTACTCATCCCCCTGAGTAGTTGTGGAGAATCTTTAGATGTACACTTTTTTAAAGAGAAGTGGTCCCTTGATTTTATATTATAATAAGTAAAACAGAGACCAAATATGTTTAACAAACACTAATATAAACAAACACTAACCAAGCAAGAGGTACAAGATGAAATGACACTGAGTTAAAAATTTTTAGCGTTATTAGTAGAGAACTTCACAGGACTTTTAATGATCATATTTTATTTCAGAAAGCATGTGTAGTATGGATAATTACACAATTATATTTAACAAAGAAATCTTTTTTTAAGAACAAATGAAAATTATTGAAAATTCTGGATAATTCTTTGAGAGATACTGGTTTAGTGTATTTTGTCCTGGACAGATATCTAGGTCATACATTTCTGTGTGTTTCTGATATGACATTTAACACCTCTCTGAGCTTTACTGTACTTCCAGCCTGTAAATGAAAATAATAAAACCTGGCTTCTATCAACCTCCGAGGAGTACTGTAAGGGTCAATAAAGTAAAGAGCAAGCCATGAGCAGCAGGCATTATCTTCATTCCCCACTGGATCTTCAAGAGTAACACACTACAGAGAGGCATTTGCTACTGTCACCTTTTAAATCACTTAAAAACACAAAAATCAAATAGAATTTAAAAATCCACTCAACGTACCAAAGTGTATTTAAAATGAACTTTAGAGAAGGCAGGCACAGTGGTACACAATTTTCTGTCAAAGGAAAAGGCCAAAGGGACAGAAAGCTCTGCAGCATGTCACTATTTTGGTTAGTTCTTTCTGCTTTCAATAGTAGTTTCTTTCAGAGACTGCCTGAGGAGTGAGGCGAAGGGTCACCTTGACTGACTTCTGCTGAAAGAGAAGTGTTTCTCTCTCCAGTGCCTCCAGACCCCGCTGAGGAGCTTTCTCTGAAGAGGCAGCTTTTCTATTGTGAGCCTGTCTATTCATCAGTCCATGGACTGAGGGACTTGCTGGCTGGAGTAGGAGTGACACACTACTAAATCTCCAGTAATGGCCCTGAACACTGAATGTAGACACAGTTTTGAGATGAAAGTATAATTCCTTCTAACACTGAACTGTGAGGGGGAAGAACACATTTCTAATTCTTCAATCCCCAGAGGAAGATTTTAAAACAATTCCATGGACTTTCTTCATTCACACAGTGAAAGCATTCTTTTCATATCAGCAATGAGGCCCACTGCAGCTCTGCTGGTGGCTGGAGGCTTTCACTTCTCTGCCTTTGATAACACACTTTTCAGGGTTGTTGTGAGAACTGAGTGGGGTAATAAAGATTAAGTCAAGGGCACTTAGCAGGTATTCTATAAAAGGTGGGTATCTCTTTAGATTACAGAGTTTACCAGGCAATGTACTTTAGCCCTAACCCTTGGGACAGTTCTGAAATTGAATCAGTCTTTTGACAGTAGAGAGGAAAACTGTGGTCCTTGTAGGGTTTGTTGAATTCTTTATAGTGATTCTTTTGTAATCAGAGCATTTTCTCTTTTTATGAGGTGTTAAGAATTTAACTTTATATACTTATTATTCCAGCATGAATTTTATTTTCATTTCAGTCCACTGTGTATAACAGAACTACCTTAAATATATATATTTTATTAATATATGCTTGTGATACAGTATTTTTTATTGTGCCATTACACAATTAAAAAATGATCAAGTTGTTCTCTTCTAATAGAAAAGCCCAAATGCTTTAGGTAGGACAAAGACTTTTCCTGTGTCTGCTGATCACTTACTGGTGGGGAGACAGTTTAATCCTTCATCCTTGCCCTATATTGGAGGTCTTGAGATTATAATTATGAGATAGGAGAGACATACTACAGAGCAGGAAATGGCAGCCTAGAGGAACTTACAGACACACTAATTCTTCTGCCAAAAATGATACATACCAATTCTACACTAGCTGATCAGTGTATATTAGTTTTAGTTATCCTCATTTCCTAATTCTTCAAAACTCTGTGTCAGGAACATGCATTGTTTCATGGAAAAAGAAGATAATTGAAGCAAGCTGATTGGTTTTGAATTTTATTTTTTATTTATTTCATACAGAGTGTTGCTCCACAGCTAAGACTCATAGTGATCCTCCTGTCTCAGCCTCTCCAGCACTGGGATTACCAGTTTTGGTGCCAGCTTGGCATGGGGCCTGAATAGCATGTGGTACAGGGGATCGAACCTGGGTCCTTGTGCTTGCCAGGCAGGCACTTAGAACACTGAGCTATCTCCCCAGCCCTGATTTTGAATTTTAAAAATGGCTTTCATTCTAGTACTTTGAAAGCAATCACTTTTGAATATTAAAAAATATGTGGCTTGATTGAGAAAGAGATTGCTTTTTAAGAACTCCCAAAGCAAACAGTCTTGAAGAGACTTCCATTTGGCTTATAAATAGAAATCTCTTTCCATCCCACTATGGCCTGCCTCATGGGAGAGGAGAAGACGAGGTTGATGTTAACGTAACTTATGGATGGTCCTCAGACTGGCTTAAGCCAGTGGAGCTTGGATTTGAGGTCTACTTAGACAGAGACCTGAAGTACAATGAACCTAGGTAGGGAGCAGGTTGAGGTTCAAAAAGCTGCGTCAAGGCAAGGACAAATGATGAGTATTAGCAAAGTCTTGCTTTTAATAATAGATCTGATTTCAGAGGACAAGTTTGTATAGTGATAACAGACAAATTCTTTTTCTTTACCTTTATTCTATTTTTTATTTTTTGAAGACAGTACAAATTAGAATTAAAACACAAAAAGTTACAAATGATACAGAATTTCACTTAACAAAGTGATATGAATTTCACAGTATTTGTTGTAATACATAGTGTTGTCTTTCAACCAGTTGTTCATATTGCCAGATATATGCATGTAAAACTGGAAGAAGAAAGAAAAATATAAGAAATTAAGAGAAAAGATGAAAACAGTTTTAAAAAGGAGATAAAACAAATTAAACATTAACTGCTCCTTTCCATAGATCCAGCAGAAATGCACAGTACAGTTGTCTAAGCCACCTTGCTCATATACATAGATAAATCTCTTTCCCCACTCCCTCTCTTGTCCTCCTCAACTCAGTACCTCTTTCCTTTTGAATAAATTCATTCCCTTTTACCAGTGTCTATTGTACCCTTTAGGTTCCATTTTTCTTTCAGGTTCTTACACTAAGGAGACAATACAATGTTGCATATACAGGTTTCATTTAAGAGTATGTTCTCTAGTTTCATGCATTTACTGACAAAAAGACTCAAATTTATCCTGTTTTATAGCTGATTAATACTCCATTGTATAAAAATACCACACCTTCATTATTCATTCTTCAATTGATGGGTATCTGGGTTGTTTCCAGGATTTAGCTATGACAAATTTCTTGAGCACAGACAAAGTCAACATAAATTTCATTTATGTGAAGTTCTGGAATAGGCAGAACTAACCTCTAACTGACATAAAGAAGATCAGTGGTTGTCTAGGGCCAAGTGAGCAATGATAACTGCATCAGAAGGGCCACCTTTTGGGTGGTATAATTGTCCAGAATCTTGTTGCGGTGCTAGATTGACAGGCCTAACTGGGATTTGCTGATTCCAGGTGGTGGAATCGGCAAATCCTAGTTTTCAGACTGCTCAGTCACAGATATAGTTATTTAAGAGTCTGCAAGAAAAGATATCAAGAATGAGGATAACATTGTAAAGTGTCCAGTGAACTCAACAAATGGCTTCTTCTTGTCACCCACAGTTGACCTTTCCCACTTAACACTCTGCATGGCTCAGTTCATTTCTCTCTGGCTTAAAGACCAACCTCTGCACTGATCTTCAATGTGATCTACTGCTCAGGTAGATCTGTGCTTCGTTTACCCTAAAGCCCTCTGGATGTTGATTGATTCCCATCTTGTGGTCCAGACCCAGTGCAGACTGGTGAATTTCTGGGGTTTGTTCTGCCTACTTTATCTGTCTCCTGGAGCCAGGATTCTTTTTTTTTTTTTTTTTTTTTTTTTTGTTGCTCTTGCTCTAAATCTGTTTTGTAATTTCAGCTTGACTTCCTCTTTGGTATAAGGGTAGTAGTGTTATGTCCTCTTACCTGATACTTTCAAATTCATAGTAGCTATCATCTTCTAATAAGACTTTATATGAAAGGAGTAAAAAAAAAACGACACCTAAATTTGTTACTGCTATGTGATATTAATAGATTAAAAGTAACAGTTGTTCTTTAATTCTGTGACTGGAAGGTTATTTTAAATACTCTGAACTTTCAAGTGGTAAACATAATAGGGTCGCCAAAGTAGTCAGTGACTGAATGCCAATTACTTCAAGCTCTTTAACATTTAGTTTTACACCATCTCTGTTATTCCTGAAGAATAAATGTCAACTGGCGTCTCCTAACCCTCTAATTGTGAAAGGACATCCAACAGGAAGTCATAGAACACAGAGTTTCTCTTTGTGCCAGCTCTCTGGGACCACACAGAAGCATTTGGCAGAGCTATCAGAGGGGAGGAGATTCAGAGCTGGGGAGAGAAAAGAGAAGCTGACCGGTGGTGTTGCTATGACAGGAAGAGAATGTTAGGGGCGGATGTACTCAGCTGCCAACATACTGCGTTAGGAGCTGCTTGAGCTAAGGTAGGGAGTTGGCCCAGTGTGATAACATGTTGGGCTCCTTGACAGTGAATAAGGTAGATGTTGGCATTTTAAGGAGTTACTGAGGCCACAAATATTAAGTAATACAGTGTGAGGCTAATGCAAATATTCACCAGATCTTATTTCAGCATCAAGATTTTTTTTGGTGTAGGACCGGGGATTGAACTCAAGCCCTTGTGCTTGCCAGGGAAAAGCTTACTCCACTGAGCCATCTCACATCCCAGCATCAAGATTATGTTTGGATATTTTGTCCAAATTGGGTCCCAATTTAAAAATAAAACAAAACAATACATTAACATAAAGAGAACTAAAGACAAATATACCTTTTATTTTTTATTTATTTTCCATAATTTTATTGATAAATAGCAATGATACAATTTCAAACCAAATTGGTAGCACAATTGCAATAATTATCACATTGCATACATTCTTCCTAGTGGTTAATTGCTGTACAAGATGCGAACTTGAGATCCTATTTACAAACACCATTAGAATAAATCCCTCTATTCATTAAGAGAATTTAACTATATAACTATCCTAATCAATTTGAATACACAAATACAAAATGAACTTTCATCAGTATCCGTTTTTTTGTTAAGTTCCATCATATTATATGTGTGTAAACTTAGCAAAATATTTTAAAAGAGTCCATTAGTCCATAATAGTATTGGGTTTTCTGCTTCACTGGCAATGTCAGAATTGTTGACCTGAGTCCCTACAGCTCAACGTAACAGCATGGATTTACTTCTTATACTTCATTTATATATTTTTCTGCTGGATGGTTAAGACCAAAGTAAAGCAGGACCTATGCAACAAGAGTTGTAGCTTTTGGGTCCTATAAGGTCAGTGAAATACCCTCAAGATTTATCCTGAGATCCTGTACCTCAGATTGTAGGACCTTTATCAGTGTCCCATGTGGATGAGTCATGGCCATTGCTTGGCCAATGTGCTCTCTGTGAAAGCCTGAGAGAATGTTTTCTCTCCATGTGACTCTCCTTAGGCACACTCTACATCATCAATCACTTTCCTCTTTGGTCCCATAATCTCCTTGATCAGAAAATTTGGGATACTACTGAGTTACATGACGTTACAGTACAAGTTGTCATATATCCTGAATCTTAATTGACCTTGGAAGGCAAGGGCCAAAATGTTGGCTTTCCTTGTGGCCCTCCTTTTCCTCTAATTTTGGTCTGCAAACTTAGGTTGTTAACCATCCAGAAGACAAGCTTATTGTCATTATCATACAACCTAGGCTGTTAAGCTTAATCTCACTATCTGTCTGAAATCAAACATCTTAGGCATAACATGGAACAGGTATTTTTCATCAAGTATTGATATGTTGAATTTAAGTCCCTACAGAATATGATGAAAAAACATTTAAAAATTAGAATATATTTTAAAAAATAGGCATAAAGAATTATATACTTCTTATGTTTACACATAAGTCCAAAAATCTAACCATATACAACCTTGAAGCAGGACAGTCCCACAATATTCCTTTTCATATCTCTTGCCTTCATTCACCCCCCTTCTTATTGAACAATCATCTACCCGAGAGACAGACAGCACAGCATCAACTGGCATGTCATGACAAGCACTCTGTATTCAGAAGACCAGAATGACAGGCACCCCAAGCATGAAACTACTATTAAAGATTACCATCTTCAATGAAGTTGCTTAGTTCACAGGTATCAATATATATAGTGAGGGTGAGAATCTTTCCAATTAACTGCTCGATTCAAAAATCTTCAAGAGATTCTCAGGATCATTGTCTTGCCCATCTTCTACATATAACTGTATGGTTTGACTTACTCATGTTTCTTAGCTCTTCTCCTTTCCCTCTCTTGATTAGTTAGTCCTCGAGATCCTGCTTTCCTTTTACTTGTATTATACCTTTCTATTTGTATTTCTTCTTTTGAGTTCTTATACTAGGGAAACTATATGATATTTACACATGTGTGTCTGACTTATTTCACTTATGAGTATATCTTCAAGTGGCATCCACTTCAATATAAAGGCTTCGTGTTTATCATTCTTTATAGCTGAATAATACTCCAATGTGTAAAAATACCACATCTTTTTCAACCATTCCTCAGGTGGTGGGCATCTTGGTTGTTTCCAAGATTTGGCTATCACAAATTGTGCTGCTGCAAACATAGGAACATATGTATCCCTATGATTTGATGCTTTCAGATCCTCTGGGAAAATTCCCAGTACAGGAATAGCTGGTTTAAATAGCATTTCTAGTCCCACTTTTCTAAGGAGTCTCCACAATGATTTCCATACCAGTTGCACAAGTCTACATTCCCACCAGCAGAGGAGAAGGGTTCCTTTTCCCCCACAGCCTCTCCAACATTTGTTGTTGGGTGATTTGTTTATGATAGCCATTCTTTCTGGGGTGAGATGATATCTCAATGTTGTTTTAATTTGAATTTCGTGGATGGCTAGTGATGTGGAGCATTTTTTTCATATATTTATTCACTTCTTTAATTTCATCCTCTGAGAAGCGTGTGTTCATTTTGGATGCCCATTTCTGGATTGGGTCTTTAAATTTTGGGGCCCGAGGGTTTTTTAGTTCTTTATAAATTCTAGAGAGCAGACCTTTGTCTGAGTACTTATTTATCATGATTTTTTCAAATTTGTGGGTTGCCTTTTCACTTTGTTGGTAATTTCTTTTGACGTAAAAATCTTCTCAGTGAGAGCAGGTCCCAGTTGTTAACTTTTTCAAATGTTTCCCGTGTGATTTGATTTCTGTTTATGAAGTCTTTGTTTACTTCTATGTATTCTAGAGTTCCTCCTACTTTCTCTTTCAGGAGATTTAATGTCTCTGCTTTTATGTTTAGATCTTTAACCCATTTTGACTTTAGTTTAGTGCATGGTGATAGACCTGGGTCAAGTTTTAGTTTTTGGTATGTAGAGAGCCAGTTTTTCCAACATCATTTGTTAAAGAGGCTATCATTCTTCCAGTGAGTATGTTTGGCCCCTTTGTCAAAGATAAGGTGACTGAGGGTATTTGTAGGGGCTTCAGCATCTTCTAATCTATTCCCTTGATCCTCAGGTCTATTTTGTTGCCAGTTGATTTCTCTAGGTCTGTGAGGTATGTTGGTGGTAGTCTGATAGGAATTGCATTAAATCTGTACAGCAATTTTGGGAGTATGGCCATCTTCACAATGTTGGTTCTTCCTATCCAGGAGCATGGAATATCTTTGCATTTTCTGAAATCCTCTACGATCTCTTTTTTCAGAGTACTGAAATTTTCAGATCTTTGACTTCTTTAGTTAGATTCATTCCAAGGTATTTCGTTTTTCTCGGTGCTATTGTAAAAGGTATTGTTTCTCTAATTTCCCTCTCAGTGTGTTTGTTGTCTGTGTAGAGGAATGCTATTGACTTTTGGGTATTGAGTTTATAACCTGCTATGCTACTGAATTTCTGTATTAATTCTAGTAGCTTCTTTTTTAATGAGAAGAATATATTTATTGATAGAAAGAAAGCTCCTGTCCAAGA
>NW_004524591.1:9884047-9891571 GCF_000260255.1 Octodon degus | reverse complement strand
ATTTCCACTGGGTCTGTGGTAATTACACCCTTTTCATTCCTTATTGCTTGTATTTGAATTTTTTCTTTCCTCTTTTTGATGAGGCTACCTAGGAGCTTATCAATTTATTTCATTTTTCTAAGAACCAGCTTTTTGCTTTTTTAATTCTTTGAATTGTTTTCTTCTTCTCAATTGAATTAATTTCTGCTCTAATCTTTATGATTTCTTCCTGTCTTTGTGCCCTGCGTTTGGTTTGCTTTTTCTTTTCTAGTTGTTGAAGGTGCAGCATTAGGGTGTTTATTTGTTCCCATTCTGTTTTCCTAATGTGTGAGTTCACAGCTATGAATTTCCCTGTGAGAACTGCTTTCATAGTATCCCATAAGTTACGATAAGTTGCGCTTGAATTTTCATTAAATTGTAGATATTGTTGAATTTCTTGTTTAATTTCATCTGTGAAACATTGGTTGAAATATATCTTTTAGAATAATACTTCTCTGTGTTTTATATTTATTTTAGTATATATTTAACTGTATATTTATTTAAAATGGATATATTAACTAATAAATTACTGTAAAACATTTTCGTAGATTGAGTCAGCTAGTGCCTTTAACTATATTATATTATTATGCTAATTAAATGTAAAGTTAATGTTTACAAAATTTATAGCCTTCTACAGTCTATGAAAAAGTAATAATTTTGTTATTTACACAGGCATTATTTTTATTGAGTACATAAGCATTACGTTTTCTGTCTTAAATTAATTTTCTCTTTAAAATTCAAAACAAAATCTGAAGAAGACAGTATTTCTTTAGTATGATTTAACAGAGGAGAAGATTGAGAAACAGCAAGGTTAGACAACTTGTTAGTAGTTACACCTAGAACAGGTACCAGATGTGGGATTTTGAGCATGAGGGAGTCCAACGTTAACCCCTGTAGCCAGGATTCTCAATTGCTTATCCAGTCTTCTTCAAAACTAAACTACTGGAACCCGGTGTGGTGATGCACCCCCATAATCCTAGCAGTTGGAAGATTGTGACAGGAAGCTCGCTAGGAGCTCAAGACTAGCCTCGGGGCTACAAAATTGAGCACAAGTCTAGCCTGAACTGCATAGCACATGGTCTTAAAAAAATAAAAAATAAATAAAACAATTAAGCTATATCCCTAATGCAAATTAAAATCACAATGATGAAAGCACTACCTTTTTAATGAAAGGACAATTGATTTAAAACTGAATAAACTAATTAAACTAAACTAATTGAATATAATTGATTTTAAAAATATAATCAAAATATTGAGGGTCTGGGAAGATAGCTCAGTAGAAGAAGCACTTGCCTGGCAAGCCCAAGGGCCTGAGTTTAATCCCTGGTTCTGCCAAAGAAATAAATAAAAAATAGTGAGCAGCCAAAATTTCTAGACACTGCTGATGTGGTATAAAACAGCGTATTCTCTTTGGAGAAGCATTTGAGTTTTCTGTGCAGATAACATACTTAAACAATCCTGTAATTCTTTCCCTAAGTACTTAAAAGAAATGAAAATGTACCTGTGTGCAAGTGTTCCTGTCAGTTTTGTTTTCAATATTCAAAAGACTAGAAACTAAGCAAATTTTTACCCACTGGTAAATGGCGGAACTGTTAGTAGTAAATCTACACAATGCACTGTTATTCAGAAAAAAAAGGAACAAACTACTAACACAACTATATAGAAAGAGTCAGAAGCATTATGGTATGTAAAGGAAAATAGGTAGAAAGTGCACGGCTCCATAATTTCATTTATGTGCAGTTCTGGAATAGGCAGAACTAACCTCTAACTGACATAAAGAAGATTAGTGATTGTCTAGCGCCATGTGAGTAAGGCTAACTGCGTCAGAAGGGCCATCTTTTGGATGGTATAATTGTCCAGAATCTTTGTTGAAGTGGTAGATTGATAGGCCTATATATTTGTCAAAAGTCATTGAATCATGGGGCCTGGAGATGGCTCAGTGGAATAAGCGCTTCCCTGGCAAGCACAAGGGCCTGAGTTCAATCCCCCATTCTGGAAAAAAAAAATAGTCATTGAATCACACAATTAAAATGGAGACAACATATTATATAAAACTAATAATTGAATAAAGTTGATTTTAAAATATACTGCTTCCTGTGCTTGAGGCCTGCTGCTTAGGATTTATCTAATAATTTATTTGAACTTCTTGTGTGCTCTATATTGTGTGTATCTCTGTGTGTAGTTAATTTATTTGCAAGATTGTGTTTACCTGCTGATAGCCTATATTAATTCAAAAAATTGAATTATGTGTATTTTTGTATTTGTTTTCTTATATCTGAAAGTCTGTATGATTGAATTATTCATTCATATCATTAATTTGATTGTGTGAAAATTCTATGCATTCAAAAATACAGTGCATAATGCTAGATATTAATATGTAAGTAAAATTAAAATTTGAAAGAGTCATTCATATTTATTAGCTCTCTCCTTTTGGGGGAAGGGGGTGTCTCAGCCCACCCTGAGGGAGGGGCTGGCGTGGCATGTGGTGCCAGAGTTCGAATGGCGGTTCCCTGTTCCTGCCTAAGCTCACCTAAGCAGGAGCTTTAGACCGCTGGGCTCTCTCATTGGCCCTTTTAGCTCTCTCTTAACCAACAGAGTTTTAAACTAGCAACTCGTGCAGCAGTAGAAAGAAAATATTCATGCTGTCATTGAAGCGCTACTGTCTAATAATTTCATAGAGATTGATTGAATGACTTTTATTATATTTTGTACCAAATGAAGTACAGTGAAAAGAATGAAGGTCTTAATGTTAGACTCTTGGGTTTGAGTATATTCATTGATTTAGTGCTTGGGGCAAGTGCTTATGCTCTGGGTTTCCATTAACCCACTTAGAAAATGGTGTATTTTAATAATTAAACTGGACCTTACGTACAGTGCAATATGTAGTGTTGAGTTGGGCTCCATAAATGTTGCTTTAAAATCCAATTTTATTTAAATTCTCATATAAGATACAATAAGCCTATTAATTAATATCATCATTATCAGAAGTATTCTATGGATCAGCTGTGCTGATATACATAAACTTGACTTAACAATAAAGAAACTATGAAATCAGACTGAGATTTTCTCAGTTCATTCAATTTTTGTCATGTTAACAACAGCAAAATAACTGGTCAGACAAAGAGTCTAAATGTCTTTGTTATGACTCTGTACCCCAAATTCCTGTTTGTGTCTTCTCATAGTTAGATTTCTATGTAAGTTTAGAAAGTGAGAAGAAGAAAGCAAGGCAATTAAGAATACTACAACACTGATCACTTCCTTTGACAGCACAGCTCTTTTATCATAGCTTGGTTATTAAGCACTTGAATTAAGCAGGTGTCAAAGGAAATTCAAAGCTCCAGAGACTCCAGCTTTGTACAAATATTGAATATGCATATTAAAATGACATTGTGCATGATGGAAATTATGCTATGAGTTATTCTTTCTCTAGGAGGATATTTATTATCATAAATAATAAATAACAGATAAGCAAACTCATAATAAATTGATAATAAACCTTATTTGAAAATAAGGAAGTAAATTCTAAGGAAATAAAACATAATAATAAAGTAACATGTTCCAGAAAAAATGGAATGTTTATTAACACATTTTTGTGTGAAGATCTAAGTAGCAACACATCTTCCAAACTTTTGAATGGGAAAATAATGTTATAATCATATACATAGATATAATATTATAATTATACATTATATTATAATTATAATCCCATAATAATAATATTGTGCAGCATATGTATTTGGAGTAGACATATGTGCCATGACACAAGGATAATCATACTAGACAGAAGGCCTATATTTCTCTCTAGAGCTTTTTCTGCATGCCTGTAGGTATAATAATTCTGATTTGCTGAATCCATATGGCCTTGGATGCCAAGTGTGTTGGAGCTCTCCTGGTTTTTAGTTAAATAATCATGTCACAAGTGAGACATTTTAATTTTCAAGGCCTTATTTTTTATTTTACGGAAGAACAAATAAAATGAAAGTTCATTTAAAAAATAGGAGAATAACAACAGTTAAGACATTACATACTGTTATCTTTACAGCAGTTGCTCAGAGAACATGATATGGACATAACAATCTCTCCAATTGATATTAGCTCAAACCTTCCTTTTCCATGAAGCAAGAGACACTAATAGTAAAATTGCCTTGCATTTTTTCACTTTTCCCTTCCTTCCTTTCCCCTTTCCTACATCCTAGTTCCTTTTTCTTTATGAGCAATTTCTTCTCATTTCACAATATCTACTATACATGTTGGATTTTATTTACTTTCTCAGTTTCTCACACCCAAGAGAAAAGATGATATTTACACATGAGTCTGACTTATTTTACTTATGAGTGTGACCTCAAGGTGCATCCATTTACCTATAAAAGTCTCGAGTTTATCCTTCTTTCTCATTGAGCAATTGTACAAAAATACCGTATCTTTTATTCATTCCTTGATTGAGGGGCATTTGGGTTGTTTCTAAGATTTAGCTATCACAGATTGAGCTGCTAATAAACATGGTGCACATATATTGCTGTGGTACCTTGTTTTTAATTCTTCTGGGAAGACCCTCAGAAGGGGAACAGCTGGGTCAAATGGGACCTCCAAGCTTAGTTTTTTGAGGAATCTCCACACTGATTTCCACAGCGGTTGTACCAGTCTGCACTCCCACCAGTAGTGAAGAAGGGTTCCTTTTTCCCTACAGCCAGGAAGCATTTGTTATTGGTGAATTTCTTAATGGTAGCTGTTCTTTGTAGGGTGAAGATGTGGTCTGTCTCAGTGTTGCTTAAGGTACCCTGAAAGCAAGAACAGACAACTTAGCAAGAAAGGGGAAGCCTTCAAACCTCTGTTATAAATAACTCTTCTCTGTGGAGAAATATTGGTAACAACAAATTGTTTTCTACTTTTGATGAATCAGGGGTATCAAATTTCTCATTATTTTAAGGTAATTTAAAAGGCAGACAAATATGTATCAATGCCTTGAAAAATAAAAACAAACCTTTACTTTTGGAAGTTATTTTTGGTTGTACTATGCTTTTCTTCCACATTAGAGATATGGGAAGGGTCATAATTATGGACATTCATTGTTTAAGAATAGGAGATAGCAGTCATGGGTGGGAATCTCATTAGTTTTCTGCTTTGGGAAAAGCAGTCTTGGTATTATAGTGCTTGGGAAGTTCAGTCTTTTATAACGCATGTTCTCCAGGATTGCCCTTGAAGGTGGCAACCTCTGCCCACTCATGGCATGCTCACTGAGCAAAGATTCTACCCTGAGGCAAAACTCATGCTTAGTGACTTTCATTTAATCCTAGGTAAAGGAATGCTGAGTCATCTGTTCACTTGAGGGCTTGTTATACTATTAAATCTGCCAATATAAGTAACCAATATGCAATAAGCATAGTATGTAGTTTTTCTGAATGTACTTTTTCACTGAGTACTCCTTTTCTCCCCTTGGAATTTTTTAATACTGTTATTCTGTGGGATGGTTGCTGTGGAGTTATTCACATCTACCAATGAGCATTTTCTTTGTAAAAATATCTCAACGGTCCAGTTTTTATCTCAAACAATAGTGTCAGGAGTACAGTACTGCTATGTGTAATGCTAAAATTAATAACTGTACGAAAATGATTATAGCTTCTTGAATGTACTAGTCTGAGTTGACATTTTATTAAGAAGATGAATAAATGATGAAGAGAAGTAAGTAGAGTACTAGGAGTGTCTCTGACGCTTCTTCCATCCCATCTCTGGCTGTGATGATCACAAGGCATTCATTCAGCTGGTATTTCACTGACGGCATCGATGCAGCCATCTATATTGTAGGCAGCTCCTCAGAAATTAGGCTCTCTCTCACTATCTGCCTTTTGCACATGTGGTTTCCTGCTTCTAAAATATTCTGTGTCTCAGTTTTTTTCTTTGCACTACTGGGAAATGAACCCAGGACATATCGCACAAGCACTACACACCCAGCCTTTTCAGTGTTCTACAAGTTCTCACTAAATTGCCCCAGCTGGCTTTGAATTTGCAATCCCCTGTGGCCACCTCCCATGTAGTTTCTATTACAAGTGAGTGTTTCGTTTAGCTGGGTCTCAGTCACCCTTTGTGTGTCACCTCCAACATCACTTCCTCCAGCCAGACTTTCCTGAAAATTTAAGATTAAAGTTGATGTTACTTCTGCAAGCTCCCCAAGTGGTTTCTGCTTACATTTACTATACTCCTTGAACAATGCATTGAAACTATGGGCAATTTTCATGTCAAATCTAAGCTGCTTTGGTTAACAATTTGATTTTTCTCACCTCCATCAATTCAGTATTTAGCATAGTATCTGGCACAGAGAAGCTGCTCAGTAAGGTATTGGTGATTTGTCCAAGACTGTATAACTAAAAATCGGTAGATCTGGATTCAAATTGGCTTGGCTTTGGGGCATTTGTTTTCTACTGTGCTGAGAAACACTGGCTTTCCCGCCCCAAACATTCACCTAAACATCATTATTGCAGTCTAATTTTGAAAATATTTCATGGTACAGGCTGGTAACCTTTGTTAGGGAAAGACTCAACTTACGTCAATTATTCTAAATCAGTTCACTTAACAAGTGTAACAAGGTCGGCACCACATGTGGTATTTCTCCTGCAGGATGGCTTTGGCCCAGGAGTGGGCTCTGACACATTTCTCATTTCTCATGTGATAGAACAATACAATACCTGCCACCCAGCCATGTGCAATGAATGCGTCGCGGTGAGCTGTACAAACGTGTCTTCCCCCAGACTAACAGTGCTGTCACCTAAAAGATATCTAAAATGTGGTGACCTGCCCAGTTACGTTAGCAGGGAAACTGCTTTGTAGGTATTTCTAAAAATGAGAGGAATTACATTTTTAATCTTTCTGCCTAAGTGTATTTTAAATGAATATATATCATGTGTTGTAGTTTGTAATGAATTCATTATGCTACAAGACAAGGGATTCTTTCGATCCCAGCTGCAGCAATGAATTATGCAGGAGATTCTAAGTACTTTTTTCTTCATCATTTGATGCTCAACCTTCAGATTGTGGTAGTACTGCCAATCACTGCAGCTGAGAGGAGAGAAGAGACCAGAACCTGCTTCTACCTCCTGCAGCTATACAGAATGCTTTTACACCCTTGTCAGTAGTTCTTACAGTGAAGAGAATATATTTTACACTCTCACCAGTGAGCAAGTTTATGTGTAATTCAACTATTGCAAGCTGAAAACATCATTCATTTCTTACAACTGTTCATCCTTTTTAGTGGATTTGCTGTTTGCAAACTTTAACTGCTAGGTTTCTACCCAGAGCAGAGGATGTCAATCACATGGTATTAAAAAAGTAATTGCATTAGTATAAACAGGGAGATTTAGTCTCAAAATCCATATCTCTAGCGCTTTCTTTCTTTCTTTCTTTCTTTCTTTCTTTCTTTCTTTCTTGCTTTCTTGCTTTCTTGCTTTCTTGCTTTCTTGCTTTCTTGCTTTCTTGCTTTCTTGCTTTCTTGCTTTCTTGCTTTCTTGCTTTCTT
>NW_004524591.1:9881519-9883872 GCF_000260255.1 Octodon degus | reverse complement strand
CACTTATTCTACTGAGCCATCTTCCTGGCCTCTCTGACTTACCTTGAAAAACAGTGATTTGTGCCAGATGCCCAGAAAACCCATAATCCCGGGGTGGCTTGGCTCCTTCCCACTTCCCACTGTCAGGTATTTCTGGTCTCAAGACCATGACTTCCTTCCTCTGTACTGCCACCGGGGTCCTCTTAGCAGTGAGTTTTTGGTGTGTAGACTAAAGTGTGTAGTTTGCATAAGTAATGGGAGAATCACCAATTGATTAAATCTGTCCAAACAAAATCTGTTTTCAAGATCAATTAGCTGTGGAATTTTTATCAACTTCATTATATTCTTCAGAGTATTTTTTTTTAAATAGGGTAATACCAAGATGTAAGTAATGAACTTTTGGCTAGTGTTAATTTATCTATGACTTCAGCTAGTGTAGTGAGAGTTTATGGGACATCTCTGCAGCCCTCTGGACACACCCATCTGCCTTCAAGGGACTGAGAATCTTCCTCTGCCTGTAAGCAATCAAATTCCCTGGAAATAGGCCTGTGGGTTTCCCGTAGGGAAGGCTACAGCAGTTTATGACAAAGTTGGAAGAATGACACATTCTTTTCAGCTATCTTTTTAAAATCATCTTCATAAATTAAAATTTTAGCTTTACAAACTAAAGTTAAAGACCACACATCCTTCATTATATTCTCGATTTTTGAATAAGTTAAGTTCTGTGAGCAAGTGCTTCTTAGGAAGGAGCAATCTGCAGGTTAAGGTTCACTTGTTCTCTCATGGAATAGAGTTACCAGAAGTAGGTCATTGTTTTCCTCAATAATACAACTAAATGTGTTGGCCCTTGAACTTCAAAAAACAAAATTCACATCTTAATGCTAGCATGGCTATGATGTCCTATTCCCTGCTTGAGAAACAGCTGTTATATGTTCTTTGCCTGGCTTTCTTGCTTTAAAATGCTGCACCGTTTCATCTCTTCTGCTTTTAAGACAGCATACGGATAGCCTGTTCCTGGGACCAGCTGTCCAGGAGACAGTCAGTATCATTTTGACTCTGGAATTTCTCATCAGTTTGATCTAAGTTTCTATAGTTGTGGGAATGCATGAAATGGATAAAAAATGAATAGAAAAAGTCACAAAACAGTTATCAGAATTTAAGCTTCGATTCATTTTTTCCCCTCAAAAACTATTTGTATGTGTGTGTAAAAGCCTGCTCATGATCAATACATTTGCACTGTAAAGTAGTACTGGTCTCAAAGGTAAATGGACATTTTATATTTATTACCATTTCCTCACATTTATATTTACTTTGTTGTACCTTCTAATAAACTATAACCTCAAAATTCAGGATCTTTGTTTCTGAGGTTGCTTCTCTCCATTCAGGGAGTTCCTAACATTAGCAGTTGTCTCCCCATTTGTGTTGCCCCCATTCTGCCAAGTCATCTGCCTCAGCTCAAGTCTCTAAAGAGTGTCACGTAGCTAAGTTCCACAAGTCCTCTGCAGTCTTTGTTTTGCTCCATCTTTCTTCAGATCTTTCTTCTTCAGGTGTTACCCTGAAATTTATATTCTGTGCAACAGTATCTCTTCCTACTTACAATTTGGTAACATTTTTTTCCGCTTGCCTGTTCCTTCAATAAAATACTAACCTTCTGTGAACTCAACCCTTCCTTGGTGATGTGCTACTGGTTCCTCCTGTTCTATTTTGGTCTACATCTTTTGTCTTGCCCCACATTCCTATCCTCAAGTCATAAGTATACAGTCTCATTTGAATGGGCTATAGGTACTTTAAATGTGACTCAAATTTTGTACATAAGCCTGATCATTGTTGTTTACTTATCATGGGAAAGAATACTTTGACATGTACAAAAGTCCAGGCTAAAGTCTGGGACTTGCAGGGGCCTGAGTTTAATCCCCAGTTCCCCCCCACCAAAAAAAAAAAGTTAAAGTGTGGGACTAATTCTATACTTCTCCTTCTTTATTTCAGAGAAGAGGGGCAGTGTTTTCAAAATCACTAAATTTCTGTTTCAGTAGCCATCTCTCCATCTCACCTGCTGCCATCTCAGACTTATCCTGTGCTCTTCCGCCCAGGGAATCTAACTCATCTCAGGATCTGAGCTTGAGTTCCTCCCATCTCCCATAAAGATCTAGGCCACAACTTCCTAAAATGTCATTCTGCTCCTATTATTCTCTACTGCATCTCTTCTTTCATAGGTTCAGTTCCTACAACAGAGCCATAAAACATTTCGTTCATGAAAGAAAAATCATCTTATGTGGAAGTCCGAACACATGAAATGGTCTGTCAAAATAAACAAATATATAAAATAATGGGCTGGGGATCTAGGCCAGTATGAAGTCACTGGGTGCACTTTTTA
>NW_004524591.1:9879564-9880069 GCF_000260255.1 Octodon degus | reverse complement strand
ATAACATGGAACAGGTATTTTTCATCAAGTATTGATATGTTGAATTTAAGTCCCTACAGAATATAATGAAAAAACATTTAAAAATTAGAATATATTTTAAAAATAGGCATAAAGAATTATATACTTCTTATATTTACACATAACTCCAAAAAACTAACCATATACAACCTTGAAGCAGGACAGTCCCACAATATTCCTTTTCCTGTCTCTTGCTTTCATTCACCACTCCCTTCTTTTTAAACAACAATCTACCCAAGAGACAGCATATCAGCAACTGGCATGTCATGACAAGCAGCCCGTATACAGAAGACCAGAATGACAGGCACTCCAAACATGAAACCACTATTACAGATTACCATCTTCAGTGCAGTTGCTTAGTTCACAGGTATCAGTATATATAGTTAATCAGTGTGAGAATCTTTCCAGATATCTGCTAGATTCAAAAATCTTCTGGAGATTCTCAGGATCATTGCCTTGCCTGTCTGTACATATAACTGTATGGCTT
>NW_004524591.1:9855362-9868210 GCF_000260255.1 Octodon degus | reverse complement strand
GCAGAATTCTTTTCTATATCTTTCTGCTGTTGCTTATTTACTATCAACGCTATTAATTTGTACATTTGAGCTGAGCTAGTAGAAAAGAATTCCACTCTGAGATCCTCTATTACTTTCTGCTGTTGCTTATTTACTATTGACGCTATTAATTCATACATTTGAGCTGAGCTAGTGTCCTCTGAACTTTTTGTGGGTAGGCATTGGTTTTCTTCTATATGTTTCTGCATTTGATTCTTTACTGCAGATGGTATTATTTCAGGGATTTCTTTTTTTATTTCCAATCTGAGTTCCTCTGCACCTTTCTACAGCTGTTTCTTTATTTCAGAAGCCATTGATTCATCGCTTTCAGCTGTTTGATTTCCAATTTGTTCTGTGTTAGTGTCCTCTGCAGTTTTTATGGGTGGGCTTGGGGTGTGAGATTGCATTTTGTTCCTTCTTGTCATTTTGTGTAGCACTGTCTTCTCACCTTTGTTGTAGATCTTTGTTGTAGTTATATCCTTAACACCTACTGAATTTCACGTGCAGATCTACAAAGTTTGGATCTATCCAGCTGTGCCTGTCTTGGGTCTGACTGCTGTGCTCAGTTCTTTCCTTTTGCTGCCCTTGGGGGTGAACCTGTTGTGCCCCTTTCGCAAGATGTTCTGCACCTGTACTAGCTGGGTGGTTCTGACCCTCCACTCTCTGCAGTGATTGCAGCTGCAGGGTTTCATCCAGGCCTGTATGCCTGGCCTAGGCTGAGTCTGGAGGGGACAAGGTGGAGTAGGGGGGAGAGGCAGCTCTCCCACACACTCACTGCGTCTGGGCTAGGACTGGATCTGGGGGTTCCCAGAATGCGGTAAAAATTCCTACTCGGCGGGCGGGGTTGGGGGATACTACGGAGTCAGGGGGGCATCCCAAGGGTGTGGAAGAGGGTCTCACCCACGCTGCGCCTGGGCTGGTTCCAGTAGGTCCTTCTGGCGCAGTGTAGTGGGAAGCTCTCCCACACACTCACTGGGCCTGGGCTAGGACTGGTTCTGGGGGTTCCCTGAATGTGGCAGAAATTCCTACTTGGCGGGCGGGGTGGGGGAGGTGCTGCAGAGTGGTGTGGGGCATCCCAAGGTTGTGGAAGAGGGTCTCACCACCCTGCGCCCGGGCTGGGACCAGTAGGCCCCGCTGGCGCAGGGTTGCTGGAAGCTCTCCCACACACTCACCGGGCCTGGGCTAGGACTGGGTCTAGTGCTGTTTTTCAACACTGATTTTACCCAGTGTTCCTCTTCTGGTAACTTTTCCTGCAGAATTTGGTCCTTTTCCTAAATAGCACAATGCTCCTGCCCTTTCTGCACAGTCCTGCAGCATGTTATTGAAAGGTGTATTTCCCTGTGATGTTAATAAACACCCATTATGTGATTCAGCTTCAACCACTTTCATTCAAATTCAGTGAGCGTTTCATTGAGTCAAACGCATGCTGACAGCCTACACTGTGTATGAGGCACAAAAAAAGGAAAATAGCAGAGATCCCCATTTCCTTATTTTATGGTTGCTGTTCTTCATAAAATATTTCACTGTTACACAATATGGATCTTTGGAAGAGAGTCTAAATTGACCTTTTTAAATATGCTACTCCTAAGAATGGTGGTAAAGCTTGAGAAAGAAAGAGTAAATTCTTCAGTAATCTCCCTTTACTTTTGAATATTGCCACATATTAAAGTCAGTATTAGTCAAGAGGACATGCCTACAAGGTGCAAAACTATTCCTAGAATTTATTTTCTGCCTAAAAACTCTACAACATCATCTTTTCATAAAGGTAGTTATGAGGAGACTTTATATTTTAGTGTTTCACAAGATACACACACACACACACACACACACACATCAAATGAATGTATTCATTTTGTTGAGGTGCTTAGTGTAACTATAGTCCATTAAAATAGAAACGGAAGTGCTGGTGATTTAGCTCAGTGGCAGAGTGCCTGCCTGGCAAGCAAGATATACTGAGTTCGATTCCTGGTTCCCCCCTCCACAAAAAAAAAAAAAAAAAAAAATAGAAATGAAAAGATGATTGTTATTTCCATAAAAGACCTAAGGTGATTACTCCAAAATAAAATAAAACCCCCTCCCACTGACAACTGTGCATGTTGCCAAACAAAAGTTGCTTATTGCATAAAAAATTCAAAATTGTATACGATACGCATGGAAGACACTTTGCTTATCTTGCGCTGTTTTGTATTCATAGAAAAGGAAAAGGGGAAACATATTTATTGAATTTCAATTACATACCAGTATGGTATCAGATTCTTTCATTTAATCTTCACAGACCTGGAAGGCAGAGACATGAGGCCTCCTATTTTGCTAAAGGGAAAGATGGATCCCAAGGGACATGAGGTAATTTGTCATAGATCGTTGCCTGGAAATTGGCAGAAACTGATGTAAAGCTTCTGAATCCAGGGCCCCGTCCAGCATCTTTGAAATGCGAAAAGCCTCCTTTCCCATGGGTGCTCAAGTTCAGGAAGGAAAAACACTATCCAAGAAATTGGGCTAAAAGAGCCCAGCTTTCTGATGACCCTACTTAGGTCTGTCCTTCTTCGTGACTGTCTTCTTGGTGGCAAGCAGTATCTACTGACCACTGTGGTTCACCTTTCACCACACAAATTCATCGCTAGCTCTGATGCTGGCAAGCTGGTGAGAGATGAATTTTCGTGTGTCCTCTGGAGCATACAAGCTTCTGGAAGCCACAATGTTAAAATTATTTTGGCCACCAGTTCATCAAACTGGAGCTTTTTTTATCGTATACAAAAATGAAGTGAACAGTTCTTGTTTTTTCCCTGCCTTGCTTGCCCTACTCCAAAATCATCCTTGATTTTTTCGTTCTTTAATTGCTGTATGTTTCATGGTTACTAAGGCTTTCAGAAATCTCACATTCTTTTCTGTTGACAAAAGTACGCTGGAGTCCAGCTTTTGTATATCATGGAAAGAAATTTGCTGTCCAAATATGAGAAAGCAGAGAGGAAGTTCAGTTATAGAGCACAGTATATTCAAGCCAAGAACTAATGTGATATTTGGTGGCTTTTATTGATTCAGGAGTGTAATATAACCATTATTTCAAAGCATTAAGAACATCTCAATTGATATTTCAGCAGTAGAGTCCAATGTAAACAACTTGAAAAGATGATACTCTTATTTGATTTCCATTACTTTATCTAGATCATATTAAATAATTTTAGATTTCTAAATATTCAGGCAAAAATTAAATATACTTTTTTAACACCTAGTCATGGACTGAGTAAATGACCCACATTTATCATGGGATTAATATACCTATAATCTCTTCTTAGGCAAGCAAAAGATCTGGGAATTGTAACTTATGCTTTTTATTGAGTTTTTGAGCGAAAGAATCCCATGATTAAAACAAATTAGCTTCTCAATCGATAAAATAATGACTGGGAGGAACATATATTTGTGTATGGTTTGTTTTATGCTTCAATAATATATAATAAATAGTTTAAGTTCAAAACACTTCAAATTAGAAATTGATAAATGAGTTTTTTAAATATTTGTACTATCAGCAACTTAATTATTTTCTGAGATTCAGTACAATTCTGCTTTAAGTTATCACCAGTTTTATTTTGCATAGTAGAAGATCAAGCGAGAAATCATATATTTGTTGAGTAGCAATAGGATAGTTATCTGACTGCCTATCTTGTCCTCCTACTCTTACCTCCTTCAGTATAAAGATTTATTGAAAGATTTAAGTCTTCTAACAATCTATTACTTACTTCATCTCCCCAAAGCCCTACTCACAACAAACCATCAGACCCTCATAACCTATAAGCAAATAATTTATTTTGGAGAATTTAGTCAAGAAAAGCAAGGAAAAGGCTTAACTCATTTTGAATGTTTTCAGTTGTATGTGGAAGTCATGCTCCGCCCATCTAAAGATCCACATTTGGTAGCAGAACCATGTCTAGAACACGGGTCACTGGGCCAACGTTTATGCCACATCACTGTTCCTTAAACTAAATTCCGCTGGAATTTTCTCTAGAACTAGGTATTCTGGGCATATACTTTACATACATAGGGCTAAAGTACTTACACAGATTTTAGGAATAACAGGAGTGGGAAGTAATTTAATTACTTAACATGGATTTTCTTTTTTGACAACGATGGTATGTGCAGAGTGCAGAATAAGCCAGGTTTTTTTATTTGAGTTATACTCTCTTATTTCCAACATGGTGAGGTGAGAGTTACAAGGATGGAAGACCATAAGACAGTAAATGGAGAAACTCTTATTTAGATTTGAAGATTTTTCAGTGTTCCAAGTGAAAAGCAATGTTTTCAGAGAATTAATACTCTCCATAGAATAATATATCAAGATAAATTCTTAGAATATGTGACCTCCACTTACAAAAATATATTGTTTTCCAGAAGTAAATTGGGGCACAGGAGATGTTGGATTTGTTTCTGAAGTATTTGAAACTTTAAATAAAGTGTTTCAAGAAAAAAGAGGTGTATGTCAATACTCCACTTAATGTCTCACCAAAGTCACTGCTGAGGTCAGAGACTGTGGGAAAAAGTCATAGTTTTTGTATCAGGTCAAAAATTGCAGAAATATATTTTTTCTAATGAAAACTTACTTCCTTAGTTTAACAGGTACTTTTTATTATTATCACCCTAAAGTGCTGACACCTCATTACGTGGCAAATTTATATGATTTTTAGATCTTCGAGCTCTGGAAAGAAGGCATAGTAAATCTCTAGCCCACTCAGTTTCAGTATTTATAGGACTTACTAAAATTAAGTCATGGTGGGAACTGCGAGCAATGTGACTGAAACTGTGGTTGGCTGTTAGGTGGCCTGCAGAGCCCCTCGCACACGCGCACATTAGCGTGAAGGCCATGCTCTTTCTGCGCTTTGCACGTGGCCCGAGATTGTTCTGATCTTCAGTTTCTCGTTCAACATCAGATAACCTGGGCGTGGTCAGCGTCGGCCTATGTATGTTGCCCTTGCTCTTTGGAAATGGGAAGCACGGTAGGATAACAGGCTCAGCTTTCCTGCTCCATACGTGCCCTAGATGAACCCTGGTCCGAAAATTCTTCGCATGTTTTTCAGAGAACACTGGAACATCCCCCACAGAACTCTGCCGTGCTGCTGGGCATCTCTTTGCTGGGGAAAGATGTTAGAAAAGGAAGGGAGAATGGAGCATCGCCCAAGAATGGTTGCTTTCTGTTTCACCATTCTTTGCCACATTGCCGGTCTCATTGCTTTTCTGAGGCCTAATTTGCTCAGTTTTTGCTCCTCAAGGTGAGGTGAGGATCCAGCAGAAACGCTTGAGCACATGTAAGAAAGGCAGAATTGCATGCTCCTCCCCTCAACTGCTGACGGTTGATCTACATTTTAACCACATGCCTAACCTGTACCTTCAAGTTTGGAACTCTGCTTAGCCTACCATCAGACCATAGCAATTTCTATGCTGTAATTATATTTTTTTTTCATGTCCATGTTTAAATGTATTGCTTTCACTATTATAATTTATTGTTGTTTTCTCTTCCATACTATCTAGAAACTTAGCTTTATTCCATTTGTATATGTTGAGTCATCGTCTCTCAACATGTTTTGGCCTTTCCTGGCCTTCTTTTCACCTCTCCAACTTTCTCAGGTTATGAAGTTCACTCATTTTCCAGGGAAAGCACATGACCAGGTGAAGTCAAATAGTTCATCATTCTACTTCTGGTCACGGGATTAGGAGCCCACAATGAAACAGGCTTGTGAACCCTCATGATGAATGAGACAATCAGACTTGATTGGAATTTCTGGGGAGTCAGACTTCTTACTTTTATTTCTATGGGGTTTCAAGATGAAAGGCTGTACATGCTGGAGTTCCTCCTGCAGTCAGTTGTATCTTGAGATCTATGCAGAAGTGGCCCCTGCCCTGGACCCAGCACTCTGTCCCTTCCTCAACTGTGCTTTTTTTTTTTTGTCAAGAAACCTGCATCACTCAGAGCACATGATGCCCTTTATTTAGTGCACAAGAGTCTAAAATTCTCTGTCCACTTGACCACAGTCCTATTTCCAAGCCCTGGATGGAAAACCCCCTGGGCTGCCTCTTGAAGGACATTTTCTTTTGGTGATGTGTGTGATTCTAGCCCTGTGTGGTAACCAGGAGAGGCTTTCTCTGAGAACGGGGCATAAAAGTTGGTTCTGAGGGTTGTGTGGTCCCCATATGTCTGTGCCAGACTCTGCAGTCTGCAGATGGAGCTGGAGGTGCAAGACAAGCAGCCAGCCACAGCCAGTGTTCTTCATTTACAGTTTCAAGATTGTGAAGCCTATCCTCCATCGAACACCTAAACAAGGCACAGGTGCAGGAGGATTTACAAGCTGTGATCCACATGTCTGTATTCCACGGTGAGAGGAACCACTGAAGATTAAGCATGAAAGAATATGTTAGTTTCCTATTAAAAATCATTCTCCAGATGAAATAGAGGATGCATTTGAGAACGAGACTAGTTGGAATGCCACTGAGGAGAGAGAACCAGCCATCTATGGTGATGGAGAAAAGGAGACTGCTCATTCAGTCACTGCTCCTCTCTCTGTGGCAACACACGTTACCTCCTTTGTTCCATCCAGTTTGTAACTTGTTTTCAATTTTAAGGAAGTCAATAGTGCTAAAACTAAAAAGCAAAGGAAAACAGTGGGAAAGATGTGATAACAAGGAAGATACCAGTGGAGTTCCAACTAGTCGCCTTCTCAAATTCATGCCCTACTTCATCTGGAAAATGATCTTCTAATAGGAAACCAACATGTTCTTTCATACTTATTCCTCTGTGGCTCCTCTCACTACAGAATACAGATATGTGGATAGCAGCTTGCAAATCCTCCCGTGCCTTGTCACTTGTTTATGTGTTCACCCTTTATTTCAGCACCGAATTCTGACTGTCTCCTTTGTGACAGGCAGAAGTCTAGGCAGTGGGGAGCTTGTAGGGAGACACATAGGATACTCCTCCTGAGGAACTGTGTTAGAGAAATAAAGGACAAATGGATGAGCTGATGCAAGAAATTTTTAAATTATTAGTAAGTGCTATTTGCAGGATGGAAATAAGATTACTTATGAGGGAGACAGTAAGTTAAGTTACAGGGGCCAAGAACATTTGCTAATTCCCTGACCTGAAGGTGAGACTTGCATGAGCAGAAGCAGATACCTGGAGCAAAGCACAATGAGTCTTCTGAACAGAACTCCTGACTCATAGTGATCCTCCTCTTTTCAGCATCCCCAGAGCTGGGATTAAAGGCATGTGCCACCACATGTGGACTTGTCACCAGCTCAGCACACCCCATGGGCTGGGCCAGGGAGACATGTGGGACTGGGAATCAAACCTTGGTCCCTGAGCTTGCCAAAGCAAGTACTTAGTCTGCTGAGCTATCTCACAGGCCCTTTATCTCTTATATTAAATAGCAGAGTATTTGTAATATATGAATATCTTCTATATACTTTAAACAATCTCAAGTCCATTTATAATACCTAATACCATGTTATGCAAATAGTTGTCATATTGTATTATTTAGGGAATAAGGTCTGTTCATGTTCATTATTTGAGGAAAAGGTTATGTTCATGTTCAATGCAAATGCAATTTTTTATGAACTTTTTTTGCCCTCGGTTAAATCTATGGATTATGTAGAATTTTTAGATAAGGAAGCCCTAACTGCTTCACATATTCAGTAAACACTTGCATGGATGAAGGAAACTTGTTTGAAAATCACTTCTGTCTTAGACTTCTTCATGCCACTCTGTTCTAATGATTTTTGCATTATGTTCTAATGATTTTAAAATACTCTTGATTTCCTTCTTTTCTTCTTGTCACTTATTCTTTAGGATTGAATAGGGCCTATGTTTTTCATTTGTTCCAGAGATCTCTTGAATTTTCAGCCACTATTTCTGCATTTAATATCTTTTGAAAATTTATATACAGTAAAAAATGATTTTTTAGAAAAATTATTCATAGTCAGTTGATTTTCAGTTCCTTGAAGATATTAAACTGAGAGAGGACAAATGCAAAGGTAAGAAAGCCTTTTCAGGGAATACCTAGCATCTATTTATGTGGTGATTTTCAAATAGATATGAGTTAGACATACTAAGTGCTTTAGTCATTTGACCTTCACAGGAGCCTGAAAGTAGGAATTTTTATCATTCTCCTCTTATAGAGTACTCACGTGAGGCTTAGAGAGATTGGAAATTTGTTTTCAGCTATTAGTCAGTGCTAGAACTTAGATCCTAGCCTGCCAGTGTCTGTTTCAACATTCAATCAGTAGGCTCAAAGGGCACATCAGATACAGCTTAAACAGCAACTATTTTAGGATAACTCTTTCCCCCAGTTGATGGTCAAGTAAATGGTCTTTGAAAGAAAGGGAGGAATGCAATAGGACTTAAATCTCAATGGCTGTACAGTAACTGGAGCTTATGTTTAGCTTTTCATTATCTTTGTGTTGTCAGTAACTATTTAATTATTTTTTTCTCTAATTCCAGCAACAACAGTTTTGTATTTCTCATGCAAAGTAAAGTATTTTATAGATGAACAGGGCAAAAGTAAGATTCAGGTAGTAGCATGTTATTATCTTTGTTATGTAATTCCAGGCGGGATAGAGGCCTATCTTGGGGTTCACAAGAACTACCCCCTAAGGGGTAACTGAGATTAAAAAAATACATGACCATTATGATAATTTAATGACAGAAGAGAAGTTTGTAAGTTGAGTGCAACCCACAGTCCAAAGAAAGAGGTAAGGCCAATTGTGACTTCAAAGCAAGTCACCTCATAAATACTTTAGAGTTTAGATTTTTGAGGAGTTGGTTTTGGTTGTTTGCCTTTTTAACACTTGTAAATAGAAAAGCAGTGGAACTCTAAAGTTGCAAATTCAGTAGACATTAGGGTACATTTGTACAACAGTGGATTTTGGGTTTATCGTGCAGTTGTATGTAGCTCAGCCATTGAGAGAGTGCATATTTGGCAAATAAAGAAATAATAGAGGATTTGATCATCCTCGGCTTGCAGTCTCTCTTTCTTCTGCAGAAAAGTTGCCTGTGGTTATAAGGTGCTATTTTGGGAAGTTCTACATTCGGCTGTCAGGGGTAGTGTGTTGACTTCCTGGAGTTACAACATGCTAGATATGTATGTGTCTGGAAAAAAAAAAAAAAAAAAACACAACTTGCTCACTCACTTTCTTCTCCTATAAAATAAAGATGTCAGAAATACCTGCTTCATACAACATTGTGAGAGTTAGACTTAAAGATTTAACTGGAGAAGATGAAAGGCTTCCTATAGTGTTTGGGTACATTTGGCGATACCTGGGATATACTACTATCCTACCATTATACTCCGTAGGAAAATGTGAGTAATATGGCTTCATCTAAGGTCACATTTGAGAAGAAGGAAGTTGATGGCCAACCTATTCTAAATATACTAAATGTCTACTAGTCCTTAACTTAGCTGTGTCCATACCAAGGGATGAATAGATATATGCTAGATTCAGTTTATCTTTCCCTGCAACCTAGTTTTGTTGGCATTATCTGTCTACACACCTTTTCCCATTAACTATAGCCATAAAAGCCCCACACTAATCACTTCATTTTGGCCTACCAGTGGCCTACCTCCCTAAGACAAGATGAATGTTTGTGAGCTCAGCACTCAGCTCCACTCTAGCAGGAACAGGTGGACATGGGCTGCTTACTGGCTGCCCAAAGCACCTGAGCAACTGGAGGTAGAGGAATTATGTCCTTTGTGACAAATCTTGACCAATGAAAAAGAGAAGGGAAGACTAAATAGATATTTTGTTTATTGTTTTTTTAAAAAAATTTATTTATTTATTTATTTTACCAGAAGCCCCAATCTGAGACACAAGGGTTCTCTCGGGTCAGATCAGTAACAAATGACCCAGTGTGTGATTCCCTCTTTGCTTGCCTCCCTTTACTCTCTCATTCACCCTTTCTTGAAATGTATCTCACCAATAACATTAGTAGGTTAGCTTTGCTATAAGATAACTAGCTTTAGGTGTGCAAAGACAAGAGTCAAGAAATATTATTTTTCCATAATAAGCTGGTAATTTAGCTAAAGAAATATAAATATTTTAAGAGTGACTATAAAACAACATGGTACTGGTTATTCTACTGGCCTGCCAAGCCAGAGGACAAAGGAATATATTCTAATGAAGAAGGAAAATGGAATAGTATTTCTGTGCCATAGCTTTAAAGGAAGCCAGCCTGAATAGTCCTGAATCCTAGGCCTATTGTATTGTAAGAATATGATCATAAAGTGCAGTCATATAAGTGTGAGGATTTCTTTTGCTTAGAATGGAGAGTAGCACCTGTATCACTGGACTTATTTTATAACAAAATGATTTTTATTTACAAAAAGCTATAAGATAAAATCATGCCCCTTAAAAAATGAAGGAAGAGAATGTCAGTCAGGTTGTCCTAAGAGAGCTGCTTTGAAATATGAATAGAATTTGGGGACTGAATAAGTTCAGGAAAATAAAAAGAAGAAAGAAAATACTATATGAATGCAAAGGTTTATGAATGGAAAGCAAAGGGACATGAAAAATAAGGAGTCCCTTACACTGGAGCAGAGTATATGGAATAGATGTGCTGGCAAAAAAAAAAGCATGGTTCTGATATAAAGGCCCCGGGACAACATGCTAGAAGGATTTCACTGTGACTCTTTAAAAGGAAAGAAAGACTCAGAGGCTTAGAGAAGGAAAGTGACATGATCAGGGTATCAAATATTAGAGCCAAGTAACCTAATGTGGTGGCAACTTGACAGTAAGATAAAGGGGTAATGGGTGAGCCACACTTTAGAGATGTGGTCAAGAAGACAAGGGAAATTTATCATGCAGAGTGACAGGGAGGAGGCAGTCTTAGACATGCAAGGTACCCAGCAGAGCGAAAGGCGAGAGTTTACCAAAGGGAAGATGATTTTGCGGAAGCAGGTCAATTTTAAAATAATGTAAGTTACCCAGTGCACATCTAGAATTTCTAATTACTAGAAAAAGTTGAAAATATATCTAAACTTAGAGTATTATTTATAAAGTTGAGTGTTCACATCCACTACTGACAGATTTCAAGGGTTTTTTTTTCAACAATTACATTTATAAATATCAATTGATTATGTAAGCCAAGTCTTCATTCTTCCAGTGAAGATGCTAAAATACAATGGGACACTGAGGGGGCTTAAGCAATCACAACCACTTATAAGCAGCAGAAGACAAACTAGATTGAGATATAATCTCACCTAAACACCCTTAACATGGGGATGGGAGACGGCTCAGTGGAATAAGTGCTTCTCTGGCAAGCGCAAGGGCCTGAGTTCAATACCCGGTTCCACCAAAATAAAATAAAATAAAATAAAATAAAATAAAATAATAAAATAAAATATAAAATAAAATAAAATAAACACCCTTAACATTTTCTTATGGAAGACAGGGGCCCAATGCGGACCTCAGACTAATGACAAATTATTATGTATCTGAGATCTTTTGTGTCCTTTAGGAGTATATAAAACTGGCATTAGTAAGAGTTCTTATGAATGTAAAAGACATCCATTTCAGAAGATAAATGATGCAGTCAAAACTGGAGAAATAGACCAAAGACATTTTGCAGAATATGAAAATGTATTAGGAAGGGAAGAAAAACAAATGTGTGTATGCCTCAGTCATGTGGCCCACTTTTTATAAATAAAAATAACAAATAACATTTATGAAGGCTTTATCATTATCACATGCCAGACATTATTTAGGAACTTGGCATGTTTCAACTTTCTCAACCCTTGCAAAATCCAGATCACGAAGGTATTATTATTATTTTTTTCCATTAAGTTTATTGAAAATCAATAATTCCATGTCTTATTAAAAATTATAGACAAATACAAAAATGTGAATGATATAAGATATAGAGAGAGTGATTTTTAGAGTAATATTTCTGAAATGAATACATCATATGATATTAATAATAGATTGCACATTGTAAATAAATTATTTACAAACTTAAATGAATATAACAATAACAAATGTCCAAAATAAAAATGAAGAAGAATTTACAGATCAGTCATAATAGTTCACTGTGTCAAAACCAAGAAACTTATATTCATATAATTAGAATTCTCAAAGAAGAAAGAGATAGGCAATAAATATTTAAAGATTTAAAATTTTTGAATTTAGTTGAACTTATAACACCACATTTCCAAGAAAAATGAACCTTTTGCACAAGAAATTTGAATGAAATCATACCCATATAAACAAAAATGAAATTGTCCAAAATTTATTGTAAAGAAAAAATCATTAAAGCATATACATAAAAAAATTAGCTATGGAAGAACAAAATTAAATATCTTATTCCACATTAGAAAGAAAAAACAAAAAAAAGGACCTAGTGTGTAAGAAACTAGGCTAATTAAAGGACTGAAAGAAAGGGGAAAAATTTGTCCTCTTTGAATTTTATACTTAGCAAACATAACTTTGAAAACTAAAAGTAAAATATTTTCCAGTTATATAAACTCAAAATATTCTAATGCCTCCAGACATAGCATATAGGAAATAACAAAGAGCACAATTCAGAAGGCAAGAGAAGTTGCTATATGCTCCTGTATGAAGAATAAAGATCTCTCAAAATGATAGTTGTGCAGGACTATGTAAAATATATTAGATGAACCCATTTAAAAGGTCATTAAAGATTTCTATGAAACAGTATCAACCTTATGTTGGGTTATGCACATTTTTTTCGTGTGTGTGTGTGTGTGTGTGTGTGTGTGTGTGTGTAAAAGATAGGGAAGAAGTAGTATGAAGTCAATGGAAAACGGAAATATTTTTTTTTAAAGTTTCTGATACTAGGAAAA
>NW_004524591.1:9847412-9855052 GCF_000260255.1 Octodon degus | reverse complement strand
ACTGCTATTTCCTTGATATCCACCCTGTAGACCCAGACAGAATCATGACCCATAGGGTGCAGGACAAGTCCATTTGTAGAGTGTGCTGATGGAAATGTCTTGCTGCTGTATACAAAAGAATAACTGAAGGACTGCTTTTGTATACCTCTTATTCTCCTGTGTTTAACTGTTTCCCTATTTGATGGGTTCTTTCCACTCTCATTCATGGAGTTGTGGTTATTTTGCTCCCTCTCTAGAACATCGTTTATTAGTCTGTGTAGGCTTGGCTTTGTCATCATGAAAATCTTTAGCTGTTCTTTGTCATGGAAGTATTTCACTTCTCCATTATACTTGAAAGAGAGTTTTGAAGGGTGTATCATTCTGGGTTGGAATCTGTTTTCTTGCAAGACTTGAAGCACTTTGCTCCATGCTCTTCTTGCCTTGATGGTTTGTGAAGAGAAATCTGCCATTATCCTGATCGGTTTTCTTTTAAACGTGATCTGTTTCTTTTCTTTAGCGGCTTTTAGTATACTGTTCCTGTGCTGAATTTATGAGATCTTGAATGTTATATGTCTGGGTGTGGTTTTAAATGGGTTGATGTAATTTGGAGTCCTATATGCTTCAATTACCTGAATATCAGATAGCTTCCCCATATTTGGGAAGTTTTCTGCTATTACTTTAATGTGTGGGTATTATTGTTATTACCAGCTCTCTCCAGGTGAGGGAACAGAAGAGTCAGAGATCACCTGAGTCGTGCGCCTGGGGAAGAACTAGGTGGCATTATGTTTTCCCTGCCTTCAAGCAGCTATTTTGTTTCCATAGTTCTCAAAGAGCAGCATTGACCTTCCTTATAGTTTGCGTAGAGTTTTTTTTTACTAACAGATTATTTTATATTGACATACAACAGACCTATGCTGGGAAGGACAAGAATAATCTCTCTTAAGGAAATCGAAGCTCAAGAAGTCTGGGTGCTAGGTTAAACAGCTGTTTCCCAGATTTTCGATCTCACAAGCTGACTTTGAGGGGAAGTATGAGTTAGAAAGTGTTTACCTCTGAGTAGGGAAAAACAAAATCCAAAATAAACCCTAAGGAGCTGGGTGTGGTGCTGGAGAGGCTGAGACAGGAGAGCTGCTGAGAGTTTGAGGCCAGCCTGGGGTACATAGTGAATTCAAGTTCAGTCAAAATCAAGATCCTGTTTCAAGCAAACAAACAAAAGACAAAAGACAAAACCCTAAGGATAGTAAAGACAAAATGCAATCTAAGAAGTATATTTTTTATTTCCTAGGAGAGTTATCAGCATTACAAGTTTCCTGGAGTGTGTTCCTCCCTAGGGTCTGTTCCTCTGTGGTAGAGCCCCGAGTGCTAGGATTAGCCATGCCCCTTTCCCTGTGCAGTCTACAAGGCTCTGTGGAACTGAAATGTGGGAAGAGGCTGCAAACTATTTTACTCAAATCCTAGTAAAACCAATTGAGAAATCCCCTTATGCTTCATTGCCCTGTACAATTTGGCCATCACCATGTTCAGAAAATAGGATAATTTTTGTCTTATTATTCTAGAGAGATTTTCTTGGTCATTTTTGTATGAAGACAAAAAGGTAAAGTCCATTGTCCTTTTGTTATTAAGGTTTAGATAGTATCAAACAATTGGGGAGGAATTGTGATGAAAATTCATTAAGGTATTCAACAAATGCTCATATCCAACTAAACACAACATTTAAAAGGATGGACTCCAAGGCCAGAAAGCTTCAGCTTCTGGGGCTGTCCTTTATTGGCTGAGAGATGGATTAATGCCACTTTTTCCTTACCTATGGATAGTGACTCATAATAAATACTATCAAGATCACAGAGTTGTTGTGAATATCCCCATAGGTGATGTTAGTTTTAGTGTATTGTTCAGGGCCTAATCTTATAGTTTACATCAAAAATGCTCCAAGAACCTCATGGGTTTGGAAGGCAACTGAATTATATAGAAACATGACTGAGTTGCTGTTAGGAGGTAAGGTCTGATCTGAAGAGGCGGGTCACAGAGGGCATGGCCCGGAAGTGTTTATCTCCCTTCCTGGATCCTCTCTTCATTGTCTGTTTCCTGGTCTCCATGACATGAGCAGCTTTTCTCTGCCTGGGTCCTTCCACCCTACTGAGTCTGCCTGGAGCCAGCTGACCACACAATGGCTGAGAATTCTGAAACTGTGAGCCCAAGTAAATCTGTCCTCCTTTAAGGGGTGGGTGCCAGGAAATTTTTCTCAGGAACACAGAGAGTGACCAAAACCCTTATTGTGCACCAGGCACTTACATAAGACTGGAAATAAGATAACAATCACTAAACATGAAGCTGCTTCTCAGGTGACCTGTGCTCCACCACCATAGCCAGGAAGATGGATGATAAATGAATAACATTTAAGTTGAATAATGGCTATGTATACTCTTATGATCAATAATGTCCTATTTATAATAATGTTCAACAGTTTTTGATCACTGTCTAAGTTATTTTTCTCTTGTTTCTGGGACAAAATACCCAGCACCCCAAATTAAGGGAGGAAAGGCTTATTTAGCTCACAGTTAGTGGAGGTTTCAGTCCATATTCAGCTGGCTGTAAAGCAGAGTGGTACATAGCAGAAGGCAAAAGCTCACGGCAGGCAGAAAACAGCAAAGAGCAAAGGGAGGAGCAGTGGTTGTGACAAGCCACCAGCAACACTCTTTCCCTCCCTTCTATTGTATGCAGACTATCCACTCCAGGGTGGAAGTAGCTCTCACATCCGTAAAATTAATCACAAACTCTAGAAGCCTGCCAAAATGACTGCATGAGGCTTTGGGGGGGAAAACTTGGACACAAACCATACCAATCGCCTTCTGCAACTCTTATAGTCATTGCAAATATTCATTATCCAGTAACTATTAGTGCATATTGGTTTGAATCCTCCTTCAAATCTTGAAAGTTAAGAAACAGAGCCAGACATTCAGTAACTTGGTAAGGGTTAGAGGTAAAATCTAAACTTTGTAATTCATGTCTCTGTACCGTTCTACACTGCCTTGCAGCCATGAGATGTGATGGGGCCAAGATGGCATCCATTTCCAGCTGAGGAAAATCTGGCTCATGTCACATATGTGAGATCAAGGTCATATGACTCAGTTAATAGAAAAGCTCGACATGAATCTAAGTTTTTAAATTCCTATTTGTTTGAGAGTATGCAACAATTCAAAATTCTACATGCTTTCAAAAAATACTTATAATTTCTGTCTACACCCTTGATCCACTCACACTCCACTGTTCTTAATCATATTTTTCTATGGATTAAACTTCATAAACTTTTAAAACTCTAACTCAACTCTCTGTGTTAGTGAGTTTGTTAGAAAAAGAATGCAGGTTCCCAGAGAAACAATGGTTAAAATAGTGGCTGTCCTTTGAAGAGCCAGCAAGAACTCCTTAACTTGAAAGGGGATGGGAATACCATGTTCATGGGAGTCTCTGGATTGTCAAGATTGCTTAGTTCTCTGGGTTTCCCCAAAGGGAGTTTCCTTTCCAGGATAATCTAAATCAAAGCAATGGAACAGTGTTTGGTTAGGCAAAGGATGGAGGTCAATACAGAGAAGATCATCTTGTTACTCACTGGACTATTTATTAGTCAGAGAAGGTCTACATTTTCACTTCCTACAATAACAAATTCCATTATAGCATTAGCATAGATAAATGTTCTGACTTTTGTGTGAGACAATAGCCATATTCTCTCCAGGTTTTAATTGTGAAAGAGTAGGGGGACTATTTGTGTATTCAGGCAGAACTCTCTCCATGTCTCACCCCAAAGTCTCCAAAAGAGACTGTGTAAATGATTCTTGGACAATTACTTTCAAGTTCTCTGAAATGCCTATATCCTAAATGATGCTGGGAAATTTTTCTAGGAAAGAGACCAACAGGCAAATCAGTACCAGCAGTGTAAATATGAAAAGAAATTGTGTGGTAATACCACAAGCTATCCTTCAAGACTCTGAAATTGGCCAGAAATCTCTTTTTTTACATTATGTGGTTTTACCTTTTGGCAATGCAAGCAAATGTATCCCAGTGAATCTCAGGGTTCTTTCATATTTCAGAACTTTTACTTTCATGTAGTCACTGGTGCAAACGAAAGGGACTTTTCTCAGTTTAATTTCTTCTCTGGAATCCTAAAGCATTTCCCTAGTGTTTTTGATCCTTAAAACTTTCTGAAATGATTTTTCCCCCTTTCACTAAGTCATTCCTTTGAACCACTTATGCAAAACACTTATTTTTAAAATATGCAAAAACACTGTTTCCAGAGTGTTGGAACATTGCTAATTCCAGAAAGAAGACAATATAAATGTTTCATGGTAAGACAGAAAGAAGGTGCTCCAAGAGCCCAGGCACCAAGGCTCTGCGTTGTCCGTGGCATCCACTGAAAAGATTCATTAAATCCTTTGTCAGTTTATCGAGTGCCTGAATCGCTGTTGTATGCTGCAAGTACCAGGATTCAGGACAGAGTGCCCCAGGAGCGGGACCTTGGAAGGGCCGCAGAAGCAAATTCTTCCCGACCTTGGCCCACCCCTCTTTGCCCACTCTTCTTTGTCTCTTCCAGTTTTCCCTCAAGCAGGCCATATAAACTAGAATTTCACACCCCCGAAGTGGGTCATGACAACTGGAATCCTCTTGCCACAGCCAGCCTAAAAGGTCACTTTCTGACCTCTCCTATGTTTATACGTGAAGTGTGGTCATGAGAGAATTCTCCCACCTACTCTGTCTGAAAAGAGATCATAAGACCCTTATTTGAGAGGAATTCTGCCCTACACCAGGCTGGGAAAGAAACATTACATGAAGAGGCCTAAAAGAACATGAATACACCTACATATTTTAACTTAATATCATTAGATCATTCCGTCACATTTCTGCATGACTAAACTTAAGAATAGGGCTTTCCCATTGAGGAGGGAGTAGGTTAATCTGTCTTTTGTTATTGCAGTGTCAACCAGGACTTGTGGTGGGAAAGGGAGAGCTATTACTTTTTACTGTACATGTATGAATAAATATATGCTATCTGAAATTTAAAAATAAATTCGTTTTGGGGCCTGGGGAGATAGTGCAGGGGTCTCAGCACCTACCTGGCAAGCTCACGGAACCAGATTCGATCCCAGGTAACTCATGCTGTGCCAGCCACCAAAACCAGGCTTGGTGGTACATGCCTGTAATCCCAGTGCTGGGGAAGTGAGACTGGAGGACCACTACAAGTCCCAACTGCATAGCAAGACCCTGTACCAATTAAATAAATAAATAATTAATTAAAAATGTATTTTTAAATTTGAAAAATTCTAAATAACCTTTCAATGATAATAGGCTCTATTCTGGCATCTGTATAGCCACTATCGTAGACATCTGCGAGTGGCTCTGGCATCATTGAAATATGACTACCAATTCCTAGAGAATTTCTATATTCTTAGTCTTATCAGAGATGAATGAAATAGGAAAAATGTTGCATGGATTTTAATACTATTTATTTCATAGTATACATGATAGAAGCAAACGGATTTCTTTCAATGATAGTAAAATTCACTAGTTATGTGTCTTCAGGAAGTTATTGCCAGGGATGGTGACACATGCATGTAATTCCAGAACCTAGCAGGCTGAGGCAAGAGGATCACCGTGAGTTTCAGGCCAGCCTGGGCTACATAGCAAGTCCAAGGTCAGCCTAGAATGCATTAACTGCATACGAGACCCTGTCTCAAAAAACCAAAAGCAAAGAGTCAAAAGTTAATTAAGCTAAGCTTTAAAATGCCAAGAAAAGTTCAGAATAATTTTGGGATTTCAGGCACCGAGCACCACACCCAGTCTCAATTGTCATCTCAGCACACCCTGGGGGCAGGGCCAGCATGGAGAGCCCTGGAATTGAACCCCCAATCCCAGGCCCTGTGCCTGCTTGCAGGCATTTTAATCCACTGAGCTATTTGACCAGCCCTAAAGTTCAGAATAATTTAACTGCCTAAATAATTTAATGTCAATAGTATCCTTCAGTTTTAGTCTTAAGTGTACTTGTCTTTCCTTACATATTGAAATTCTTTTAGTCACATTTATTATAAAAACCTTGATTATACATCGGTTTAGATATTTAATTTTGATCTTAAATATATGAGCTGCCAGATTCTACTGTACCACTGGGAAATTTATTGTATTATATCTTTGAATAAGAAGAAACATACATTTGTTGAAGAAAATTTAAAATTTCACCACAGGAACCTCAGTAACTGAAAAGGCTTTAAAAATGTCCAAATTGTGATTGAATTATTCCCTTCTCACTGACAATATCAGCCTGTAGTATGACTGAATAAAAATACTAGTTTGGAATTTATGGTGACACATTACCTCAGTTTTTTAAAAATAAAAGTGTGTAGGACTAGTTAATTTCACTTCCCAGAAAGGCAGTGAGATGTGAGACTCATATATATTTACTAGAGCTTCATGACTTTGCAATCTGAGTTTGGTAATTTATGATTTTTTTTCTGAAATAGGGAGATGGGCTGGGGATATAGCTTAGCAGCACAAGTGCCTGTCTGGCAAGCACAAGATCCTGAGTTTGACTCCTTGTACCAAAAGAAAGAGGAAAGAAAATAAATAAAGGGTAATCATTGTAACAATATTCCAGTTAGTTTTTTCTTTTTCAGAAATGACCACAATCAATACTTGAAACTGTGTCTAGGAACTACTTTAAATGTCATATAAAAAAAGAATGTCTGGTAAATATGAATAGGATGAGATGAGGAGCTGTGCTTCTCTTTTTATTAGTCTCTTATTAACTGTCATGTTAGCAAGCACATTTTAGACCAGGTGGTAGAACTCAATGGCAATACACTTGTCCCCCACACGTGAGGCGCTGGGTTGAATCTCTAACAAGTAGGAAAAACCCAGTTAGTGTGCCACAGCTTTGTAGGCAAGGGAATTGGGTAGTTTAGTGTAAGCTAATGTGTGCAAAAATAGGAATAAAAGGTGAAATCTATCTGGCCTGGAGTTGGTGGTGTGCTGGATAGAATAGTGAGGGAAACAGGGGCAAGAACAGATCTTGGTTTTACAATGGCATGGCTAGCGCTGCCTCTCTCTGAGGTCCTAAACTTAAATGATGACACAATTTGGAGCAAATTTTTGAGTCTACTTGCAGACTGAGTTCCAAAGATAGGAGCAAGGAGAACTGGGTACCTATTCTGAGAGTTCTGATACAGATCTAAAATCATTACTGAATGGCAGGTAGTGCCAGAGGTGGTAAGGATGGCATTGCCCAGGGAAAGGCCCGTGCTTCTAGAATGAGCTGTGTACATGAGGGAGAATTATGCCAGGAGTGGAAGCAAGTTCCCTTCATTCCAGCCCTTGGAAGGATGGGAAAGAAAGATCAAACCTACAGTACCACAGGGACGAATAACCTGCAGGGACAGTATAACAAAGCAGAGGCAGAGGCAGAGGGGAGTCAGGGAAAGAGAGTGGGAAAGAGGTGGTTCTTAAGAGATGCTCCAAGTCCCCCTGTAGGAATCACAGCCAAGTCCTCCCAGGTTTCTGGTCTCCACTCACAGCACATGCTAACATCTCCTCCTGGACCCGTGTGAATTAGTGTGACTGTATTTCGTTTGACTGTGTGCAAAATGGTTACATATTGAACTAGGCAGTTTCTAATAATT
>NW_004524591.1:9844773-9847155 GCF_000260255.1 Octodon degus | reverse complement strand
TTCCTCGAATGCCTTCAGTTCACTTTTGGCCAGCGGGAGAGTTGTGAGGTTCGAACTCCAGCAACCTGAGGCTGACAGCTTTTTGGAAGCAGCCACTTAAAGGACTGAGCTAGGGCCAGGCCCCCTCTATCTTACTCTTTTCTTTTACTTTTTTTTTTTTTGCACAGGGTCTCACAACGCAGCTCGGACTTGTATGATCCTGTTTTCAACCTCCCCAACACTGCGATAACAAGTGTGGGCCACCATACCAGCTCTCGGTGGCCAGTTCAGTGCACTCAGGGATGGGTCAGGCACAGCATGTGGTGCTGGGGATTAAACCCCAGTCCCTGTGCTTGCCTAAGCAGGTGCTTAGTCTGCTGAGCTATCTCTCCCACCATTAGAATGTTTCTTTTTATTGTGCCACAAGCTATAGAATTCTCAGATACAAGTGTTATAATCAGCTGAAAATCTGAGAAAGAGTAAGATTGAAAAATAAGAACCCAAAATATTAAAAAAAATATGAGCCGTAGCCCACCAGGAGTAGTGGTGCACTGCTATATAATCTCAGTACCCTTGGAGGCTGAGGCAGGGTTTCAGGTTCACACCTAGACTGGACAACTTAGCCTATAGTGAGACTCCAGCTCAAAAACAGGCTGGGGTAAGGGCACAGAAGGGACAAAAAATATCGGGCTTTGTCACAGACACATATCAACTGCCCACAGAGTGCAGTCATTATGACTGCCAATACGTGCTAACAAAAATAAAAATTTTTAAAAAGTGAAGTGCTGGTGATGTAGTTCAGTGCGGAAGCACTCGGCTCAGTGCTCAGTACCGTGAAACAGAAGGGATGCTAAGGAGAGCCGACGGGCATAGAGGTCAGATCGGAGAGAACAGGGACTACCAAGGCGAAGGGACGAAGGGCAGCTCTGGAGAGAGGTGGTGTCAAAACTCATCAGAGGCGGAGAGCACGGATGACGAGCGCTGCTTCGCTGTGATGTTAGAAGTGTGGCTTTCATGACGTGTGGGAGGCTTGTGGCATGCGTGAACGGGACGGAATCTGACCAGAGGAAGACAGAAGGAGCAGACGAAAACCAGGGGTTATTTTCGGTCACGTTAATTAGGCTGTGTCATGCTGCAAGAAAGAAAATGATGACGGCGTGTTGAACGGCAGCAGGGCGAAATGAGGAACACAGACGTCACCACCACTTCCTAGGCTGGGGAAGAATGTAAGGGCAGCGCAGGAGCTGGCTCTCCGCACGTACTCTCCAGAAGGCAGGTTTCGGGGAGCCGTGCAGTTTAATATGTTTACTTCACCCCAGTACGCTGAGCTCTAGGAACAGCCCCCATCACACAGCAGACAGCCAATAAGTGTTTATTTAAAGTCGTACCTTTCTAAATGGGTGTGCCGCGTGTCCCGACGTGTGGCTCCGCCCACCTGGGCAGGCCTGTCTCCCAGCCTGCCTCGCTCTCTGCTTCTGCGGCTGCCTGTCACCTGCCCCCACCCTGCTTCTCTGTCCCACCCCCGCAGCTTCTATTACTCAAACTTCAGGCTAGTTGTGGTTTCTGCTTTCCATCTTGTCAAGGTATTTATTGTGCTTTTGCAAAGCTCTAGCGCTGGTGTCGCCACTTGCAGATTCTTACTGGTTTTTTTTTTGCTGAAGACCAGTAATGCTTAGTTAGCAGGTTATTGCCCAATATAAAAATACCATAATGGGACGGAGCTCTTAGCTCAGTTACTCTCTCTCTCTCTCTCTCTCTCTCTCTCTCTCTCTCTCTCTCTCTCTCTTCTCTCTCTCTGTCATTCACACAGTCACACAGTCACATATACACACACTCACACAAAGAAAACACAGACACATTCATTTATATTCACACTGAAAAGAACACTTCAGGGAACAGCACTGGCTTTGAGTAGTTCGAAGGATTCCAGTCCCTTCTAGTTTACGCATTCCGTTGCGTCCATTTAGTTCGATTTCCATTTATTTATACTATTTTAACATGGTGATAAATTTATTGAGCCCCCCGCAAACTAATCAAGCATAGAGTGTAAAAATCCCAGTCTAGCTTGCATTTGGCTTTGATTTGGACATCAATTTTCAATCCAGTCAACTTTGGTCAGTTGGGGTAGAAGTTTCGTAAGTTAAAGGGCATGAAAAATGTTATCTTCCTTATCTTTCTTGGTTAAGGAAGCAATGAAAATTAGAGACAATTCACATCTCTCTGATGCAGGCAGACCCCCCTCCCTCCTTCTCCTGCTGCCTTCTCAACGCAGGCCTCTCTTCATCCCACCAATCAGTGCTTTCAATAAACTTTGCTGTCCTAAAACATTTTCTTGTTTTAAATTTTGCATTGGTATATATTTGCAATATGTAATGAACATAATTATTGTGAAGTAAAGGAATA
>NW_004524591.1:9830064-9843263 GCF_000260255.1 Octodon degus | reverse complement strand
CATGTTATTACATACTATGCTTTTTAAAATTTCTTTCCTTAAGTGCTATCCTGAAAGATGAAAGTAAACAGGGTTGAACTTCTAAACTGCTGCTTGGTAGGGGTCAATTTATGGATGATTCATCTTACAGTTGTGCAGGGATCTAAAAAACATAATGAAGGGAAATATGAAATTGCAAGAACAGCTTGAGTCACTTTCTTAATGTAGGGAAATAAGATCAATCTGACCTAAATTAGCTCTGGTTTTAAAATTTTACAATGATTTGAGCTATTCACTGAAATTAACTGCTAAGTTCACTGCTATTAACTGTGTTTTGGAAAGTTACAGCGTGATCATGACTCAGGGGCAAGGTGACCCAGAAATAGATCTCACAGCCAACCCAGCTCTGAAAGTCCATAATAGTGAAACAGGATGAAGAAAAACTCCAAGGGAAATTTCTTCTAAGCTCGCAATGTGGCCTTTCTCTTTCCAAGACAACCAGCTGAGGGAAATATGAGCATATGGGGAATGTGCTGCTTCCTGTCACTCTGGTGTATTTGTACTGCAGAGACCAAACGTAAGTGACATTTAACGTAGGTCACTGAAGCAAGCTCGCGTACACACACACACACACACACACACACACACACGCACACTCAAATACGACTTTTGATTGTTAAGTAACCAAAAGAGACATCATGAGAATGTTAAAACCATTTTTGTGTGTTTGTTTTTCTCCTTGGGTATAGAAAATCACTAGCCCTACCCTATCTTGGATAAAGAAAGGGGGAAAGTATAAATTCTAAAATCACTCCCAACATTAGGAGAAAAAAGTCACACACACATTAATAATCAACTTGACAGCTTCCATGTGATTAGAGAAATTTTAAGTCAGAAAGAACTTCAAGTAAGTCTTCGTTTTACTGATAAGTAAACAAGTAAGTGCTAAGTCCAAAGCTGTGAAGACTTTAGTTATTTAGAGGTGAGCAAGATGTAGCCTTTGAGTTGGTGGAATATAAATATTTTGAGCTAGACAGAGTGATATATGTGGCAGTGTAGTTAGATACTTGCACCCCAATTTTTATCCTCAAGCATCAGTAAATGACTGTGGCTGATTGAAATTGAAAGGCTAAGCACCCAAGCTCCAGCCTCAGAATTTCTGAGAAAAGTGGAGAGCCAGGAACACCGTTTAAGAAGTCTTAGCAGCAACTGAAACAATATGAACGAATTAGTTTGTTATTTCTGTTAAGCCCTAGAAATCAGTTTGCATGAATGCCCAACACTGAGTCCTGAAGCAGGTATGCCACAGTGCCAGAGTCACACCACTCACAGCTGTGCAATGCTTCACAAAGGCCTTTGCGCACCACGAGAGAATTTCTTCCGTCCCTGCATCTTTTTGCCATGAGTCTCTAGTTCTAGGTCCCTGACATCAGTATCCTATCAGCTATTCAAAGTATGTCCTCCTTATCTGCTAGGACAGACAGGATGAGTCCCTGGAGTTCTACTTTTCAGGTTGCTATCCCCTGGTGTGCATGTAGATGGAGTGAAGGAGTAGATTGTAAACTTACAGATGTGGATATCAGTCACTTGGGGCTGCGGTACTCTTTGCAGTGACTCTCTCTCATTCTCTGCCTTTGAGATTTCCTCCTCCTGCTTCTGTTCCTCCTGTAGTTTCTCCTTCAGGAGGTATCAGAGTGAGAGTGGACAGTATGGGAAAAGAAGACCTTGAAGCCCATGGGACACCATCCGTATTTTCTGATCACCTACTATGAGAAACCAAGTTTTACTTCCTGAACAGAAGTCCTATGGAGCGCTGTACAGCATGATATCCACGGATGGTTGATTCTTACCATTTTTCTTGAGTCACAAAAATGCAGTGTAGCTTTCCTGACCCCTGACCTTTGCAGGTGTCCTGGCCCCTTTACCTCCTTCAGATTCCCAATGGAAGGATGTGAGATTAACTTGTCCTCCACTAGCCCTCCCAGCTGAGTGAAACGTATCATGCTACAAGCTGTGTGGTTGTTCACAGATACATCACACTTTCTAGGGCCTCCTGGTAAGTTTCTATGGAAACCTCCTTGCCATTGCTTTCACCCTCTGGCTTGCTTCTTCCCACACTCTGGGATAGAATGGGCAAGCTTTACATCCTCTTTGTCTGTCAACTAGGAAACCACATGACTGTATCCCACTTTTTCCTTAGGTACAGTAAACCATGTTGTTGCAAGTCAGCTTCATTTCAATGGAAGAATGAAAGCATTTTTGAGTAGCATGCGCAAAATATCAACCCACTCAGACTCTGTGTAAGTCTGTAGACATGAGAAAGGAAGTATGGAATAGGTGAAGGGGTAAGAGGAGATTTCCTTAAAGACACCCCCCTCGGCCACATGTGGAGGGGGAGCTAGGGACCCAACTCCAGATGGCTTAGGATATGTTCATAAAGGTAGGTGAAAGGGCCAATTGCCATATGGCACGATTAAAGGAAAGTTGGTGGCCAGCCAGACAGCAGTCATCTTCACTAGGCCGGCTTTTACGTCAGATGTCTGGAGAACTCTCCTGCTGTGAGTCAGCAAGGTCTTCCTCACTTCCTCCACAGTGGTTGGCAGCCAGCACACAGCAGGCCAGGTGAGGAGCAGGAGAATCCCATGGAAGCATTTGGCTGAGGGGACCTGTTAGCTGGTGAGAATTAACTTACTCAAATGAAAACCAACTATTTAAAGGACTTAAAGAACAGAGTTCAGTCTTTAGAGCCAGGACATCAGATTGTAGAGGAAGAGAGCCCAAAGGAGAGCTGAAGCTGATGATCAAAGTCACAGATGGAGATGACAGCAGGCATCAGGGAGGCTGTCATGGGACTGAGGACTGCAGAGGGGTGGGCCTGAGGAGGCTGTCAGGAAGTCAAATGCAAAGCATGAAATGAGTTGTGACCTATTAGAGCCTTCATTTCAGGGACACTTGGTGGCTGGAGTGCTATGTGCAGCACAGTATCTTGCCTTTCTCCAAATAGTTTATGGAAGCCACACAAAACTGGACTACAGAGGATTGTGATAACAATATTTCTTCCTGGTATTTGGCTAGTTCTTCAATGCAAAAATCTTCTGTCTGAGATAGTGATAGTACTAATCATTAAAGCTCATTCAGAGTTAATATTGCAGTTGTTTTACACATCAGTTATCAGCAAAATAGTTATCTATATTACTGAGACAGTGAAAGAGACTGAAATAATACCTGTCCTTCAAAAACAAATCTAAGACTCCATGTATATAGACACGTCTATATAAACAATGAAATGAGATATAGAAAATGTTTGTTTATTATGAGATGGCTAGGTATAGTGTAATGGTATTTATTTTTTTTCTCATTAACATTATTGAAAATCAATAATTATATAGCATATTAAAATTGCAGACAAATATTGAAATGTGAAAGATAAAGGATGTAGACAGAGTAAATTTTATTTTTATTTTTTGTATTTTAGGGAAGGGTCTACAGGGTGTTCAGGGTCTCACTACTAGATCAGACTCATAGTGGTCCACCTGTTTACAGCCTCCCAAGAACTGGGATTACAGGTAAGTGCCACTGCGCCCAGTCTCAATGCTGTCTCAGCATGCCCTAGGGACGGGTCTTGAACGGCTAATGTTTAACTTCACATGAGTCCTGCTGTTGTGTTTTCAAGCCAAGACTAAACCAAAGCTATTTCTTTCCATTTTCTGGACTGGGTCTCACCGGAAATGAAAGACTTAGAGAGAAGCTGTATGAACAAAGAAGGAAGACACATGTCTTTGTTTTCATTTTCTGTTTTCTTGATTTTATTCTGCTTTGAAGATAATACAAAGAGACAACTACTGTATCTTTCATTTTTCTGAGATTTGCATTTTGTTCTCCATTTCTGTTTCTTCAGTTCTAAATAGCTGGAAACAGAGGTGGGGCATGGAGAAGGAAAACACGAACCTCTGAAAAGGACAGTGAAAGATGTCAAGAATGGTTCATTCTTGCTCATTTTTTTTTTTTTTAAAGAAAACAAAATTTGTAGTGTAGTTTTAGTTGAAGAGCATGTTGGAAGACGAAAGATCAAAAAGTGTCCATTCTATCAGCAGCATCTAGCAATGATCTGGGTGCTGCCTACGAGGAACCAGACTGTCAGCCCTCAGCACCCTTCAGTCACCTCTTCCTATGGCTGGATACACCCTCACCTCTGAATGAATCATGGCCAGGAATCTAGCCTGGCAGGTTCCAAGGCTGCAGTGAGTTGATTTGCATGAAGGTTTTTTTTTTTTTCCTGTTCCTGCCAGCACTAGGGAATCTTCTTACTGGTTGGCAAACATCAAAGCACTTTAATTTCCTTTTGTGGAAATAGGACCATATGTAGTGTTTGTGGTTTTTTTTTTTTTCTGTTATTTTTCCAACTATTTCCACTTTCTCCCTAGAGTAAAACTCTAGTCATTGCCTAGACCTCTTGGTTTCCGGTGAGGAGCCTGAATTGTGGGTACTGCTGTTCTCCAGCCTCCCAAGGTTTCTGGTTGGGCAGCTCTGGTGTCACACGGGTAGGCTGCGGTGGCTCCGGAAGCAGGTGCCAGCTGCCCAGAGCAAGGCAGGCACGTTTGGCTTGGGTAGAGTGACTTCCACTCCCTAACACCATGTGCCTGGACTGAAGGAACTGGGGCCCACTTCCACACATGTAAGTGCTGCTTTTTAAAGATTAATATTCCTTTCCCTGGAGAAATGTCCTGTGCCCTGGGAAGATAGATAGTTTTCAGAAAAACTGAACAAGTAATCGCTTCCTTCCCAAGCCCTACTTGGAGAAAAGGGAAGATAACTGGTATTCTATGGGCTTGTGAGACATGGCTTAGAATAGTACCTGGAGATAGCATTTAGAATAAAGTAGTTTATTTGAAAAGGAAGAATACGTGCAATATTAAGAGTTAAAAGAAAGAAAAGGACCACTCTGAATTGGTAGGTAGTTGTTTGAAATTCTCTGAAGTTTTTAAATATTACAAAACACATCCAGATGAGTTGAAAAGAGTGAGTTTTGAACTCAGATAAAGATGGACTGGCACCACTTCTTATTATATATGTAATTTGTAGCAAAATGTTTCACCTCCCATAGCATCAGTTTCCTCACCTGTAAAATGAATAAAAGCTGCCTCCCTGATTTAATAGAGTTAAATAAGCAGACTGCATTTTACTAACAGGTGGTTGGTGACTGATGGAAGGTTGACTGTATTTTAATTATGCTTCTGTTATGCTTTAGGAACAGATTAAAAGTTAAATACTGTTGATGCCATTACATAAAACATCCATATTACTCAAAATTTTACAGAAAGAGAAAGTAGGTTGGCAGGCACGGAGGAGAGAGAACTGAGTATTGCTTTATGGATAGAGAGTTTTAGCTTTGCAAGATGAAAACATTCCAGAGATTGTTGCCAATAATTAAATCTATCCAACATTATCGGGACTTCACACTTATTAAGGGTGGTTTCATCATACTAATTAAGATGGTGATGCTATGGTAGATTCTAAAAGAATATGTAGCAACAATTCTAGTGCCTCCAATTTATTAAAGTTCCTGTTCCTCAGAAAACATCTAAATCTATATTCAGTGGGTCCAATTTCAAAGGACAGTGAATCACTTGTGTCAGCGCCCTTTTTTTGCATGGCAATAGTTTTAGGTGGTGGTGGTACATTTCATCATCTCACGTATTTTCTTAAATTTGCCTTGACCTTAATGGGTATCCTTTCATGTTCTCCTTTACGTAATTACATGATTATCTTTCACTCATAAGAGTGACTTTTAAATGACTTTTTGGCAAGGTATAGAATCTACAAATTATGCAGTCATAATTATTATGATTTTCTCGAAAGGTTTAGTTAAAGCTCATTAGTAAAACTAAAGGCAAATATATTATCCATGCCAGTATTCTCAACCGGTGACTAATTTATGAAAAGGTTACTTTTATCTGTGTTTTAGAGACAATGAAGACTGTTAAAACACTTTGCTAAAAGACTACTCATGTTAGAAAGCATGCGCTAAATAGGACAGAAGACTTAGGCTTGTTAAATGTTTAGCAAATCGTTTCTCGACAGACCACACGTGTGCCTAGCTGTCTATGAAGACTTAAGCTCCTCCATTGGTACTCTGTGATAACCGAGGGTGATAGATAATAACTAGTCATTGCTAAGTGTGCAAAGATTTATGTGTGACAAACCATGTCGGTGTGAGTCCTTTCAGGAGCTGTCCCGGCAGGTGCAGGACAGCATCAGATTGAAAACAATGGGGGAGAAGTAGCAGAAGCGAAGCTGAACACTAGTGTGCAGTTCCTAACAGGGAAGCTTTGTTTCTGCTTTGAATGTCATCTTTGGTGTGGTTTCTCCAGGCAATGTCATTTACCTGCTTGACCAGGATTTCTAACAAATCTATAGCGTTCTCCCGCTTGGCTGGACCTAGAGGTTAAAGGAATGGCCCAGACCCAACCAGGAGGGGATCCTTATCTACTCCCGGAAATGTGAGTAGCTAAACAGTGGGAAGAAATGCTAATCCATCTGTCATTCAGGCTATTCATGGAGTCCTGTTCCTAAATCTCACTCTATGGGAAGTGTGGCACCCAGTATCATGGGCTTTAAAAGAAACCGTTATAAACCTGTCCTCGAACCAATGTCACTGGAGAACTAAAACTTGTGTTTAGGTCATTTAGAAGCACAGTGAAAGGACTTCCTCTAACAAGGGGGAGGTGCTGGCCCAGGCTGCACCTGCAGCGAACTGTGGGCACTGTGGGAAGTGGTAGACTGACCAGCCCCGGAAGGATGTGCAGACTCAAGGTCAGCAGGAAATGGCAAACAGAATAGCTCATGTGCATTCTCTAATGTTTGCATGTGTGAAGTGATTTTAGGCAACATGTAGGCTACAGAATCAATAACGTGGACATGGCAACTGAAGGGTTACTGTATTTTTCAATGTACATTCAACTCTTTAAGCCTAAATTTTATTGATATGATTTAAAATTCTTCTAATATTTGTTTAAGCCTCTTTAATAACAACAGAGTAAGGAACAGATGTTAGCAAGCAGAAGTATTTGGTAACTATTAAAAATGACATTTGTTTTTATAGTCCTTGTCTACTGCAAAAGTTATCATTTTCACTTATGATGACAAAGTTACCTTTGAAATACTTATCTAAGCTACAATGAGTGTTGATTTACAGAGAAAATTATTAAGTGCAATGCAGTTTATACAGGAACTGGTAATGACAAATCATGACAAGATCACTGAATACCTGAGTGTAGGAGACAACGAAGTAGAAGGAATGTCAGACAGGAAAAGTGGAAAGTGATATTCAATAAACTGGCATTATGTAGCAGATAGCTAGAAAGAAGGAATATTGTACATTTTGTGGAGGACATGCTCAGGAATTTTGGGTGATGATAGTGGAATGGAGTTCACTGCAGAATCTTCAGAAGGATTTGGACTATAGCTTCTATTTGGACTATCTGGGAGGTTTGCAAGTGTCCCTCCCCATAAGTGACATGGTAAAAGGCTTGACTTCTCTAGTAAATGTATCCTGTAAACAGCATGCAAGGCGCTTGGCCCACAGAGATCATGAAAGCTAGGAGAGCCCGTTGGAAACATGTTTTAAGAATGTGACCATGAGGAAATGAGGGATGCTGGGAATTAAAAGGAAAAAGGAAAGAGGAATGGAATCATTCAGTGAACAAGAACGTTGAGAAGTATTAAAGAAAATGACAACCAGGTGGTCTTGAGTTTTTAAGCTTGCTGGCATGAGATACTGGTGGTAACCCTGAGACAGAAGAAGAAGGGGACCTAGCTCTTGTGCGGGAGGAGGGAATCACTTTGTACCTCTGGCAATTTGACACAAGTACAGGAACAGACCTTCACAGGGACAACTGCATTGTTCCCGCTGGGGATGGTCATTTTGGCTTGCTAGCAGTGGTGGCCAGCATCTTGAGGACATAGCAAGCCTTGCCTGCCTGAGAATGAAGCCAGTGCTGCTTTCCCTTCTGCCCCACTCAGGGGTGCGGGGAAGGAAAGCTGCAGGAGAGCTTTGGGTTCCAAGGAGTGAGAAGGCTAAGGAATAAAAGGCATGCTGCTCTCTCCTGCCAGTGTGTGACTCTCTCCAGGGTTCTCTTTTTTCTTACTGTGGTCACTATCTCTTTTTTATTTCTCATTAATTTTATTGAAAAACAAATAGCAATGAGCCAGTTTCAAAACAGGTTAATAGGACAGTTACAATAATCAATATATTTCATATTGTTGTCTTTGTAGTAATTATTCATAATAAAAGATGCAGATATGATATCCTGTCTAAATACTATTAGTAGAAATCCTTCTCATTGAATTAAGAGAAAGTAGCTGTATATCTATCCTAACTATTTTGTATATACAGATACAGAATGGTCCTTCATTTATATACACATCACTGACAAAACTGAGCAAATGTGGTCACTATCTTGCCCAGAGATGTAACACTTCTATATAGGGACCTTTCCCAGAATACACGGAAATGTCCTCACCGGAGTCACAGCCTAGGTTTTATTTTCTGCTACAGCAGAGATGTTTTCTACTTCTAATGGGACAAACACAATTTATATATTTTCTGATATGCACAACACAGAGTGGATATTTACAGACAGATGGCTAGCACAGACTTGAGTACCCAAGACCCTGCTTTGGACATAAAGCATTAAGGATGTAAAAGGATCCTTGTCAATCATATTTTTCTTTCTGACTATACTATCTTATATCTTGTATGTGGCTAACACTGTGGAGTATATTTTCATTCTTTGATTTAAAAATGTTTTTATACTTTCTATTGTCTTGTGAATGCATCAATATACAGTATGATATTGTTTTAAATATTTAAATTTTTTATGTAAAATATGCATTATGAACCTGCAATTTGCTTTTCTTTCTCAATATTACAATTGTGAGATCAGCTTCTCATAGTTCTTTTAGAATAATCCATTTTCTTTCTTTCTTTCTTTCTTTCTTTCTTTCTTTCTTTCTTTCTTTCTTTCTTTCTTTCTTTCTTTCTTCTTTTTCACACTACCGGGGATTGAATTCAGGATCTTGTGCTTGCCAGGCAAGCGTTTATTCTGCTGAGCTATCTCCCCGACCCCACCCCACCCCCATTTATTTTCATAGCTGTATGATCCTTAGTTATAAGTAGCACCATAAAATATTTTATTTCTTTTTGGGTACCAATGTAAGAATTACTTTAGTGACTATTTCTAGGAACAGATTTTCTAAATCACAGGCATATTTATCTTCAACTTTATGAGATGTTGAGAAATTGCTTTAAAAACATTTATACCACATTATATGCCAAAATGAGACCTCCTATTTCGGCTCATTATCCACAAATTGTTTCAACTCAATGCTGCAATCAAATAATCTTTCCAGATATAATGGAAAGCCATGTGCTTGTGGTCCAGATATTGTTTGGAATATTCCAAACTCTAAAATAGAGTGACATTTTTTATTTTTAAATCAGCTTCTTTAAAATGCTAGACATTGACTAGCTTTTCTGTTTAATAAATATGCTGTTTTATTAATAGCATTATTAAAATGATGATGACAATATTCATAATAACTGGTAACTTGAGGACTTTGAACATGCCACATGCTGTCCTAAGCACTTTAATTACATTATCTAATTTATTTCACTTTGAGGGTCAGATAGCGATACAGTACCTCTCAGAGATGAAAAAATTTGGTTCACAAAACCTTTTTGTCAACAGTAAGTACAGATTTTGTGTATTTTTTTGTTTGTTTGCTGGTTTGTTTTTTGAGGCTAAGTTTTTCTAGGTAGTCCAGCATGGCTGGCTCCAGACTTGTTAAGCAGCTGAGGATGCGCCATTGAGTTGGAGGTTCTCCTGTCTTAGCTTCTTAAATGCTGACATTATAGATATACATTGCCATGCTTGGATGAGATTGTTAGCTTTTGTGATTCATAAACATCTTCTAACTAGAGCAAGAAACAAAAAGCTAGATAGAAATTAGAGAAATAGACACACAATGTGTTCTTAGAACCAAAAATATATTTAGAATCTGATGAATATTTAAATAACATCAAAAGGACACACTCAAATAATGGGAGGAATCTAATAATTGACGTATTTGTAGTGAAGAGAACTTCAGTTGGACTAGGAAGATGGTTTGTTTTACAGTGACCAAACTACTAAAATTTAGAGATTTGAGAGAGGACGTCAAGGAGTCAAAAGTTTGAGAGAATAGCTGTAGAAAATATGGAGAAGCATAAAGTACAGGATATATTTGGAAAAGTTAATTAATTTATCCAATCACCAATTCATCAGTTAGTTTCTGCCAGCCTGATTTATAAGAGCTGTGCCATTTTGGAATATAGCAGTAGGAAAGATAGCATACTCCCCAGAGATGACATGCCTGGAGATAAGAACCAAAATATGAGAAAGGTAACTGTGGAGAATTTCCAAGTATAGGTCAAAGGGGTGGGCACTTTATTCCCTGAAGGAAATGAGAAATGGATGTGCATCTTGTAAGTTGGGTGGTGTCAGCCATTTATTCATTTAGTAAACATGCATTCTGCCTGAAATTTGTAATACAAAGTAAGAACTGAGGCAGGGGTCTGCACAGGACAGATAGAGATGCATAATGCAGACTGGAAAAGTAAAGAGAGAGAGAATCAGGTAGGAGATGAGATTGAATTTAATCATTAATAAAATAATGCTTCTCATTTTTTCCTGATGCTAAAGAAGTTCCACGTTCACTGTAAAACATTTAAGAGCTATGACAAAACTTATCAAGGAAGCACACATTGAAGTTTTGTGTCATGTGTCCTGTTAGTATTTTTATATCAAACACATATTCAGAATGAATACTTGACCAGGAATATTATGAGAATACATTCAACTATACATTATACATTTTAGGTTATTTATATGTTGTTCTATAGCAAATTAAATTTGCATGTCAAATTAAATTTTGGCCAGTTCTCTACTGATGAAAAAATGTCCCCATTACTTGCTAGGATTGCTAGCACTGTGGTACTTGGTGGTGTTCAAATTTTGTAGGACATATCTGATTAAGAAAAATTTCTAGGCTATAGATCATGACACAAAAATTTCTAATCATGTAACAGAAGAATAATTTTAAAAAGTTCTTAATACAGATTGAATTGATAAAGTTATCATGTCAGAAAGCTCAACCTAACACAGAAAAGGTTAGAGACAGGGGACCAGGTATGATTTACTGCAGGAATCCAGGTGGAAAAAAAGAGCCGTACTAGTTAGTAATGATAGTGACTGTAACTTTGTAGAAACTGGAGGACTGGGGACAGTGAGTGGCTTAGGAAGGAGGTAATATTGATTGTGGCTGTCCTTACTTTCTGACATACAGTAGCTCACTGGTGGATGGTGCCGTCTTTGTTCCTTTAGGTAAGGGAAGCATGAGAATCAGTTTAGGGAGGAGGGCCTGGCATGGTGAGCTGAACGTGGTGGACGTCGGCATACCTGCAATCATCCAACCCAGAAGCTTCTTGAGCAGTGTGGCAGGTGTGTAAATGAGTTAGACAGGGACAAGGAGTAGCGATCTTTAGGTGAGGCCATCATCAGAAATGTGGGTGCTCTTTCAGGGCTCTCACAGTGTGAGGGGAGGAGTATAGGGTCAGGCTGGTGCCCTGCGATACAACATTAACCTGTAATGAGAGAAAGAAGCAGGCATAGTGGAGACAGAAAAGGAAAGGCCATAAAAATTGAGGGAAAACCAAAGGATCCAGAGAGATTAAAGACAAAGGAGAAAAATATTTTCAAGAAGAGCAAGTTGACAGCTTCCAATGTCACAGAGAGCTCGAATAAGAATGAAGGTGGGTGGCCCTTGAATTTCACTAGGAATCTCGTCTAGAGCAGCTTCTGTGGAGCAGAAGTGACAAGCAACAGAGTGCCGTGTTTATGCTTGTGGAAGACGACTTGCCTCGTCTGGGGTGGGCAGAATGTCTCAAGGAAGGAAGAGACTTCCTACTGAAGTGGGAGACCAATGTGCTGCAAGGACAACAGGATGATACAGAGGAGATAAAATAATTAAACAGGGCAGATGCCGTGGCCCCAGACACATACTGCAGCACTACAAGAAGGTGCACTTTAAGAGGTCTTCCAGATACTAATCTGAAATGAATCTGAAAATTGTGAAGCCCCTAGAAAAAGCAGAGTTCTGTTGGTAGAGACATAGGAGGGGAAAGGGGTTGTTTAAGGCATATGTAAATAGCTGCGGAAGCATTCACGTGAAGACATCAAGGAGGTGACTGTTACAGTTCTGCAGCTGAGCGAGGGCTCTAGATCAGACACTAAGCTTTTCCTATACAAACAGGTTTAGGTTCATGAGGAAGTCTGGGCCAACTCACAGAGATCACTGAAAGTGAGAAGGAACAAGAAAATCTTGGGAAATATTTACTACATAGGTAATACCGGGGGAGCCAACATAGAGAATGGAGGAAGAATAATCAAAGAATTAGCAGGAAAATCACTTTAATAGTAATTTAGGAATGCATTGGCGAGGACAGCTTAGGGAGGCAAGGTTACATTTGAATAAGAAGCCACCACTTTTCACATAAAAAGAGAACCAGGAAATAGGAACTGTGCTTCTTGCAACCTTCGTTTTGTCTTAGAAAACACATTTTTTTTTTTTTACAATATTTACTATAATATTCTGTTTTGTTTCACCAAGCTTATTCTTTCCAATTTCTGCTTTTTTGAGTATGGAGCTACTTAACTTTTATTCTGTAATTGCTTTAACTTTTTTTCCTGCTGCCTGCAGTCACAGGAGATATTACAGAATCAGGCTGCATTGCTTAAAACTAGCCTGTTTTGATTCAAGGGCAACCCTAACTACATAGTGAAGCCCTGTCTCTAAATTAAAAGAAAAAAACTAAACTATTTTTGACATCATGAAAATAGATGACAAGTAAAACATCATTTTTTTCATATTTTTTCCATTCTAAAGAATACAAATTGTGTTAATGTCAAAGAAGATATTGATTCATATAACAAAAAAAAAATTCAATGAAAAGTGTTCTTTGATAGCCATAGCATGAAATTGAGCTCTTGAGAGATAGGTGTTGAGGTGAAGTGTTTTATCCTTTACTAATTGAAAAAATAAGACATTGTCAACAAAATGTGCATTCTCTGCTTAGAGTGTTAAACTTTTTTGATAACTTTTATAAAATTGAAAAGCTTTAA
>NW_004524591.1:9819368-9829964 GCF_000260255.1 Octodon degus | reverse complement strand
TAATAAACATGTTACTTTTTAGTGTAAAGGTTAATTCCTCCTTATTTTCATCTAGCCTCCAAATTTTTAGTTTTCATATTATGCCTGTCAATTTATTTTTCTGTTATCTCCTGCAAAATTAACTATGTTTGTTATAGCCCCCTTATTTACTGAAAAACACCAACTCTTCTATTCTGTGTTTGATGTTATGTTGCGTTTACCTAAGACTGGTGTTACACGCAATTTGGTCAGTTGGCCAGGATGTGTTTTTTACTTGGATGTGGAGTGAGACACAAATGTTTTAGTATGTCAGCACGGAGAAGTAGGATGCTGGAGACATTGTGTCAAGGAGAAGGACTTAATCACATTTACAAAATGGAAAAGTAGACACAGACTTCAATGTGTAGCCACATAAACATACAAAGTTGATGTAAAAAATGTCTAACTAAAAGCACACACATATGTATCTCTCACTTCAGAATGCAAATGAAAACATGTCTGGTCTCTTCTTTAATACACTTCAGTGATTGGCTTTTTGATTGGCGTTAGTGATTTTTTTTTGGTCATGATTATGTAGTTTTCTAGTATCCAGCAGTTGTTACCAGAGTTGTAATGGTCATACTTGCATAGTTACAAGATCCAAAGTGGGAAACCTTGTTTAATAGTCCAGGACAATTGACTTCAGACACTCCATCCAAATATCTGGTAAAAGATCCCAAATGAGAACATTCTCACGATCTTGTGACTCCTCAGTGACTTCCAGTTGCAACAAGATGGAAAGGAGGAATAAATACCGAAATAGTATTGGAAAAGATTTTTGCCAGAATATTCCTATCCAGAGAGGTGGGATCAGGAGATGCTACTCTCTCTGGCCACATTTAGAGGAAGTGGCTTCACTGCCTATTGAGGAAAAGTTGATGTCTTCCTGCACAGAGAGTAGGTGTCATCGAGGCGCAACAGGCTTTAGGAGTGCATCATTCGCTTTGTAGGTGTTGCAGTGAAAAGCTTCTGAAGATATCCTAGAGCGTATGAAGGGGCGTCTACACACACACACACACACACACACACACACACACACACACACACACACCACATTAACAGCAACTCCAGCAGCAGCAATGTTGTTCAGGTACAGAACAGAGGGTAAAAGCCTGCTCTCAATCATATGAGTTAAAATATTCCATTCTATTTTCCCCTTCCTTACTCTCAAAATTTAAAACGATCAGGGATAGTAGCTAACAACCTGGTGATTGAGAGGTGGAAGTGGAAAAATAAATGGTTTTGCTATCCTACTTTCCAAAGTCTGTTGACTTAGATGGCATAGAAGAGGAGGATTAGGTTATGCAAGGAGATTGGTGTACTGGTAGAAGAAATCGCAGCATGTGACTTGAAGTAACCACAAGATTCGATATATATATATCGATATATATATATATGTAAAATCTCCATCCAAAAGATATATGTGTGGCCCACTGGGGAATTTTAATCAGTGCTATGAATAAAAACTTCCCCATTGAATGATTTTTTTAAAGATGCAGACAGAAACAATATGTATTCTATTTCATTACATCAACTAGGCCTATCTTTGCCCACATAAAAGGGAAACACTCATTCCTGAATCAGCACTTTATGTTAATCTGTGGATTTCTAGGGCAAAGTTAAAATAGGAATTGCTGAAACCAAATTTTAAAGCTGGAATTTTCAGTCAGATAATCACTAGTTACATATGTATTTTAAATTATTAGAAATAACTCTAACAAATTACTTATACTTCAAGTGTTCAGGGGTTACCTGTAGTAATTGATTATGTGGTATATGGAATATTTCTAAAATCAGATGTTTAGGCAACAGGAAAGTAAAATTGTTCTTACCTCATAGAAGATCAAAGAGGCTTAGAGACTTGATCGGATGATTTGATTTCATGCTCCATGATCTTTTCTTCCCACCATACTGGTTGACACTCAAGGCAAGTGTGAATTTCACTTCAAAACAAGGTCTATGCTCAAAATACAAAGGAGAAGTTTTTGCACTCTACATACCGTATTCCTAAGGGAAGGAGATGGCTCATCTCTATGTGACTACACTTGGTCAGAAACACAATCTTGTGTGCTTCTGGTACTTCCACTTTATTACCCATAAAATGTGTTTACAGAGGAAGTTTCACCAAAAGACTGTTGAGTGAAAGGAAAGAGCTTTAGATCGCCATTACAAAGTGCTAGATAATGCCTCTTATCTGTGTTATCCTCACTTTGGTATGGCTCTGTAGGAAGCTGCTCACTGACTTTGATACGGGCAGTTGGTTTACAGACCAGACTTGCCCTCTGTTGTCTTTGCAAATGAAGATAAATGAAATTCATCATAAAACTAGTTTCACACTAAACATTTAGTGGTGTGTGGAGATCACAGTTTTATTGGGAAAAGGAAATAGAGGAGTTGGTTGGAAAAGTAAAAAAGAAGAATTATCCAAGAGCGAAGAATGAAGCTTACTTTCTTTGTAAGATGCCTGAACGAGTTCACCCATCGCCTGGTTAGAGGAGTTTAGCTAAATGTTTGGTACCTTTGAATGGTGAAGCTCAAAACAGGATCAGAAGTAGTTCTGAGTATACAATCTGAAGACTGACTTATATAATCTCTTGGGAACTTGGGAGGGATAGACAAGAGAAGAAGCGGGGCTCTAATTCTCTGTATTCTCAGACCATTTTCCTCTTTCAAGGTAATTCCACTTCTCCTTGTCTCTAGTTGTGTTCTGCATTTTGCTTTCCACCTTCCTAAAATGTAAACTATGAAGTGGGCCAGCTATGCTCTTAAAGTCCTCTACGTCCTCTTTTGTGTAGGCTAAAGCTATGAGTTACCAAGAAACGCCCTTCCATCCTCTGTCTTTTGCTCTTGCTACTCCTCATCTTCTTGCTTTGACCTTACCTCTTGCTGCTTCCTAGTCTTAGTGAGCTTCATGTTGCTTCCCGGATAAGCCTATCAGTCACTCTTGTTTCTCTACCTTTGTGTATCATATTCCTTTCCATGGAAACACTCTTTATCCTCATCTTCCCTATAAATTCTGGTGTGTAACTGGCATCTGCACCCAGATGCCCCAATCTCCAAATCCATCTTATAAACACTATATGGTAACACAGGAACTCATGCTGAAGGGCTTTGCCTGGCCCCTTGTGTTGCCTGATCACTGCTGCTTCTTGCTTCCCTCTCCTGTGTAAATGCTGAGTCTGTCATCCTTCTTTTGTGTCTAAACAGCATGCTACAGATACTTTTTTGTATTGGATTCACTGACTCAGATGATAAAATCTTACTTTAGTTTTTCTTTTAAAGAATGAAACCATCCTGTAATACTCAGTCACCTTTAAAGAATTTTAAGGAGAGAAATGAATAACTACCTGAGTATGGTTAGGTTGATTCTTCCTTGGATATAGAACATCATTAGAAATATTTGGCAAAGCTAAGGCATGGACACGTGACCCATCATGATAGATGCTGGATAGAATATGGTGCTCATGTGTCAGTGAAAATCCATTCTGCGTGCAAGCAGAGAATGGGCCTAAAAAGTGTGTGGCCCTTGTAAAATTCCAGTGTTGGATGACACCCATGTTTCTAGGCTGTGGTGGCAAAGAGTGTTTTATGAACATGGCTGGGGCAAGGAAAATATTTTTCCTGGCTTAAGCCGAAAGAAAATTAGGTACTTCTGGTGGAGCACATTGCTTCAGGTTCCCTCTCATGTGATTGCATCACTTGAGTTCTGGTCTTGGTTTGAGTTTGGCAGTTTCATAACCTAGAAATTCCCAGTGAATAACCTATGCACTCTTGCTCATTGTGATGTGAGAGCAGTTTCCTTTCTTTCCCAGGATTTGTGGTTCTGAGCAGCAAATTTTTTGAGAAGATGAACAGAAAAGGTCTCTAGGTAGCTCTTATTTCCTCTCATGTTATCATGCATTTTCTTTAGTATTTATTAATATTTTGAAATATGACTTCATGGTTTTTCTCTTGAAGAGATTGTTTTATCTGTAGCTGCCCACTTCTTGCATTCTTTTAAATGAGCCCAGTACATGTGTATTTCCTTTTTTTCCTTTAAATAATTTTTATCTTTTAACCAACTTTTTATTTATTTTTTTCACAGCTGACTAATAGGACAATTTTGATAATCAATACATTGTACATTGTTATCTTCTTAGTGGTTATCCATAGTACAAGAAGCAGACAGGATATTCTGTCCAAACACTGTTAGTACACCTCTTTCTTCCCATTGAATTAAGTGAAAGTAGTTGTAAATTTATCCTATTTTGTATATATAAATACAAAATGATCTTTCTTTTGTATCCTGTTTTTATTGTCTGTCAGAGATGAATATTCTATTGGCATCTAAATACTGTAGGTGTTTGAATTCAACTAAACAATCTAACACTGTCTAGCAGTCTATAATATTAGTGGGTTATCCTCAGGAGTCATTGACTTGAGCCTTTTACAGTTCATCATATTAATATGGCTTTACTTTATATACCTCATTTTTATACTTTTCTGCTGGATGGTTAAGACCATGATATAGCAAAACCTATATAACAAGAAAAGTACATGTGTATTTCAGTGTGTATGTGTATTTGTGTGTATGTTTGTGCGTGTGTGTGTAGTACAGCCATTTGTTTTTCATTACTTTCTATTTTGTTAGTAACTGTAAGGTTAATTCATTTGATTTTAAAACTCAATTTCTTTTATGAAAATATGTACAACTCACTAATTTCTTGTTGATTTATTTCTAGAACATTTATTCTTTAAATATTTATTCTCTAAAAGTGAAAAGTGAAACATAAAATCTTTTTTTTTAACACAGAAAGGAGTAAGGATTGATGATGAATTCTGTAATTAGTTACTTATTTATAAGTCCTGGGGATTGAATCAAGGGTTTTCATGCTGAGCTACATCTCTATCCCCTTTTTACTGTATTTTGAAACAGGGTTTCCCTAAGTTTCTCAGTTGGTCAGGCTAGGCTTGGCCTTGTGATCCTCCTGCCTCAGCCTCTCAGAATACTGCTGAGAGGGTAAAACTATACAAGACAGTTTTTTATTCTTTTTAAAACTTTGTTCCTTTGAAAATGCCTAGCTATGTAACTGCTTCATGGCTTTGTAATTACTTTCTTGATTCCTACAGCCACAAAAGTGTAACCAAATATAAAAGTGCTGATTGTACTGTTTAATAAACTGACGATCATTAATCTACCCCTGTAACCTATGATCTCATCTTGCTAATTAATCAGAACTGCCAGGCTATTCTGTCTTGCCTTTGTATCTCCTTTTTACTTCCCGTTTATGTATATGTAAAAGCCTGAGACCTCAAGAAATCAAGGCCTGAGACCCTGGGAATGATCCCAATCAGTACCCATCAATGTAAATAAATCTGCCTCCACATCTTGAGTGTCATTGCAGTTTCTGCTTGCCTTTGCAGCATGCAACATTATGCCCTGGTTATAGAGTTATTTTTAATGACAACTTATGTTCTCCTTGATTCCACTCTATGAATACTTCTTCATTTTGGTGTTTGATTCTTACATCAATAAGTGCCTTGTTGTCTCTTTGTGCTTCCTGTTTAATTCGAGCAATTTTATTCATTCTGTCATTCCAGTCCTTATATCAGGGTATAGCTCTGAAGTAATCGCTCTCAGGTGATTATGCAGGGATCCTTTTGGTGTTGTCACAGGATGTGGACTGGGTGGGTGGAGCTGGAGCCAAGGGCTGATTCCTAGCCAAGAGTTCAACCCATTCTGTTGAACAGACAGGCTGACCATCCACGGGAATTTCCTGGGTTGTGCTGCTGCTTGTGACAATTCCCACTCTTAAACCTCTCTTCTTGGTGTAGTATGCAAAAGCTTTGTAGGGTATCAGGCCAACCTTGTTCATGACTCTGGGCCAGAATATGCATGCCAACTGTTTGTCTCTGCATTGCATTTCCACATTGCTGGATAATTATTTTTGCTTCTACTCACAGCTTTCTTATAATACCTTGTATAAGCTTAAGAATTTGTGTCTATCTCAATTTCTTATCTGCAAATGGATCTAATAGCATTGGCTATTTTTCTCCTGAGGATTAATAAGGTGGCATTCAAAACACAAGTGTCTAAGATGGTAGACCTCCAGAAATTCAAATTGCTATTATTACCATCCTTCCTTTGCATTTCCACCATAATGATAGTATTTGCAGGGTATCTAGGATCCACAAATTTTACATTATAAAAATCATGTTCTAATGCCTGTTAACTTAAACAAGATTCGGTCTGCACAGTCTCAGGATCGTGCTATATGGATAAAAGTATTTGTTAGCAGACCTCAGTAAAGATCTTTTTTTACTATTATTTTGCCAGTTCAAACTATTATTATTATTTTCAGTCCTATTGTGCCTCTGATTAGAAGAATTTGTCCTCTATCAAGTCTTTTTGAGATGTAGGGGAATATGTATGCAATTTGACTTACAACGTGATAATCCTCATAAGTGGCTTGCATTTTAGGAGTCTGGAGAGATTAGAGGGCAGGCTGCTATCTGGAGAGGTAGCTCTGGGTTGGAGTCTGGTCCCAGGGGCCAACTTTAGGAGTTTTTCAAAACATAATTGAATAGTCAAGGGGTGGAGCCTGGCCAAAATATTTATTTGCCTTGATTAGCCTGAATGCTTTCAGATTGAGAAACTGGTTCCCTTTCATCCCCTCTCACTAACGGACCAACAACCCGCCTTGGCAGTGCTGCTGTCTTCATTGTTTACTTCCCGAAGTAGCTTGATACTCTGAACTCCTTATCCTTCTAAGATCTTCCATGCTGCCTTTGGACCTGATGCCTAATTCCTGTTCAGAAAAGCCCCTGGGACTTTACTCAGGCACTCTTTTAATTAATGCCAGGTTTTTCTAACCCATGAGCAGACGTTTCTTTGATCCATATCTCTCAGGCAATGTTTCACTTCTTCCCACCACTCTCTTCCCTATCTCAGTTATCAGATCCCCTTAGGGACCTCCAAAGGCTGTGGTCCTCATGAGATGCATTGATAATACAGAAACAGCAGCTCTTCTGGTAGTCCCCTCACCTGGATTTCTCAGTATGGTAGCTGTGAGCCATTCTGTCCCTTACGTCTCTGCTGTGTAAAGGTTTCACCGCTAGTGGGTGGTTTTCTTCTTGTGATTTTTGAGACATTGTGATTCCGTAATAACATAGCCATCATTTTAGAGGAGAGAATAAGGAATAAAAATGATTAAAAAATGGTAACAACCAGCCTTTGGTTTGGAGATACTTGTCCTAAAAGCCACACTGTGGATTCTCCTGTTTTAATGATAAAACATTTGATTAAAATTTTTGTATTTCAGAACTAAACTTGGGTAGAATTATGACTTGGAAATTTGAAGCTCAACTGTAACATCTTCAGCCTTCCATGATCTTATCTAATGTTTTTGAGAAATCTTTGTGTGCCCTGAAAGTACATTTTATTTCTTTTTTTTTTTCTCCCAGAGACATTTGTGAAATAAACCACGTTCCCAAGATTTTTTAGTCCTTAGTTTATTGATAGCAGGTATACAAGTATATTCATGTTCTGCTCAATGGATGAAGAACTTCATGTGAATAATGCTAAAATCTAAACTCAGGTAAACATTTAAAATGTTTAAGGGGCCGGGGAGATGGCTCAGTGGAATAAGCGCTTCCCTTGCAAGCGCAAGAGCCTGAGTTCAATCCTCGGTTCCATTAAAAAAAACAAAAAACAAAAAACAAAAAACCTGTTCAAGGAAGATGAATAACTTGTTACTAAGATTCTACAGAATCTTGAGCTTTAGCTTATTTAACATAGAAGAAAGCCAGTGTTATAGTTTGGAGTTTTTCAAGCAGAACAATACGATACAGGATATGTATTTTATAAGATAATTTTTTAGTAGTCACCCAAAGAATCATATACAAAGTGAGTTCATGAAATTTGTGTACATAGTAAAGAACAAAGAATCTAGCTGAAGGCCTGGATCCCACAGTATTGTCCTACAAGAGCACAGTTGAAGACCTAGAGCCCATAATGCTCCCATGAGTCTAATGGGAAGCCTAGAGCCCATAAAAATGTCTCATGCAGGCCTGTCTCACAGTGTTGCACTGGGAAGGCCCAAAGCTCAATAGTGGAAGCTAGAAAGTCTGTGTCAGTGGGATGAAGGATGGGTGACAGCAGGCTGATGGGTCTGAACTGAAGCTAGGAAGCAACACTCACAAGTATGGACCAGAGCTCCTCCAAAAGATGCTACAGCCATCCTCAGCAATAGTGAGGTCCCATGCCTCTTCAATGATGAGGACATCTGAGTTGCCATTAGGAAAGCCAACATTAAAAGCTTCTCCAGGAACCCACTAGCTTCTCTCATCACTTTTTGGCTTAAGTTCAGATGCCTCAGCCTGCTGTCACCCATCCTTCATCCCACTGACACAGACTTTCTAGCTTCCACTATTGAGTTTTGGGCCTTCCCAGTGTGGAACTGTGAGACAGGCCTGCATGAGGCATTTTTATGGTCTCTAGGCTTCCCATTAGGCTCATGGGAGCATTATGGGATCTAGGTCTTCAAATGTGCTCTTGTAGGACATTGTTGTGGGCTCCAAGCCCTCAGCTAGATTCTTTTGTCATAGTGTGTACACAGATTTCATGAATATGCTTTGTATATGATTCTTTGGGTGACTAAGATTCTGTGGGTGACTTTTTTTTCTCCAGGAAACTGAGCAGTGTACCATCTTCCCCTCCAGAGCCAGGAAGTGATGTTCAAAGTCAGGACCAGAGCTCCCTCCAAGTAAACCATGGCCATTTTCATTGACGACAAGGCCCTGAGTTCCTTTGACAATGGGAACAGCTGAGTTTGCCAGGAAAGCCAGCATGTTAAGCTCCTCCAGGAAAGCCAGCAGCTTCCTAACTGTCTTTTAACAGTTGACAACAGCTTCCCAGCTGATTATAAACTTCTTCTTTTCTAGTTCTTCCTCTTATGCTGACAGCAATAATTCTCAGGTGAGCCTCCTACACCAAGAACCATGCTGGTTGAGTTCTGCTGGGTGTTACAAGTTGACTACTACTTGTTAATCTACCACAGCCAATGACTTTTGAGGAAGTGGGTTAGGAAATTTTAATTTCTGAGAGATTCCTAAGAAAGAGGCATGAGGCAGAGCAGTTGAAAATAGACTTGAAAGGAAGTGAAGAGGCCCCTTGCTATGCTTAGATCTAGGAAGAACAAAGATAGTTCTGGACTTCAGAGATAGTAATGTTTTCTGGCTTGTTGAATTTAAGGAAATCTTAGAACCTCTTTGATTTTAAATAAAACTCCATATTGTTCAGAAGTTTTATAAGGTCATCATTTTAATTTTTTGTTTGTTTTGCTTTTTGTGAGACAGGGCCTCCCTATGTAGTCCAGGCTGACCTTGCACTTGCAGCGATCTTTCTGATTTACTCTCCTGTGTGCTGGGATTTCATGTACATACCACCACACCTTGCTCATCATTTAACTTTAAGATGCTGTAGGGATGAACCTTGTTTTGTCCAAAATGCACACCTGGAACCCAGCATGTCTGAGTTTTGTGGTGACCTGGTCACTACTAGGTGTTCACGCACAATTACAATTGCATATTTTTTTTTCTTTTTTGCCGGAAAGGTTGGTTGGTTTCCACTAGATGTGTTCAACAGGACCACTGGAGGCTCCAAGGCTCAAGGGTGACCTCTGAGCTCTCTGCACCACAGGGGAAGTGCAGTCAGAAGGTCGCGAACAAGTAGGAGGCTCTCCTCCTATTTTGCTGTCAGAAGAACTTTTTTTTGTTGTTGTTATTGTATTTTAGGGAAGGGTCTACAGTGTGTTCAGGGTTTCACTACTAGATTGGACTTGTAGTGATCCACCTGTTTACAGCCTCCCAAGAGCTGGGATTACAGGCATGTGCCACTACACCCAGTCTCAATTGTAGTCACAGCATGCCCCGGGGTCAGGGCCAGCATGGCAGGCCCCGGGGATCGAACCCCTGACCCCTGTGCCTGCTTGAAGGTACTTTAATCCGCTGAGCTATTTGGCCAGCCAAGAACTTTTGTTTGTTTGTTTGTTTAGCTTTTCAATTCTGTTAAGTTCTATACAATGTTTCATTTAAAGACAAAGATTTTTTTCCATTCATGATAGATATATATTTGAAGCCATACAATTTCACTGTTTTTTCACTTCTAAAGATGTGATTCCTTTAAGTATAGTCCATGCACATATATACACATAGCATCGTAAATGTTTTATATGTATATATTGCCTTTCCCCAATATGACTTGATGTAGTGAATCACAAAAATACCAATTCAGTAAAGTAGAAAATCATTAAAAGAAATAGCTAAGCATTATTATAATAATAATGTATAGTGAGTTGAGAGAAGAGGTTAATTATATCAAACAAAAAATTCATACACATGGAAAGCCACTACATGACTCAGTCTCAGTTTGCCCGGTACCTAGTTAGTACTCAAGGCATACTAGATTTTTAATAAGAAAAAAACACTAAGAAGAAACTTGGTCCTCTCTCCCCAAATTCTAGGACAACTTAATGCATACAGCTGTATGTGAGAAGAAATATCTAACATATTAGGTGGGATCATTGATTGGTTTTACAA
>NW_004524591.1:9812056-9819268 GCF_000260255.1 Octodon degus | reverse complement strand
ATCCCATATATGATAACATCTCATCTTTATAAGGAAAAGAAAGGCCTAGAAATAGAGTTGGACTTTAGCCAGCATCAGGGAGAGTCAGGTGGGAGATTTCAAGGTGTGATTAAAGGGCTGAAGCCTATGTAAGCCAAACTCTTGATATCCTTGATGGGCAGGCAGGTCAAATGCCTTTCTGCAGGGATGGGGTGAGGGTCTCAAGAGAAACAACAAAGCAAGAACACAGCAGGGTAGAGACACCACTGTGTTGCAATATTTCCTACACTTGAGGAAGAGAAGAAAGCCAGGTTCCCAGCCAGCTGATACTGCTCAGGTTGTGTCACACCTGCCTTTCTGCCCAATGCTTCTCCATTATCCTGTGTTTCTTTCCATCACTTAAGTTTTTGTCTAAAATCTCATCTATCTCCAGTATTCCCTGATGTAAAATTGAGATGTAAAAAGGGTAAAAACTGATCAGAGCAGTGTGACATGGCACATTCTCTGGTTTTCGTTTTGTTGTGTTGAGACAGGGTCTTGCTATGTAGTCCAGGTTGGCCTTGAACTTGTGATGATCCTCTTGCCTCAGCCTCGTGTGTGTGTGTGTGTGTGTGTGTGTGTGTGTGTGTGTGTGTATTACAGATGTGTGAAACCACAGCCATCATTTCTCTGTTTTTCAAATAGACCCTATTTCGTTTGAGACCAAGAACCCTTCATTTTACAGATGGAGAGAGGGCGGCTCTCAACACGCAAGGAACATCTGCAAGTCCTAGAAGCACTGGCAATGGACCTAGAAATGGACCTATATCTTTTCTACCATTCTACAACATTAAAAATAGATTGCCATTAAAATAGTGAAGGCTTTTTTAAATGTATCTACTTAAAGGAGTGTGTATACAGGAGGTGTGTGTGTGTGTGTGTGTGTGTGTGAGCACACACTTGTGCATTTTTGTGAGTAGATAGACAGAAGATAAAAGACCAGAAATCATACTAGCTTCTTGATTTTTGGCCTCTATTGGCAGTACCATTGCAAAAAGGGAACTGAGAAACGCCAAACTTTCCTCAGACCTCTGAACTTACCTTCCAATTACAAGTTTATTTTCCCCTATTACGTGTCACAAAGCCAGAAGTGACTCTCACGGCCACACCTCCTTTCCCTAGCTTGGACATTACAGTAATCTCCATAAATTTAGCTATAACTTTAACAGAACAGCTCTTATAAAACCTCCAAAGCTGATTTTCTGTTTTCTTTCTTTTTTTTTTTTTTTCCATTTTTGTACTTGGTACAAGGTCTCACTCCTCAGCTTAGGCCCATAGTTATCTTCCTGTTTTCAGCCTCCCCAGCAGTGGATTTGCAAGTTTGTGCCACCGTGCATGCCCGCATGCCTGAACTCAGTCTCAGGCTCAGTGTGCCCTGCAAGGGGGCTGGTGCATTATGCGTGATGGGGGAGTAGGGGATCCAACCCTGGTCCCTGTGCTTGCCAAAGCAGGAGCTCAGTCCACTGAGTTAGCTCTCTGGCCTTACAAAGCTGATTTCTGAGGGCACTTGTATATATCCTATCTGCTGAAATGGGATGTAAGTTAGGGCAGAAATGAGAATCTAAAAAATTGAATAAAGGACTGGCCAGAGAGCTCAGTGAACTAAAGTGCCAGCTTAGTACAGCTCAGCAGCTGGGTTCAATTCCCAGGGTGCCATGCTGGCCCTGCTCCCAAGGCACACTGTGAGGGAGATTGAGATTGAGCATGGTTGTACATGCCTGCAATCCCAGCTCTTGGGAACCTGAGGGAGAATCAGTGAGTCTGATCTACACAGTGCGACCCTATAGACCCTGTAGACCCTGTCCTAAATACATAATAACAACAACAAAAATTTGTGTGGTCTTGGGACAGTTAAACTTCTTGCATGGCTACTGCTTTCATCCAGGCCAAATTTTCAAAGAGACTTCAGGGTAAAACTGTAAAGTTTTTTTGATCTAGATTTGGAAATCCCTGAACATTTCTTTCCCTGTGTTTTATTAGTTCTACAGGCCCTCTAGATTCAAGAAAATCTCAAGGACAGTTGCAAAGAATTTGAAGCCATCTGTAATTTAGCACAGAATCATCCCCCCCCCCCGATTGTTTACTTCTTAAATAAGTTACCTGCCAAAGCATGATATATTGGAATTTGAACAGAATCATAAAAATTTAAGTTGAACAATAGATAATTTTATAAAAATAAGAACAGATGGATGCACTATTTGTTTTGTAATTTGTATCAATCTTCTAAACATACCTTTATTAAACTAAAAAACCAGAGTTTCTCCAATGCTTAGTCACTAGTTCATTATATTTTACATTGTTGTGTCCTCAACTTGTATCTATGCCATCTTATTTATTATTGTTTTCTTTGGTAAGATAATAAAATACATAGCATCTTTATTAATAATACAACACACAGTCTTGTAAGATACTCCAGAAAAAGTGACGCTGAAGATAGCCGATGCAACCCCTGTTTGCCTGGTGGCCCTCAGAGTCCATTCCTTCCTGCTGTGCTCTTCTGTTAATTGGTTTCTCATGCCTTCAGAATGCCAGCCCAAGGTTTTAATTGCCAGTAAGTTTTCAAGGACATTACTCATCTCCTGTGTCCAGGTTTTGGGCCTCCTTCTGCTGGAATCTGTGATTCTAGGATCTTCTAGAAGCTCCAGGGCTCTAGCACAGAACTCTTGCTTGAATCAAACACCGATGCCATCATGTCAGATACCCCAGCTCCTGCCCAGGGGCACCAGTATGGCTCTTCCAGCCCCATAGGCAGAGCTCTTTGGTAGCCCTTGCTGCGGCAGAGCATCATGTCCTCATGGAGTTCAATCTCAGACACAGGGGTTGGCTGTGTTGACAGAGTGCTATGCAATGCATGTTACTCTGGTGTCCCAGCACTTGCTGTCTGGCACCTCAGCCAGGCTCCAGATACTAGCTGAAAAGTCCCTTCTTTATTTTTCCAGGACCTCGTGAGTCACCCCAGGGTACATTAGTAAGTAGCTCCCGGGCTTCTATACCTCCACCGTCTCATTTTCCTGGCTCTGGAGAGAATAGCTGCTTCCTGTAGGTATTAATAGCTCGTGAGCTCACATGCTGTTTTCTGCTCAGTCTTCTAAACATTTTTGTAACTAATCCCCTCTGCTTGAGATGTCTCATGTGGTTTCTATTTTTTGTGAAGAACCTTGAGTAATGTGGTAGGTGCTGGGCTGCTGGCAATTATTTGCAGATAGCTGTAAAATGTCCATTAAGGAAGAATACTCATGTGCTTCATTTAGCAGGCATGACAGAAAGGTGGTCATATGAGCAAGCCATTCATCAAGTATGACATTTTTTGTACTTTTGTTATTTTTTTCACTTATTTATAGTTCTGTGTATACAGCAGTGATTATATTTTGCAAGGAAAGACTATTTTCACGAAACAGAAAGCAGACATTCTTAGGAGTAATATGGGTTTCTCTTGCCAATGCCAAATTGAATTCTGTAGCAATAGAAGTCACAGTAACATGTTCACTGATTATTCTGTCATTAATAGTTCACAGGCAGATTCTCAAAACCAAAACTTTGGGTTATTATTGGGAACAAGAAAACTCGCATTCACAATGTTTCCATTTCCCTTGGTTTGACAATAACCAAAAATTTCAGTTTTGTTGTCATTTCAAAGCCTTGGAAGGTGCCAGAATTTCATGTTTTAGAATTATCTGCTTGGGCTTTGCAAATGGAAAACAAGCACAGCCAACTCCTCTTTGCACAAAACAATCAGCAGGAAGAAATCTCTGTTAGGTCTTGGCTCTTATATTAATTTTCCAGTTCTGCAAAGTCTGCTTTGTGAAAGCACTTGATTTATTGTCAGTATCCCATAATAAGTTATTAATTTATGCCTATTAAGTAATTATATACTAAATAATAATTACATAATTAGAACTAAAACCTTGGAAGGGTGGGTGTTGACATAGGGACTCACTTGTGGGCATGCAGACTGGCCTTGAACTCCGGGGGTAGCTAGGCTGGCCTTGAACTTGTGGGAAAAGATCAAAATGTTTGCAATAAAGAAAAATGAGAAGTTTTCTAAATTAAAAACTTTCTCGTAATTGCAATAACCTTTGCTACTTAGCAAAGAAAATGATATGGCATAATATATGTACCCAAGCATAGAAAATGGGTTTGCTTTTTTATTTATTTATTTATTTATTTTTAACATCATTTTATTTTGGCTTCTGTGGCTCTCCTGGGTGTATAATTATGTCAAATTTGATCATTGTCTTTTTATCTATAGAGTACTGCTTATATTCATGTCATAGCCTATGTATTCTATTTTGTTATTAAGTAAATCGGGATTCAAGACCAGCTTCAGCCAAATAATAGCTTAGCCCTTCAAGCCAGGTGAGGCTCAATCAGAGTGCACTTCTTTTTTTTTTTTAATATTTATTTATTTATTTATTTAGTTTGTGTGTGTGTGTGTGTGTGTGTGTGTGTGTAGCCAGCTCAGCCCACCAGGGGGCGGGGCTGGCTGGCATGTGGTGCTGGGGGATTGAACCGCGGTCCTTTTGCTTTGCTTAGCTTGTTCTAAGTAGGTGCTTTAGACCACTGAGCCATCTCACCAGCCCCACAGAGTGCACTTCTGGGGGCTGTTAGCTTCTGAGAGCTTCAAGGTCAAATGTTTGACAGTGATGGCCCAGCTAGGAAAAGAACTGGTTATTCAAATCCTCAGAGAATGAAATTTGAGGAAGGATATAAGGCCTTGAAGGAATCTAGAAATGCATTAGCTATCAAATCAGTGAAATTTAAGATAATATAAGAATGTTGAAAGCTTACAATTATCTAGTTTTCTTACAGTGAGGCTCCTTAATTCTTCCATGCAGCATTACCAAATAGGTGATAGACAATACAGTTTTGAGGAGCTAGCACACTTTGAGATTTTATTACACTTCATCTTGGGGTATGTTACCTGGAGCATCCTGTCTGGCCACCCTTTTGAGGATGTGCACATACATAGAAATGAGAGGACACCAATATATACCATTCCGGCTATCTCAGAGTAACAACATAAGACAAGATCAAGTAATACAAAAATGATTAATCTTCATTGTGGGAATGCTAAATAATGTCACAATGCAATCCAAAAGGAATAGGTTTGTAAGCTTTACTCTAGGAATATGTGCGAAACTTGAGTCATCCTGAGGCATTTGCTAGGCATTAGTACATTGGGCTCAGTTTTTTTTGTTTTTTTGGTCTGTATTTTAGGGAAGGGTCTATAGGATGTGCAGTGTCTCACTACTAGATTGTACTTGTAGTGATCAGCCTGTTTAAAGCCTCCCAAGAGCTGGGATTACTGACATGCACCACAATGCCTAGTCTCAATTGTCTCAGCATGCCCTGGGCGGGGGATGAGGGGCACCGCAGGCCAGGGGATTGAATTCCCAGCCCCAGCACCTGCTTGCAGGAGTTTTAATCCGCTGAGCTATTTGGCCAGCCCCATGGGCTCAAATGTTGCCTGAGTTGTTGATGCCTTATTTATGTTCTTGTGACAATTTAATTCAATCAGAGCAATATCATCCATGAAATTAAATTATTGTGGTTATTTTGAAAGTTCAGTTGTAGATTGAAAAATTTATAGTTATACCACTTTATATATTGCAAATTGTCCTAAGCTTAAGGAATTCATGAAATTTTAATGCAAAAGTACATTAATATTTTCAAATTTAAGGTCATTATAATTTTTTTCTTTTTAAACACTATGTATTCTCCAAAATTTATGCCCTGTTAAATTGATTATTGCTTATAAAATTAGAGCTAAAATGCCCTGCTATTGACTCAAGGAACAACTCCCCAAATATCAGTGACGCAAATACCAAAGTTAATGATTTGTTCGCGCTCCAATTCCCTTGCCAGTTTTTATTTGGAGCTTGTGGTGGCGGAGCTTATTTTTATCATGTCTAAGGAACCTATACTGATAGAATAGAACTCATTTTAAACATTACCCCTTCCAAGGGAAAATCTGAAGCATTTGGAGGGCCTCTCAAGGACAAATACTATTCTTCCAGAAATGAAGCTAACATCTTGTTAGCTAGAACTAGTTAATAAGGCCTCACCTGACATGAAAAGTGATCAGACAGCACAACCCTGGGAGAGAAAGGGAGACGACCAATGCAAGGCACTGTTGGCTGTCACAGCAGTAGGTGGTGTGACCCTCTGAGGCCACAGATGGGAGTCTGGAAAGGTACAAGAGAGACTTGTGTACTTCTCTGAATAATGTTCTATTACCGGTTGAACGTTTGGGTCTTCCCTAAATTTATATATTAACACCTGAGTCTTAATGTGATGGAACTAGAAGTTGGGTCTTTGGGAAGTACTTAGGTCCTAAGTGAAGAAAAAGGCCCATAAATAGGACTATTGCCTTGTGAGAACAGAGGGCTAGCTAGCTCTTATTGGTGTATCTTTTTCAACCATATAAGAGCACAAGAAGGTGACGCTTTTTTGTAAACCAGAAGAAGCATCCTCACAAAGAACCTGGTCTGCTGGCACCCTGATCTTAGATTTTGAACCTGCCCAATTATGAATTCACTACCTCTCTATGGTATTTGATTATTGAAACTAAGCTCCCTACTCTGTCCTGCTCTCTCTCTCTCTCTCTCTCTCTCTCTCTCTCTCTCTCTCTCTCTCTCTGCTTTCTGCACCCATGCTCTCTCTCTTTCTCTGTGTGTATGTGTGTTTTGTGTCTATATATGAACCAGTCGATTGTTTGGTTTAGAATTATCGAAGGTATAATTTAAAAGTCACCTGGCTACATTTCCAGGCCTTTCACACCGTGGTTGGTTTTGTGTTTGAAGGCAAGGCTCTGTGTATGCCATGTGGGCAATAGATTTGCAAGCCACTTAGAAAACCTTCACAGACTTCTGCTAGATTGGCCCAAAGCAGTTTATTTCCTATCAGTTTAGCATATTTCTTTCTCAATTTTCAAAATCTAAGATTAGGGTGCCAGCAGACCAGATTCTTTATGAGGTTGCTTCTTCTGGTTTACAAAAAAGCCTCACCTTCTTGTGTTCTTATATGGTTAAAAAAATAAATAAATAAAAAGGAGCTAGTTAGTCTTCTGTTCTGATAAGGAAATAGTCCTATTTATGGGGACTATTTTAACAATGTACTCAATAATTTTTATATTACTTGGTATTTATATTAATTCACTTAAGTAGTAAAGTTGCACAGAGATAAATATATTTT
>NW_004524591.1:9782805-9811906 GCF_000260255.1 Octodon degus | reverse complement strand
GGCAGGCACTTTTGCTGCTGAGCTGTCTTTCCAGCCCAGATTTCAACTTTTTATCTTTCCATTTTAATTATTCAATTTTTATGTTTATTAGCACATGTTTGCAGTATATACTGATTCCATTCATCATGGGGAGTTGGTGGACCTATGTAACACATCTTAATCCTTTTTACATCCCATGCTTTCCTCCTCCCTCCCCAATTCCTCCATCTCTTTTTCTTATTTTCCCAAATGAATCTTTGAAATATCTTCTTCCTTTCCCCTCAAAATATTATAATAAAAGTTTCTGAAATTGATCCTTTGACATTTTTGTTTTCATAAAACTTTTCTCAGTTTCTGCAAGTTTTAAAATAGCATTCCCAGTGAAGTTATGTATGATATATTGATCTTTCTTTTTTCAATATGTTTTGGTTCTTGTTTATTTTATTATTTAACCTCCTCTAATTAATATGATATTATATTTTTATGGTACTCTGACCAGTCATAAATGCACACAGTATATATTTTGTTAATTAAAAAATAGGTTTTTTTTTAAATGTTTATGATAAGCTAGCAATCACTTTATTTTTGGACTATTTTTCCTGTTGAAAGTTACATTTAGAAAGTTGTTGGTGAGGACCAGCCAAATAGCTCAGTGGACTAAAGCATCTGCAAGCAGGTGCAGAGGCCAGGGGTTCCATCCCTGGGCCTGCTGTGCCAGCCCTGCCCCCAGGGCATGCTGAGCCAACTATTGAGACTGGGTGTGGTGGCGTTCACCTGTAATCCCAGCTCTTAAGAGTCTGTAAGCAGGTGGATCACCCCAAGTCTGATGTAGTAGTGACACCCTAGACACTCTGTAGACCCTTCCCTAAAATAAAAAATAAGAAAGAAAGCTGTTAGTGGCAAATACAAATACTTCCTTTTACTTGTGCTCAAAAGGTCAGAAAACATCACAATTAGGAAGTACATTTAGCCTCATAAGGCTCAAAAATATCATCAGATTATAAGAAGTTATAGAAAAGCCATAGGAGAACATTAAAGAAGAAGGCAACCTGGGAGTCTCCACTCTGGCTCTACTGAGCTGGAGCAACTACAATATGGGTTTGGCAGTGGCTCTCACCACTTGGTGGTCACTGTGTGCTTGTTGTTTAGCAGTTCCCTCAAGAAGGCTGCCTGGTCTTCCTTGCTGGGGGCCAACAGCATTCTCCATGTATGGCTTCAGGTTTATTCTGGAGAGGTAGACTCAGAAGCAAGAGTCTAGGAGCTTAGCTCCCACTTCCTTTTCTTCCCAGCAGTATGATATTGGGTAAGTTAATTAATCTGTATGTAGCTTGATTTCTCTGAATACAACATGTAGACATAATGTCACCTTCTCCTACAATGTGTCTATGAAGGTTAGAGCGATGACAGATGCAGAGTACTTGGAATGTCGTCCGATGCAGAGCTTACCCAGAAGATGTGACCTGTTCGTAGCACGTGCAGGTGGGAGGTGACCTGCATTAGATGATTTCTTTCTTAGTTCCAGATTCCCCTGTTCTCCTGCTTTCTCTTCTTTTATTCTTTTGTAGTACTAGGGAATGAAGCCAGGGACTTGACCTAAAGCATTGCACAGCGCTGTTTATTTATTTTTAAAATTTTGAAAGAGAGCCTCCCAAAACTGCTCAGGAAGGCTTGAGGGTGTGATCCTCCTGCTTCAGCCTCCAGAGTGCTGGGATTATCAATTTGCACAAGTACATTCAGCTCTCCTATTTCCATCCCCCCTTTGTCCTATCATCTTAGTAGCAAATATTTTAAAATGTGAAAGCTAATTTTTAATTTTTCTGTATTTTTATTCTCTCGCCTTTAAAAGAAATCATATTATTTTATCTTTCTCTTTTTATGGATTAAAATCTGTTGAGAGAAATGTTTCTGTCTTCTTCCATATACCTTTTAGGTTCTCTTTCAGTATTAGCTTGTGCATACAACCCACTTGGAAGGGCCTTCTTTATTTTCCTGTCTGTTTTTATGATTACCTGCCATTTTCATTTGATTTATGTTGCCTTAGCTGAGTTGAATTCAGTGCTTGTTTTAGATATCATTTGAATAACAGAAAATGTATTTTTGAAAAATGAATCTTTTAATATGGCATTCTAAAGTTTACAGTAGATAAGTGGCTGGGATATTGCAAGAATTTAAATGAGTGATTTGTTTGGTATGAGTTTTTAAGTAGTAAGTTTTAGGTCTCCAGACAAATAACCACTTCTTGGTAATTCAAATTCAGTGTGCCTTTCTCTGAGGCAGTACTGATCCTGTTTGCTATTCACGATCTTGGCAGGAAGCTGAAAAGTAATGTGCACCCTACTCTCAGGAGGAGAGGACGAAGGTCTCTATGAATCACTCTCTAGGGCCTCTTGGTGGGGTTCTAAGTTCAAGTTTGGGGGTGTTCTTGTTCTAAGACTTGCACAGTAAGGTTTGTTTCACATCCTTATACATTTTTACAAACAAAGAATATGAAATATTAATTATTAAGGATTTTTTCTCCAGTTTCTTTTGACTGACCTCTATTTGAACTAATACCTGTCACAAGTTATGTGAAAAGATAGCATTAATTGCACCAAGAGAAAAATGCTGATTTTTTTCCAAATGTTTAATCACTATTGCTGAAAAATTACTCTATAGGGAGAGAAAACATCATTCCAGTTAAGGGAGTCATGGATATTATAAATCTCAGATATCTTGCATGTCTCTAACATATAAGGGGCTGAATTATTTTTTTCCCTTGCTGTAGAACATTCCTATAAGCAAGTTCTCAAGAAGCAGCATGAACAGAATTACACAGATGTAGAGGCAAGAATTTTGGTCAAATTATATTAGTAGTTCATAAAAACTCTTTCCTGACAACTTGATGAGATGCTGACTAAAATAAAAATGAAATAAAGGATAAGGGATGTAGCTCAATGTGAAGGCCCTGTATTCAATCCTTACTATTTAAGAAAACATCTTTTCAATCCCTAATTCCCCCTCCTCTTGTCCTTTCTCCTCTTCTTTACTGCTCTTCCTTCTCCATTTGTTAGTAAAGTAGGTAGCAAGGGTTTGAATTGTAAAATAGAAGGAAGATCTGTGATTGAAGTAGAAGTGGGAGGTAGGAGAGTGACAGGAAGGTTATAAATCCAATGATCTGAGATTTGGTGTCTTCTTCCTTGAGTATAGTTGAGATTATGGTTGTGTATTTGCAGCTAATTTCAGCATTAGGCAATGTGGGGGATGCTATCAGATTTGGAGTTTTTTAGATTAATATTGTAGAGGGGGTTGGGAGTTGAAAGCAAATTATTACAATGTTGAATGGCAAAAACCTAAGTAGATAGCGACAAGTGGGGACAGACGGGAGGGAAATAGTGCTAAGAGTTAAAGTCAGATATTGAAGCCTCCTGACTTGCGTAATTGTCTGTGTTGTGATATTACATGGAGACAGGGGTGTGGGCACTGTAAGAATGAAGATTTAAAAATGTAAGTTGCTAGTACTTTCTCATCCAGATAAGTTTTAGAATCATTCATTTGTACTAGCTTTCTATTTCTACAAAAGAAATGACCACAAGCTTAACAGGCTTAAAACAACCACCGTCTACTGGCTCACTGCTCTGTGAGAAGTCATTGTCGTGAGGCTCTGTCCTCCATGTACAGTATTCTAAGGCCAGACTTAAGGTGTTAGTCGGGCTAACCTCTTCTCCAAAGGGCCTGGGTAAAAATATATATATATATAAATTCCAAGTTTCTTCTTCTTACTGACCAATGTTAGTTCTTACAATTAAAACACTGAAATCTCTTTCCTCATGAGGCCCATGCTCAGTTCCTGCATTTTTCACTAAAATCCCCCTAAACTCTGCCACTAGAGGAAGAAAATTCCACTTTTAGAAAGTGACTTGATCAAGGTGGGTACCACTACAATAACTTCACTTTTGTTATACAATGTATCATGATTGTGCCTGAGGCATCTCATTATAATAGGTTCAGTCCTCACTCAAAGGAAGAGATTAGACATTATTAAAAATCACTGGGGCCATTTTAAAATTCAGCCTTCTATGCTAGCCTACTTTGATTAAGGATTTTTTTCTTTTGATTTAATTTGAAAGAATCAACATCTTCACGAAATGTGGACTTTCATAAAGTTCCATGTACTTTCTTTTCATGTAAGATTTGCAACATTAATTTTAGTGGATTTTCTATTTTATATTCATTATTGCTTAATGAATTTTTCCAGTACATTATCTAATTAACTTATCCTTGGCTTTTATAGATTTACCTTATGTCTGACTATCTAGACTTCTCAGCAATTATTTACTCAGTTACTTATTTTCTTGGATTTGCTAATGCAGCAGCAAACAGAAACACTGAAACATCACCCTGGTTTTGGAGGCAGATTTAACATCGATGGCCCTGGCAGGAAATCATGCCCAACATTTCAGGCCCAGATCTGTGTTGATCTTAGATTTATATAGGGTTTGCAAGCAGGACCAACAGAAGCAGAGTATTTTGAGGTTATTGATTGATAAAACCTTACTGTTTTATTGCTGATTGGCCTAAAAGAAAACTACAGCATATATGTTACTTTCCAAGACAAGTTCAAATTCCAGGTGAGCTCAGAGTTATGGGAAGCATGCAGATTCAAGGTGGGGACAAGCTGGAGGTGGCTGGGAACCGGTGCTTGAGATGTCATAGGAGCTCAATGAATGGTCAGTTAGATGGGGCAATATCTACCCACACTGGTGGAAGACAGGAAGACAAAGCTGCTCAAGGGCATAATAGTCACAGACCCTCTTAAAAGCTAAGGGTCTGTTTTCCTTGTTATTAACAATATCATGGTAGTTCCATATATAAAATTTTTCTCTTTTGTAATGTTTATACATTCATTTTTAATGTTTCAAAGGCTTGATTATGAAGTCTCTAACTAAAAAAAAATGAAGTCTCTAACTACTGTGTTAGAGCATAGCAATCATATCGACTCTCCTTCTGTTGTGTCTTTTGTTCTGCAAATGTATATTTATTCTATTAGACATTTTGTCACTGCTAGCTGCATTGTCTCTGGAATATCATTGACAATTTTCCGGAGGACTTGTTTGGTGTTCATAAATTTCTTAGCATGTTCTTAACGTGGAAATACTTCAATTCCCATTAATTTTTAGATAATTGTGCAGGGTATATGATATGAATCTAACTATGACATTATTATATCTTGAAATAAGACACTCCATGCTTTTTTGGCCTGTAAGATTTGTGTTGCAAAGTCTGCTGTAATTCAAATGGGTTTACCTTGATAAGTGAATGTTTTCTTTTTTCTAAAAGTTCTTAAAGGGCTGGCCAAATAGCTCAGCAGATTAAAGCACTTGCAAGGAGGCACAGGGGCCGGGGGTTCGATCCTGGGGCCTGCCCCCCGGGGTGTGCTAAGATGGCAATTGAGACTGGGCATGGTGGCACTCACTTGTAATCCCAGCTCTTGGGAGGCTGTAAACAGGCAGATCACTAGGAGTCCGATCTAGTGGTGAGAACCTGAACACCCTGTAGACCTTTCCCTAAATAAATAAATAAATAAATATTCTAAGATGTGGTCCTGGTGTTAGTCTTCTGGTAGTTTTCCTGTGCTGTGTCATGGAGGGATGCTTTCCTTATCAGAGCTTTTCTTCTGCATGTTATTTTGTCATGTTAAATTCTTTCCCCATATCTCTAAATTTTTTTATTAATTATAGAAAGAGGTTTTTTACAACATTGTGCTGTCTTCTGAGCTTTTCCCAATCCCATAACCTGACATTAGTCTTCCTTGTCATCTAGCAGCTATTAGATCTATTTTTCAAGTTGCTTTTATCTTTTTAGTTTTTGACAGGGTCTCACTATACAGTTCAGGTTTATCTTGAGCTCACTTTGCAGCCCAGGCTGGTCTTGAACTCGCAATGACCCTCGTGCCTCAGCCTCCACTGCTGGGATTGCAGCTGTGCACCACCATGCCCAGCTTCTTTTGATGCTTTAAAGATATCTTTGGATAATTGATCTTTGACAGCAGTTGGATCTTCTTGTTCTGATACTGTTTTCACATTGGTCAGAACAAACAAACACATTGTTAGAACAAACACAACACAACCACAAACAAATACAATATTTTGCTGCACATATTTTCAGTAGAGTTACTAATCATCTGAACTTCAGCTTAGAACCCTTTTACTGGCTCTTTGCTAAACTGGTCATTTATGTTTTGTATAATTTTGTTTAGCTCAGCTTGCTTTGCATTTGTGTCTTGTGTAAACACCCTGATTATTTGGTTTATTAAGTCCATTATCCATGTAGTCATATCTTCTTTTATATGTATTTGGTACAGGGTCTCACTATGCAGCCCAGACCCATAGCTGTCCTCCTGTTTTCAGTCTCCCCAGTGCTGGGATTATAGGCATGTTCCACCACACCCAGACTCAGTAGAAGGCTCACTGCACCCCAGGAGTGGGGCCAGTGAGGCATGCAGGACCAGGGATTAGTTATACCTTCTTTAAACTCATTGAGCTCCTTACTGGTCAATTAAAAAAAATATTCTCCTCTGCTATCCTTTTGAATAATTCAGTTACTTGCCTTTGATTTCCCTTCCATCACTGTACAGTGGGTCAGCTTTGGAGAAATTGAGAGCTTTTGGATGCAGTTTGTTGACTTGTCTTCTCATATTTCTATTGAATTTAGTTGTTGTTTCATTTTGTTCTCTTATGGTTGATGTTGCATGCTGACGTTAGTGGAATACTTCATTGCTAGTATGGAGACCTCTTTGGTTAGTGACTGCTTCTGAGTGCTGCAGTCTGTGTGTTCCGAACTACTACGCAGGCCTAGCATTGGTCCCAAGATCCAGCCAACTCCACTTATTTGGGAGGCAGTGCTGAAGTGTGTTTGTGCATCACCCAGTTGTATGGGAATACATTACAGTGTGGGTACTGACACAAAGGTAATGCAGATATTGGCATACACAGAAAAGCAACAAAATCAGCAACAGAAAATGGGTCAAAGACAAACTGGATACTGACATAAGTTTAGAACAGGAATGTACCACCATAACCCATAGCAAATAATCTATAACTATAGTACAAAGGCTAAGAAAAGCAAATATTGATATTCTGTAAATATTTATTAAATGTAACAGTTATACTTCCACTAACAACAGAATAGTATTGAACAGTATTAGCAACGAGTTAGCTAAATATTCACAAAGCTTAATTGCTATACTTGTGGGGCAAAAAGGGACAGGGATGAGAAAGGAAGAGTTTGAAAGACTCATTCAATGGAAGATGAGAAAGAGGAGGGAAACTGATACAAAGGACCCTACTGAGCAAAAGGTAACTAGTAGCATTAAACAAAAGGAACAGAACATAACAAATGAGAAAAAAAGAGTTTAAAAGAAAACAGAGGGCTGGCCAAATATCTCAGCTGATTAAAGCACCTGCAAGCAGGCGCAGGGGTGGGGGCTTTGATCCCCAGGCCTGCCGTGCTGGCCCCATCCCCGAGGCCCACTGAGAAGGCAATTGAGACTGGGCATGGTGGCGCACACCTGAAATCCCAGGTCTTGGGAGGCTGTAAACAGGAGAATCACTACAAGTCTGATGTAGTAGTGAGACCCTGAATACCCTGTAGACCCATCCCTAAAATACAAAAAAAAAAGAGAAAAGAAAACAGAGAGGAAAACAAAAGGAAAAAAAAGGAAGAAAGCAAAGAAGCAAAAGGACAAAAGGAAAGAATAGAAAAGGAGAAAAAAAATCACAATGCTCCCATAACCAACCAAAGTGAGTAAAACAACAATACAAACAAAACATCCTGTCCTTTGGAATAAGTCGTTTGTTTTTAAAAAATGTTTTACTTATTTATTTGGCACAGAGTCTCACTACACAGCTTGGACTCTCAGTGATCTGCCTGTCTCAGCCTCCCCAGTGCTCGGATCACAGGTGTACGCCATCACCCCTGGTTTCATTCTCTGGCTCAGTGTGGGGGCAGGCACAGCATGCAGTACCAGGGATTGAACCCATGTCCTTGCACTTGCCAGGCAGTCAGTTAGGCTGCCAAGCACGTAGACTGCCGAGCTACCTCCCTGGCCCTGAACGAGCTGTTTCTTTCCAGCATCTGATGTTTTGTAATCCAGCAAATCTTAATTTTTCCACCTAGCTTTACATCCCGTTGTCTTGTGAGATGCTCCTGTTTCAGAGTTCCCTCTGTCTGTATGCCCCAGACCATGGCAACAGTTCAAACTGAGGCGTGTCTTTGCTGAGCTGGTAGATGGAAAAAAAAAAAAAAACGATCAGACCACTCTTCTCGGCTGGATGTGGTCAGTGGAGCTGCTTGTTACAGCAGACTGCTCAACTTTGTGCCAGCACTTTCACATCCGGCCACCCTTGAGAGCCACACCTGCCATGCCTGGTTTCTCTCCAAGGAATCTAGGACTAGTACTTTCCTGGCTTGAATTTCTGAGGGCCTACAGCCTGTACCTGCTTCATTGTTGTCTCATATGGCTTTTTGCACCCAGGCATAGTGGAGAGTAACACTAGAAATCTTGAAGTGAAGTTGTTCTAAGGCTCAGTCTTACACAACTAATCTCTTCCCAAAATGCACCATATTGAAAAAGCTCTGACAAGATGGCAGGCAGTGCTCAGGATTTCTTCCTGTCATTTATAGTATCTCTGATATTTTCTTGGGGCTAGTGACACTGTTATTTTTCCCAGAAGCTGCCAACTTTCTAGGGTTCACCTTCTCCCCAGCGTGTTGACTTCTTGCATGATCAGGTTGGTAGGTTGGTCAGTGCCTCTGTACTTAGAGCCAAGAGATAACAAAATACAGAGTGGGCTTGGAGTTGGTGAGTGGCTGCTCCCAGGACATGGACTCTATGGGCAGAGAGAGTTGGCTGGGAAGGGGGAAGCAGTGTCTCAAGGGGCTGGTGCCACCGGCTTGTTGGACTCGCTATGTGCCATCTGCTCAGGGCATTGTGGTGTCTTCAATTTTAAGATGAACCTTTGTTTGATGTAATACAAAAAAAAGTCAACTAAACTCTGACATCAATTTTGCATGCAGTTTGATTTCAGAGGTGTTTATAAGACAGAATATGTCTTAAAATTGCCATCTGCGAAACCAAAGTTGCTACATAAAGTATAAATTAGTTCAAAAAGAATCTAAAGAAGGGTAACAACGTTAAACTTGAAAATATTTTTTACATACATGGATTAAATAGCAAAGCTCTGACTCACAGAAACACAAACTAAATGAATTGCAGAAGATTTTCAGTTTAAAAATCATGATCAAAAATTTTTATTATCCTTCCTGCAGAAACTTAAAAGTAAATCTGGTATAAAATAACTGCAGTGTGTTTGAATAGCATAATTTAAAAAATGATCTAACAGATAAAAACTGATAGGAGCTTCCTTATTATTACAATTAGCTACTTGACTTTATACACTCAACGTTTTCACTTTTTCCAGGACTTATAAGTTTCTGTGTTAAAATAATTGCAGAGTCACAGGAAACTGAAAGACAGCACAAACCATACTGGGCAAGTTTCACCTAATTTTTCTAAATAGATCCAGTTATGTTATAAACATAGCACAGCATCAAAACCAGGAAGTTGACATTGGTGTAGTGTGTGTGTGTGTGTGTGTGTGTGTGTGTGTGTGCCTGTGTGTGTGTGTGTCTCTCTGTGTAGTTCTTTATCATTTTACCACAGTTGTGATTAGAATCTTCAGTGCGGTATGAATATCCATGGAATCAATATACACAATTAGCACACCATCACCAAACTCTACCTGTTGCTCTCCCTGCATAGTTTCATCCACTTCCCTTCCCCTTGCTATCCTTATCCTCTGACCACACTGATCTCTACTCCACTTCTAGGATTATATCATTGATAGTGTGTCGTGTGGATCATGCAGTGTGTGACTTCATGCGACTACCTTGTTTCACATCATTTAATGGACACTAGTTCTATTCTTTGTTATTGATAAAGAGCAGTCAATGGTGTGAATATATCATAGTTGATTTAATCATTTACTCATTGAATAATTTTTGAAACTTTCCAGTTTATGGCTATTAAAAATAAATCTTTATGAACAACTATATAAGAATTTTTGTAAGAACATAGATTTACTTCCTGGGATTTAGTCTCAGAAACATGATTGACAGACCATTATGACAAAGGCATGCTTAGTTTTTTTCTTTCAACATTTTTAAAAGCTAATCTTTCTAGTTATTTATTAAGTTATCTCCATCTTTAAACTAAGAATGAAGGAGCATTGCGAAGAAGTCTGGATTTGTAGATAAGTAGACTTGGAGTTGAATGTGGCACAAGTACCGTCACTGGGAGCTTTGGTGCATTACTTTATGTGGCCACAGAACTACATCATTACTTCTCACATGTGAATCTCTCTAATTTAAATAAATGTTGAAGGACCTCAGAAAGGGCTGTTGTAGAGTCTGAGTCTAGCGCTGCTCTCTGCCTTTGAGAGTTGCCTTCTCTCTGCAGCTTCAGCTCTGATGACCCTTCTCCATGTTCCTGAATAATCTTTGCCATATTCCAAGTAGTTCTGAAGGAACTTTTTATAGATGGGCCAGATTTCCATCAGATTTTATCATTGGGGCCAATAATCATATTAATAACTTTTAAAAGGGTGAGGAAAAATAAAAATATGTGATTTCCAGATTAAAGATAATGACAGAGTGTTATCAGGAGAAACTGACATGCTATATCAAAATTTTCTCAAGAGTTACCACTGACACAGCTACTAAAATTCTAATATTTAAATATAAGTATGCATGTAGCACCATAAAAGCACATTAGTGTATATGGAATTGTTTACAAATGCTGACTTTACAATACATTTAAAAATCTACCAGTTTACCATATACTGTATGTTGGATGCGGCTATCCTTGCAAATAATACAGAATGAGTATTATATTTTACATTTCTTGATCAATATTTTTGAAAATCTATCTTTGCTGCCATATTGTATAACTGATAGTTCATTGAAAGGAACAAAAACTCCAAAACTGATTAAATATATGTATATGTATATGCGTACACACATTTATTTTATGATACTAGTGGTAGCATTTTTATTTTTAATGACTATTGGAGTCATGTATCAAAATTTGGAAAATGATATTTCTAACCCTGCAAAGCAAAATCTCATTGAATTAAGGGCTTTACAAAAGAAAAGTTAAAGCTATAAAAACCAGAAAAAATTTAAAAGCTAATATTTATTTTAGCTTGGAGTAGAATAAGTCTTTCCAACCATAAATATATAAAAAGAAGCCAAGTCAAAAAAGATTTGTCAACATAAAAGTTTGCGATATATGTATATAATATCATAAAGCAAAAGAATGATACTGAGGCATGATATTTATGATATGGTATATATGATGCAAAAAGTGTGGTCTTAGAATTTTATGATGTTTTTAATAAGAAAACTATGAAAGTGGTAATCATATATTTTGCACAATATATAATAAATGATCAGAAATATAATTATATAACTTAAGGTTCAATATAATAGCATTAAAATATATTTTGCATGCTGATATACTGTGTGAATTTCTGTGCAATTTTGCACCAAATATAAAATTTATAATAAATTGTTGATATATGAATGAAAATGTTTTGAAATGATGGATAGTTTTTAATATAATGAATATCAATATTAATTGACATCCGGAGAAACACACAATTTGTACATTCTTTTACTACGTGCTTTACATTTCCTTTTTGGTGGTTGGTTATGCACATATATTAAGAAAGCGGGAGTTGAAATTATATACATAAAACATCAGAAGAGTTTTTGAGAGGTGGGAATTTATTGCATTTTGCCCTATTAGTAATTCTGCAGGTTTTACATATTTCTATACTCATGAGGCATCATGTTGTGTATTTTATTTCTTGCTTTTGTAACCATCATTAAATTCTTAGCAATTTGCTGCATTGTCACATACTTTTTGACCTTGGCTTTGTTGGTGATGTGACGTTTATTTAACTATCCTAAATATTCTCTCTCATACTTGAATTCAAGCAGGTAATTTCATTGTATTTTAACCTCAAAATTTTAAAAGGATTTCACATTCCTTTCTTGAACTATGTTAAGCTCTGCCAGGTGCTGACAGAAGTCTCAACATGATTATTGCAAATGACCTGCTGTCTTGCTCACCCACAAGTGCCCTTAATTCTCTTTTTATCTTTAGACACACATTGCATGTGTGCAATATCATTTAATTTTAGTAATGCCACTTGTATTATTTTAAACTTATGAGTTATGCCAAGTGTTGGGATCCACAGATACCTCAGGGAAATTTGGGAGTTTTTGTTTGTTTGTTTTGTTTTTGTATTTTAGGGAAGGATCTACAGAGTGTTCAGCGTCTCACTGCTAGATCAGACTTGTAGTGATCCACCTGTTTATAGCCTCCCAAGAGCTGGGATTACAGGTGTGTGCCACTCTGCTGAGTCTCAATTGCCGTCCTAGTTGGCTGAGCTATTTGGCTGGCCCAGAAAGTCATTTTTTTTTAATGCTGAATGCTATGTTGTTTATTCATCCATCCGACCCTCTATCAACTTAATCACACATTTGAGCCATATTTAAAAACAAGGAATATGGAATCTACATATGCAAAGGCTTTATAAATCCACTTTATAAATGTTCTTGTTTGATGCAACTGTGCCCCAAGAAGGTGGAGTTCTTTCAGTTTCAGAGTTTCCCAATCAGATCAAATATAGTGGGAGCAGCCATCCTAGGTAGTTCTGAAATAGGCTAATGACAGTGTATCTGGAATGGCTACACTGCATACTAGAGGCTGCCGTTTGGACCAAAGTGGAAGGTGACCAGGACACAGGACCAGACTGTCTACTAGTGCAACAGGCTTGTGAGGACCATTTGAAGTGGATGATGCTAGGATAGAATGCATTTTTAAAACTAGCTGAACACAGGTTCCATCCCCAATGCATATTTTTTAGTGAGCTAGAAAATTCTACCAGGAGCATAAGAGAATGTTTGGCCTAAGCTATAGATGGAAAAAAAGGTTTTATTAAGAATAGAATTTAGTTACTTAACTAGTCACAATTAGTTTCATGTAGATTTTACAATTCTAAGAGCAAGTAGGTAAGGAGATATGAATATCCATGAGAGAGAGAGAGAGAGAGAGAGAGAGAGAGAGAGAGAGAGAGACAGAGAGACAGAGAGACAGAGAGACAGAGAGACAGAGAGACAGAGAGACAGACAGAGACAGAGACAGAAAGCTTTGTCCCCTAAAGCTGTGTTCAGAAGTACCTAAGCCTTGGTCCTTAGACTGTGCCAGGAAGCACCACATCATAGGGAAGAGAGAAATTGTGTTCCTTTATGATCCTGAAATCCTGTTCTCCTACAATGTCCTAAGAAGCATTTTTGTCAGTGGCAGAACTGCCTCCAAAATGAGCATCTTGAGCTGCTGTGCCTTTTATCACCTCTGATAAAATAGTCATTATAAAACAAAACAGAGTGAAATACACATACTGTCATAATTTTCTAATTAAAGCAGAGCAGCTCAAACTTTCTATGCGTCAGAATCTACTGTGAGATCTTTATAAAAATAAAGATGCCTGGCTCCACCCACTTGGTATGGTTTCTGAGTACCTGTAATTGCTTAAAGCTCCCAAGTTGATATGAATGCAGAGGAACCAGTTGAGAGTCAGTATTTTAAAGTGTCTAGATGAACGGTCAGCAGTAGTAAGTGAGTGAAGCTCCTCTGCGGCTGTCCAGGGAGACCCTGACCTGGCACCAGGTGGTGCTGTGGGTACAACGCTGAGCCTCCTTCCGGTCTCTCCAGCTGAGCTAAGGCTCCAGCCAGCCACCGCAGAGCAGCAGGGGGTCTCAGGAGAGAGCAAAGCAACTCCTGACTTGGAGCACCCCTCCTGCTTTCAGTGAACTCATGGTGAACAGAAAGAGTTCCCTCTTGGAAAGGTAGGTAGTCACTTATGACATGAACAAAATGTGAGCAATCTGATTACATTCTGTATGTTTTTAGTTTTCTGATTCAATTAGAATTTAAGAGCAAAAAGTAGATCACAAAATAGAATCAGTTATTTAAATTTAATTATAATTTAAATATTAAAATTAAAGTCATCCTGTACATATGGCTTCATCTAGTTTTCTATCTACCTTTCTCTCTATCATCTGCCTATCTATCCACAATAAGACGGTAGGTATGCATATATATTTGACAAAGAGTAAAACATTGAAAAGAACATTGTGACTTCATTATTCTAGACAGCAGCCCTGGGGCCAAGGCTGGGTGAAAACCATTACATTTTATTTCATAAGGAATGATAAGCGGGCTTATGATATTTACTTTAATCTTTACTTAAATTTTCATGATTATCACTTTTTGAAGTACATTTTACTCTTTTATCAACTAGAAACACACATATTGAGATGATGCTTAAACCCATGAATTCAAGTCAAATTCAGTCGCTTTGAAACTTTATGTTTAATTTGAACACAACGCTGTCTCTACTGTGCCCCAGTGCCTCTGCTGCCCCGGTGCTCTTTTCGGCAGGAGTGACGGTAACTGATGGGAAAATGTTCTGTGAGGAGAGCAGAACGAGATACGGGGTCACCTGTGTTTGAGGCTGCCTGCATTCCTCAGGGCGTGAAGAGCCCTGGCAGGGGCTCATGGCAAAGTCATTTTTCAACTTCATCTCTGGTAACAGTGGGAGGGATCCAAAGAAAGGAAAGGGAATCACCGTGCCATGCCCCTGCTATGATACTTTACTGGATACTTTCAGGAGCATGATGAAGATTGTGGGATTATTTGTACTCATAATAATGTTTTTATTTTAATTTACTTTTTAACATATGGTAACCAGAGTTCCAGAAATGTAACTTTCCAAAGTTTATACTCAAAGGTCTGAAACAAGAGAATTGTGACTCCTATGCCTGTGTATTTAAGCAAAATTCGTTTACCTAGAAGCAAAAAAGAGGTAACAACACTACAGGTCAAGAATAATGAGTGTGGGGCCAGGGAGGTGGCTCAGTAGAATAAGCACTTCCCCAGCAAGCACAAAGGTCTGAGTTCAATCCCTGGTTCCACAAAAAAAAAAAAAAAAAAAAAAAAAGAATAACAAGTGCAAGCCCATGATTTCAGGGGTTCTTTGAAGCAATGGAAATTTTCAGAGTATGAAGTGTATGAGAAAACAATAAAAAAATTAGGCTCAGTTCCTTGAAATTGAGGGCCCATAAGCTCAGCTTCACTGGCTACCCTGGGAGCCTTCTGATTCTGCCTCTCCTGGATAGCAAATTAACCTTTGTAACTTTGGAACAATGCAACCCAGAAAACTTCTCTTGCATTTAAAGGCCACAGGAGAAAAAACAGTTAGGGTCAATCATTACACAACCAAAGTCACATCCAACAACTCATATAACAATTAAACTTGTAAAGTTACCAGGAACAGGTTCTGCAGTTAATTTATTTCTAAGAGTTTGCTAGGAACATCTGTTGCTTAGAGTTAATACTAAGAGACACATCACTGGGAATAGTTTATGGCAACAGTGGGGATCTTAAGTGTGTTCCATAAAACATTACAAAAACCCCTGCTATTTAGCTTGAGTAATTTGCTGCCCATATCATAGTAAAACATAGAGGAGTAGAATGATCTGCTCAAACACATAGAGCAGTAGAATGATCTGCTCAAACACACATTTCTAGTTATTTAATTTTCCCAAGAAAAGATGACTCTTGTGTTTAACTTAGCTGATTGAGTCTCCAAGAGAAAGAGCCACTCTGGACACTAGGGTTAGAATATCTAAGTCAGTGTGGCTTGAAACATGGCAATGAGTTCAGGTGAGTGGATCTAAGTCTAGCAGACTTTCCTAGACCAAGAGGTCTTTCCAGTCCCTTTACAGATGCACCGGACATGTATTGTTTTATCAGGACAGGGAGGCAGGTAGTTGCTTAATGGGATCCACTGCTGCCTGTGGCATTTGACAGAATTTCTCTCGGGTAGAATGATATCAAGACATGAAAAGGTTGCACTACTGAACCCACTGTAAAGGATGGAGCTAGGATTTACCTGGAGTTGAGTATTTCCTTTCCATTCTGCTTCATTCCTTGCAATGTTGAACTTCTGCTAAATAGTTTACTTGTTGCATTTGGTCACAGGGAAGCTTTTAACTAATAACGTTTTCCTAACTGTGATAGCTTTAAAAAGCAAAGGGCTAAACTCCTGGCTCTAGTGTACTGGAATTTACCAAGTGTACTGAAATTTAGAACATGTTTGTGAAATCTTCCTACCAACTTTCTTCAAATTTGACCCCTTTATTCTCCTACCTGCTTGTTGTTTTCCTTTTTTATGAAGAATAATATCCACTCACTTGTTTCAACTCATGTTATTAGAATAATTATAAGTATTCCCAAATTCTTTTTAAACTAAGCAAGGTGTGTGAATGTGCATGAATGTACATGTGCATGAAATTAACATAGTGAAGGAAATTCAAATTAAAAGATGTCTGCCAGTAATCATATATGCTTAGGTGAATATGAAAAGATTGCTTGTTTACATATATTTACATATAATATATTTACACACACTACATATGAAGCCTATAATACTCTCTTAACGTCTATCTTGTGGACTACTTGCTGAATTTTCAAAAGGAGCCCTGCCCATTTGGCAGATGCTGATTGTAGAGCTCTGTTCTGTGGGATGAAAGGCAAGATGCTTTGAGCAAGAAGTAAGGTCTAAACAAGCAAGACTGCCCTGGGCAGTGGACGTGATTCTCTTTTGCCTTATGTGTATATCACATGTGAAGAATCTTTGCTAGGAGGTATGACGGTAGCAACCACAGATCTGGGGACCACCGTGCTGTGCTCTTACTGAGTGCTAAGATCAAAGCATTTACCACGTTTGCTTTAAAATCTTAAAATCTAAACTTAGAAGGGCTGGCAAGATAGCTCAGTGGAGTAAGTGCCTGCTTAGGCAAGTGCAGGGACTGGGGTTGGATCTCTGATACCACATGCCATGCTGGCCCCACCCCCAGGCACCTTGAGCCAGTGACAGAGTCCGGGTGTGGGGCACACACCTGTAATCCCAGCACTAGGAAGGCTGAAAACAGGAGAATCACTATGAGTCTGAACTGCATAGTGAGACCCTGTATAAAAAAAATCTAAGCTTGTATTACTTTTACCATTATATAGCATCAGGATGTAGAAGAATTTGATGAATTTATGAATATGGCTAGTGCTATAGTTTGGGGGTTTTCAAGGAGGCCCAATTTAATACAGGGCACATAGTTTATAGAATTGTTTTATGCAAAGAATCATATGCAAAGAGAGTGCAGGAAATCTGTCCACACACCAGAGATCAAAATTATAGCTGAAAGCCTGGATCCCACGGGAGTGCCCTGCACAAGTCCAGCTGAAGACCTAGAGCCCATAACAATGTCCTCCCTTGAGTCCAACAGGAGGCCTAGAGCTCATGGCAATGCCTGATGCAGGCCTGTTTCATGGATCTGCACTGGGAAGGCCCAGAGGTCAGTGGCAGATGCTAGAAAGCCTGGGCTAGCAGGATGAAGGACTGTGCTAGCGTGTTAAGGGATCTGAAGTAGAGCAGAAAGCACCACTCAATTAAGAGCCACAGCTATCCTCAGTGACAGTGAATCCCAAGCTCCTCCACTAATGAGGAAAGCCAGTGCAGCAAGCTTCTCTAGGACACTGAGCCATTCACCATCTTCCCCTCTGGAGCCAGGAAGCAATGCCTAAATTTAGAACCAGAGTTCTCCCAAAGTGAACTGTAGCCATTCTCAGTGACAGTAAGGACCCAAGCTCCTCAGATGAGAACAGCCGAGTTCATCAGGAAAGCCAGCATGACAAGCTCCTCCAGGAGAACCAACAGCTCCCTACAGCTTCTCAACAGCTCCCAACAGCTTCTAGACTTCCTCCTCTCCAGTTCTCCCTCTTATGTTGCTGGCAAAAAATCCTCAGGAGGGCCTCCAACACCTAGCAGCATGCTGGTTCAGTTCAGCTGGATGTTGCAAGCTCACCACCAGTTGTCATGCCACCATAGGTAGAATTGTTCTCATATGCTTCTTTTTGCTTATGGAATTTCAAATCTGGCAATGACAATTTGGGGCCCAGACATAGCTCAGTTGTATAAGCACCTGCCTGGCAAGCACAAGAACAAGGTCCTGAGTTTGATTCCTGTTACCAAAAAAGAAAACAAACAAACAAACAAAAAAAAAAAACACACGACAATTTGATTCTTATATTTTCCATGGATGAACTTAAGCATTAGGCAACTCAATTATTTTCTCTGCAGCTTGGTTTCATTACTATAAAGCATTCTTTATCTGAAATAATGTTTTCTCCCTTTTTTCAGGACCCTATATAATTTCAACTGTTTTTCTGATCCTAAAGGGTAAAGACCCTCAAACTTGTAAACCAGGATGACAACACAATTTGCTGTGTCCGATCAAAAATGAAAATATAGGATCCTTCATTTTGAAATATATTGAGTAGTTCAGCGGAGGCCATTCTGAGTGTGGATCACAGGTACAGATCACATGCCCATAGTGTAGATCCTGCTGATTTGGGGAGATTTCTGAGACACGATTGTAGCTTCTAATGTGTTCTGTTTGGCACCTCATACACTAAAATGGGAACGATACAGAGATGACATGCAAATTTGTGAAGCATTCTATATATTTTTTTTTTAAATTGAGGACTCTAGCAAAAAATACCTAGGGAATAGTTTCAAGTTTCATTTCCTTTTTGGAAGAAAAACTCTGACCTATAGGTAGGAAGCAGTATGGAGCTTAGTACTTACTCTCTTGGCCCCCAAACCATTAAATTTAAACATTGCCTTTGCTATAGTACTTAGAAGCTTTTACTCTTGGCTATAAAAAGTTCCAGTCTTTATTTCTGTCTTTAAACTGGAAATAATGATAGAACTATTGCAAGTAATACATCCATGAATGGTACCAAGAATGCAACACTCTCTTTTTTATATTATTCTATAGAAACCTGAGATTTTTCTTTCTATTATCTGTTGAGAGTCCTTTACAGTTTTCCTTCTAGCTTAGAATTTCTGGAGACATTTGTTGCTACAGCTTTAAGCCACACATGCAGCCCTGTCTGAACTGCTGTTCTTTTGCTGGTTTGTGTTCACTAAAATGTTGCCATGTTGTACATTTTTTGTAATTTTTCAGAATGTTAATATCAGTGATAGAAGGTTAATAAAATGTAAATAGGTGACAGACATCTTCACTTGGTAGTGTTAACAAGATGATATATTGATAAAATGTACTGAGGTGCCAGGGATAAAGGCATCATAGAAATTTTTGTTCATTTTTAATACTGTCTAATGCCCAAGGCTACTTGAAGATCTCTGTGAAAAATCCTGTGGAGCCTTTTTCGTTAGGGACAAGTGTCAGATGAAGTTTGCCTTGTTGGACATCAAGTCTTAAATATTTGGTTAGAATGATCAGAGGTAATAAACACTCAAACTATATAATAACTGGTATTAGGATAAATATATTACGCATCAGAGAGTGCCAGTATCCCTTCAGAAAATGCCCAAGGGATCAGAGCTGGCGGGACCACACACACGATGATGACATCCAGTAATACCATGAGCATCACTGTACACTGTGATTCTGAGCCATTCAGACCTTCTATGCAGGTTGCATTTACAAAGCACTGTAAATGCATTTAGATGGATATGAAATTATGGAATATGGAATAAATCAAAAACCTATTGGTTGTCTAGCAAGCACTCTCCTAAGTGATTTGTATTTGTATTTAGTATTTGGTGTCGCCTACAGAAGTTGCAGCCATTATGAATATATTGTAATATCGCATGGGTCCAGGATTAAGTAGAGTGAGGATCTTGGAAAGAGATCCTCAGATTCATAAAAATGTTTGAGGCCTGAGATAATTAAGGACCAGTTGGAAAATTCATTGATAATGGCTAATAATATCAAGTTTCATTATATGACAACTAATATATACACTTTGATGAACATATTTTCAAAACATAACTTAAACCACGCTGTTTCCCAGGTCACTCTTTTCAAGCACAGCCCCTCTTTTCGCCCTTTATCCCCATAAACAATCCTCTGAGAACTTTTAAAAAGTTTTATAGTTGATAAACTTTCCCAGTTGCACAAGTTCTAAGCAGTAAGATAAACAAAAGATTCCTTGAAGAAAAAAACAAAAACAAAAAACACATTAGCAGTGAAAAGTATTGAAGTGACTGTCCCAAATAGCAGACTGCTCCTATCCTTTTTACTCATTCCAAATATAAAGACTGACTCATGCGTCTCTAGACAAAGTTTTTCTTTCTTTTTTCTTTTTTAAAATCTTGTTTTGGACACAATTGCCTGGGTGTAATTGGAAGAAAACCCCGGGTGACATGTGGCTGGTGCTATTTGCACCTGTGTAAACAAACACTGCCCCCTACAGGTCAGCATCCTCTGTCTTTGCAGTCAGGAAATTTTCTTCCTGTACTGTCTCTTGTGTGCTCACAGAAAATCAATCAAATCAATCAATCAATCAATCAGTGTTATAGCTTATGTCTAAATGTTCCACAAAGTCTCATGCAGTTATAGGTGGGGCTTTTTGGAGATGGCTGGATCTAGAGTGTGTGATTGATTCCTGGTGCAATGTGGAGGTGAACGGTGTGATTACTAAACTGGTTCACTGATTGATTTGGCACCACCCTGATCTCAGGTCTCCTGCAGAGGGCAAAAAGGGACAGAAAGGCACTGCTAAGGTTCCTTGTTGCCTTGCTACCTCGTGGGCACCGTGAACTGCCTCCTCTGTGATGTCCCTCTGTCAAGGTACCCTGCCTTGGAGTCAGCCAATATGTCTAAAGCTTCTACAAATTGAGAACTAAGTAAGCCTTTGCCTTTTAACTCTAGGCATTGAGCATTTTATCTCAGCAACAAGGAAAGTAACAAAGACAATAAGTCAGGCTTTCCAGATTCAAGATGTAGCATAGTGTCCACATGTGTGTGCAGAAATATTGTGACTTGTTGGGCGCAACCAGGGTGTTCACCACAGAAGTTTATAAAATGTGGTTCTCAACATATGCCCCTTTGAACCTTAGAATCAACACCACTTGGCAACTTCGTTAGAATTACAAGTTCTTGAACACACTTCAGACCATCTGGATCAGAAACATTGAGCAGGGCCCAGCAGGCTGTGGTTCATTAAGCCCTCCAAGGGGTTCTGATTCAGACTTAGAACACCACCTTAATGATGATCTGCTTTGGTGACAGGAGAAAAGGATAGATCACAAAGGGCCTGCAGCTAGCACTTTGTTTCTGAGATCCGATGACCCTGCCGGAACAGAGCTACCAGGAGTACCTTTCCTGGGTTTTAGACAGTTGACACATTTTAACTTTATCTAATTGGATTACAACTATTTTTCACATTCAGGATTATGTGCTCCAAGGGAAGGTATTTTTGCATTATTACTCTTTCCACATGATTTGAGAGAATTTATGTAGATTCTGAACTGGCTTTCCATTTAAAGGCTACTTTCTCATTTTGGCAACATTTTTCTACTTTAATACGTTTGTGTCAATTTAATTTGATTTGGTAAATTTTGCTGAAGGACTTTTTCTACCTCAAAGTTTTGACTACCTGTGGTGTGGACTTTTAGTTTTGAATATAATATTTGGTAAAAATCAACCACAGAAATTTGAAGGAGTTGCCAGGAAACTTTAGGTTTCAATACAATTTGCATATTGTGCAATTCAACTTTTTACTCAGTCTACCAATGCAGTTTCCCCTGTGAGAGAAAGAAAATTGTTCCTGGACTATTTGAGTTCTTATATCAGCTTCTACTTTTTGCATTCCTTTATTTGTCATGTCTGAAGATTTACTCCCCTTCTTTTCTTGTCACTTTTTGTCTCTTTCCCCACTCATTTTTCTTTTCTTTCCCCTCTTTAGTTTCTTCTTTTAAAACATTTTATCTTTTTCTCATATATCAGGACAGGCTTTTTATTTCTCTTAAAAATAAAAATTGAACTTCTTTGGGGTAAATCCCTTAGTATTTGTTTGGCCCTCACTGCATGGTTATATCTCGCTACTGAGATTTGTTTTCCACACTGGAAATCAGATCTTATGTACTTATTTTTTGATGGGGATTTGAGGCTAAGAGAAATTTTTTTTTTAAATAAGGCTGAATCTCAGTAAATGAAAAACATACTCAGCAGGTGTTCTTATTTTTTGTAGTAATTTATCTGCTTTCATAGCCTAATAGTACTCTCCTCTATTAATATGTCACAATTTATTCATTCATTCATATTGCAAACTATATTTTGATAGGTTTAAGTTGTTAGTAGTATAGTATAATGAACTTTCATGTGTACATCTTTTTAATATATATATTTAAAAAGACCTTGCATATATATATGCAAGGTTTTACTAAAGTAAATAATTTGAGTTAGGTTTTCTGGGTACTGCTCTGTCAGAATCTTTTTAAAAACATTTTTTAATTTTTGATTTTTAATTTTTTGAAGATGGTACAGAGTAGTTTTGCAACAAAATTACAAATGATACAGAATTTCACTAAACAAAATAATATGAATTACACAGTATTTGCTATATTGCATAGTGTTGTCTTCATATTAGTTGCTCATATTACCCAGATGTATGCATGCAACAGTGGAAGAATAAAGAAAAAATATAAGAAAGCAAGAAGAGAGTAAAAGGAAAAAGAATTGAAAAAAGAAGACAAAACAAATTAAGAACTAACTGCTCTTTTCCACAGACCAGTGGAAATCTACAGTATAGCTGTCCAAACCATCCTGCTTACACATATAAATATATCTCCTTCCCCCACTCTTTCTCCTGTCCTCCTCAACTCAGTAATTCCTTCCTTTTGAACAGGTTCGTTTCCTTGACCCAATATCTACTGTACCCTTCAGATTTTATTTTCTCTTTCAGGTTCTCACACTAAGGAATTAGGGATGGCCAGATAGCTCAAGGACTGGCCTGATAGCTCAGTGGACTAAAGTGCCTGCTTAGGCAGAGCGCAGTGGCTGGGGTTCGATCCCCAGGCCTGCTGTGCTAGCTCCACCCCCCGGGGCATGCGAGATGGCAATTGAGACTGTGTGTGGTGGCACACGCTTGTACTCTCAGTGCTTGGGAGGCTGAAAACAGGAGAATCACTATGAATCTGATCTGCATAGTAAGACCCTATAGACCCTGTCCTAAATACAGAGAGGAAAAAAAGGAGTTAAAACTATGTTTGCACATGTAAGGTTAATTTATTTCACATAAGGGCATGGTCTCTAGTTGCAACTATTATCTGATAAAAGCCTCAAATTTATAAGAATGTTTTGTAGATAATGCAAGACTGACTTCTGAATGAATGATTGTGCCATTTAATACTTCCACTAGGAGTGTCCAGGATTTCCTTTTCCCCACATTTTTCTTTGTAATTGGTACTGCTAATTTTTGCAAATTTAGTAAGTGGTAATTGTGCCTCATGTGTTTTCATTTTGTATTTGCCTAATTACAAGTGAGACTAATCACATGCAAATGTGCTGAGCATTCATTTATGTTCCATTCTTAGGGACAATGCTTGTCTATATCTTTTATCAAAAGTTTCTATGGTGTCATTTTCATTTGTAAATTTGCAGGAGTCTGATATATTTCGAAATCCCATTACTTTGCTTTCTCAGTCTTGAGCATGTGCATTGTAAATAAGCTCTCTTAGTGTTTAGCTTGTGTTTATACGTTTTGTAGATGATGCCTTTGATATATGGGGTTGATTTACCATTTCAACATTTTATAGGATGCATTTTGTTTTCTCTGCCTTATTTAAGAAACACTACTCTTCAGATAGCCTCTTCAGATTTTAAGGTTCATAATTGGTTTTTGTTTATTTACACTGTGTGTGTGTGTGTGTGTGTGTGTGTGTGTGTGTGTGTGTGTGCATGTGCAGCCTTCTCCCACTAGTGGAACCACTAGTTTCATCACTGTCTAAGAATTAGCTCATCACTCTGACACTACCCTGCACAATCCCTGTCAGATGTTGGGTTTCCGCATGAGTGTGTATCTGTTTCTGGGGTCTCAGCTTCATGCCCTTTGGCCTATTTTTGTTGCAAATCCACAATGTCTTATTTAGTTCCTATTTATGATTAATGTTGATATCTGGTAGGTGGCATGTATTACTTTTGTCATGTTCTCTTTCTAAATTATCTTTTTTCTAAATTATCTTGAATATTTGCTCCTGATTTTCTATATAAAATATGTAACAATTTTAAGCATTTATAAGCAAATCAACATGCTTCAAAACAACATGCTGTACACAGTAAGCATGTACAATTTATAAAATGTATTTATATACACCATATATAAGTGTTAAAATTATTTTAAAGTGAAAATAAGCAGTTACACATTCATATATATCACATAATTTTTCTTAGGTTTTTCACTGCAAATATAGAAAGATTAGATGAGAATTTTTATTTTTTATTTTTTTTTTGCCAGAACCAGGGATTGAACTCAGGCCCTTGCGCTTGCCAGGCAGTGCTTATCCTACTGAGCCATCTCTCTGGCCTCTAGATGAGAATTTTTAGATTTGTGGTACTTAGTCTTCCAACCAAGAAGCAGAAAATCTTCACTGAAGTTTCAACTTGCCATTTTCTCTGGTTGTTCTTAGAATTTTCATTGATTACTTTTATGGGGTCAGTTGTGAATTTTTGGGTTTACTCGCTAGTATCAACCAGTATCTGAGCATTTTTCAATAGAAACCTTATACTTATTTCAGAATATTTAGATCAGTATTCTATCAGAAGTACAGGATTTGTGCACGGTCTTTTTAAACGCAGCTGTCTACTTAAGTAAATGTGATCATTCTGAGTTTTTCCCCCACTGTCAATTTACATTTGAATATGTACTTATGAAAAATATGTATCTGTTTATGTTATAGGTGAGAAAATGCTCATCAGTGAGAAAGCCCATTTTTGGTCAGGAAGAATTATGCAAAGTAGATCTGAAGGAAATTTGGCTAGCATGGAAGACCAAACGAACTCCAAAAAGTACAATATTACAGGTACAGAAATTTGTAATTATTGAAACTTTTCATGTAAGTAAATCAAATAAATCACCACAAGTACTGAAAGTCTACTTCTAAAAACTTTTATTGGAGATGAAAAGAAGTATAAAATCCCAATTTTACAGAAATAGCTACCGTGTCAATGAAGATATATACAGAAAAGCCACATTAACAGATTACAAAAGTATAATAAATAGGCAAAAATTTAATTAATTAATGAGTGACATATGAAGTATATAAAGGGTACCTAAAAGAGATGGTGTTGAGCCAACCTAAAAAGTGTTGATGGAACAGAAAAAATGAACAGATCCTCAGAGCAAAGGGAGAATTTCGGGAGAGTGAGGATAGCTGAACAGAAGACGAGAGTGAACATGAGACAAATGCTATCTTTCTGTTTTCAAAATGGATTTCCTAAAATTTAATATATAACGCTTAAGCTTATTTATCTCAAGATGATAGTTCTACAAATATTAAAAATATCTAGCAGTTTACTTCATCTCTTTCTATGAAACGTTAGCAATTTGGTTGCTCATTTTCTCTACAATACCAATTTTTAAAATTTTAAAACACCAGTTTTAAAAACTGCGGACGAATTACTAATATTTTCTGAGAAAGGCCAAGTGTCAGTGGCTCTGAAGATGAAAAACTGGCTTCAACATTGTAGAATATATAGAAATTCTTGTACTAGAAACATGAATATGTATTTAATGTGCATCTAATTCTTAAAACACTTACTTTGCAAAGTAATTGCATGTTTCCATTTTTAGTGATTAAGATCATTCTTTGCTCTGCAAGCTTGGAAAAGCTAGAAAAATTCTTTCTACCATAGTCCCAGCAGTGTTCTATTTTTTCAAGGTTACTTTTCACACAAAAAATTAAATTAAAATTTTTTTAAATACAAAGTTATCAAAACTATTCTAATAAATCACTGATTGATTAATTTAGTGTATTGATATTCAATACATATAGTTGATATTTATCATATGTTGAATATTATCTGAAAAGGAAAACACGAAATTAATATTCTAGATACAATAAAACTATTCACTATTTTGAAAGCCTTAATAATTGACTGAATCATTCACTTTGTTCAGAAGTTTGCTTTTATGGAAATAAAACATAAAATATTAAGGTAGTGCACACTACTGAAGCTAATTTAAAAGGAAATGTATTAAATATGTCATCTACAGTGTTTGACAGTTATTTATTTAGTTTATATGACCATATCTTACACTAAAATTATCTACAGTCAAAATAACTTGATAGAAAATTTCCCTTTCTCATTTCATGCAGAATTGACCAAAAATAACATTAAGCTTGAAGTAACTAGACTACTAGAGATCACAAAGCAAAATGAAAAATTTTTTACCATATAGGGAAAATTGGTTGTTTCTTCCATCACCTCACTTTTGTTTGGCTTTACTTTTGTTTACATGTCAAGAATGCCAAGACCCTCATTTGCTTCACAATTGGCCAGATGCTTCTAGTCTTCCTGGTAATAATGCTTCCAAAGCTCGCAATCCATTCTGGAATGAACTATCTGCTTCTAACCCATTTTTGGATGACATAACTCAGCTAAGAAATAGCCAGCAGAGAGATCATGTTTCCATCTTGAAGGAAGATCCTTTTCTTTTTTTAAGAGACATAAAAACCGGGGATTCTTTTGATTCCTCTGGTGATGAATTTGATGTGCATAAGTTGTTCAGGCATTCCTCCTCAAGGAGATCGGGAAGATCCAAAAGTGTTTCAGAACTTCTAGACATTTTAGATGACACTACCCGTCCTCATGAGAGTATTCACAATTCTGACCAGATCTTAGTGCAAGACTTAGAGTGGCTTCAAGATGAAAGGGAAGCTTATAAAATGGCTTGGTTAAGTCAACGTCAGCTGGCCCGCTCCTGCCTGGATTTGAATACCATTAATCAGAGTCCGGGATGGGCCCAGACACAGGTTGCAGAGACCACTACAATTTGTAAATTAGATCACCAAGGAGGGTCTGTACAATTACCTGACTCAGACATCACTGTTCACGTTCCCAAAGGTCATGTAGCTGTGGGAGAATTCCAAGAAGTCTCACTAAGGGCTTTTCTGGATCCTCCCCAAATGCTCAATCATGATCTTTCATGCACTGTAAGCCCTCTTTTGGAAATCACATTAAGCAACCTTAACACAAAGGAAGCTATTCTGCTGGAAATGAAAATAGGGGCTGAAGTGAGAAAGGATCCTTTCAGCCAAGTCATGACAGAAATGGTGTGTTTATACAGCCCGGAAAAAGAAGGCCCTTTCAGAGCATTAAACATCTGCTATATTTATAAAGACACCATCCAAGTCAAGCTAATGGACTTCAGTCAGGTGATGTATCTAGTGATTGCTGCCCAAGCAAAAACTGTTCAGTCACCAGCTGCCACCATTTGGGATTACATCCACAAAACCACCTCAGTTGGAATCTATGGACCCAAATACATCCATCCTAGCCTCACTGCTGTTCTTATTGTCTGTGGACACAGCTACATGCCAGGAAAACTTACAGTCTCTGATATTAAGAAGGGTGGGAAAAACACATCTCCAGTTGTATTTCAGCTCTGGGGGAAGCATTCGTTTTTACTGGACAAACCAAAAGATTTAAGTATTTCCGTCTTTTCGTGTGACCCAGATTTTGAAGTAAAGGTAGAAGGAGAAAGAAAAGAAATTAAACAAAATCAGTTGGAAGCCGGCGAAGTAGTTCATCAACAATTTCTGTTTTCTTTGGTTGACCACAGAGAGATGCACTTGTTTGTTTTCCGTGTTCAGGTGGACACTCACGACAACAGACCAGTTGCGCAGTTCTTTATCACATCACCTGATCCGGCTCCAAACTTAAAAAGGCTCTCAAATCTGCCTGTTTATTTGAAGAAGGAAACAGAAGTGAAATCTGCTCCTTTACTGCCAACACTGCCTGTTAAGTATCCCACATTCCAAGATAAAAATTTGAACTTTACCAACTATGGTGTGACGCTAAAGACAGTGCTAAGACAAACCAAGCTGGACTACTTACTCGAGTATTTCAAAGGAGACACAATAGCTCTTCTTGGAGAAGGGAAGGTAAAAGCCATTGGGCAATCCAAAGTGAAAGAATGGTACGTGGGAGTCCTCCGAGGTAAGATCGGACTTGTGCACTGCAAAAATCTCAAGGTGATTTCAAAAGAACAACTAATGCCTGTGTCTGACAGTATCTTTACAACCAGGAATCTTCTTGAACAAATTGCTCTGCCCTTTAAACGACTGACTTATATATACTCCGTTGTATTAACCTTGGTGTCTGAAAAAGTGTATGACTGGAAAGTTTTAGCTGATATCCTGGGTTACTCACATCTGGCACTGGAAGATTTTGATCGAGTACAAGTGAGCAAAGAATCAGAAAGGGTTTCTTACGTTGTAAAGAAGTTAAAGGAAGATTGCCATGCTGATAGACACACGAGGAAGTTTCTTTATGAACTCATCGTGGTGAGTACTGCTTGATCATAGTAGTGTACCTGCCGCACACAGCATTACCAGCTTGACCAGGCCAAACATATGAGAGGAGAAATTTCTAAAAATGGTCACAAGATACATTGCAGCTACTTTAGAACAAATGCAGAGCTTTTCCTACAGGATCATATAATTGGATTTTTAGATTTGTGATTCAGTTTTGATTTCCTCAGAAAATAAATTCCCAAAGATTATCTTTTAAAGGAAAGATCAGAGGCTCTGTTTGTGCAGGAACTAAAACTAAGACATTTTCTCCTACTCTCAAATATTTAGGCCTTAAAGGATCAGAGAAGTTCTATGACATGAAAGTAAATAAGAAGAAACTTAAGCAAAACTAAGTTGGCCATTGCTAGAAGTCCATTTAGCACCACAACCTCCTCCTCCTTCTCCTTCTCCTCCTCCTCCTTTTCCTTCTCCTCCTCCTCCTTTTCCTTCTCCTCCTCCTCTTCCTCCTCCTCTTCCTCTTCCTCCTCTTCCTTCTCTTTCTCCTCCTGCTCCTCCTCCTTCGCTTTCTCCTCCTCCTTCTCCTCCTCCTTCTCTTTCTCCTCCTCCTC
>NW_004524591.1:9774448-9782589 GCF_000260255.1 Octodon degus | reverse complement strand
CCTTCCCCTTCCCCTTCTCCTTCTCCTTCTCCTTCTCCTTCTCCTCCTTCCCCTTCTCCTTCTTCTCCTTCTTCTCTTCCTCCTCCTCCTCCTCTTCCTCCTCCTCTTCCTCCTCCTCCTTCTTCTCCTTCTCCTTCATCTTCTTCTTTCTAATATTACCAATGTCCTGTAGTGGAGCAGTTTAATTCCTCTTCTGTTTGTAATGTATCAAAATCTAGCAATGATATTGCTAATTCTCTTCTTAATTTTCACTTTCTAATAGCATTTCCACTTTTTTTAGCTAGTAAATATTCATACCTGTAAAAGACTTAGAAGAGACTTATAAAGAAATGTTTTGTTTTAAAATTTAAAATCCATTAATTTATAAAAAATAAAAAATTAAGAACATATTTTAAAGACCATATTTCTTTTAAAAATTATAAAAATATAAGCATATAAATGAAAATGATAGCTAACACTTTCTGAATAGTAGCTAATTCTGAAAGCCAGTGACATAGAAGAGTGAAATTATACAAGCAGGCGTCCAGTGAGGAATAAAGTAGTAATCAAAGTAGAAAAAGAAGGCAAAAGGGTTAGAGGGGGATTTTAATCTGTGACATTAAAAATAATTTATATATTGAACAAATAAATATATTAAAGAAATAAATCCTATAGTTCAACATTTTTGATAATTCTACAGTGACGCTAAAAGGAGTTAAAATTTAAGCTATCCATTATATAATTAGAAGTGAGTATTTTTATTGCAGCGTGCTGCATTTACACTTCACTTGGACCATTGGAGACTGTACGATCTCTGATGTGCAGCAAAAGGTACAACGTGTTTTTCAATAGCTTGTCATTTTTTACAGCTCATGCTCAGCATATATCCCAAAGCTTTGAATCAAAGCTGGCTTCCTTCTGTTCATTTTGGTTGACAAGAAGTTATATTAGCCTTATATCTAACAGTTAAGCCTGATGATACTTGTATTTCTTTTTTTCTTTTCTTTCTTTTGTGGCTGGTTCAGCCTGCTGTGGGGCTGGGCTGCCCTGGCATGTGATGCCAAGATTGAACCATGGTCCCTGCATTTGCCTAAGCTTGCCTAAGCAGGTGCTTTAGACTGCTGAGCTCTCTTGTTAGCCCCAATACCTGTATTTCTTGGAGGACATGATAATTAACAATTGACTAGGTGATGAGTGATTGTAGAAAGCTCATTCAAGAGACTAGTTCCTGAGGGGGCCCCCAAATGCATGTCCTTCTTTATTTAGTGAAGGATTTGAGAGTTTTGTATGAAGGAGGATTAGGCCTAGCCATTGACTGAAAGTGAGCATGGAGTGTCAGGTTGTTTCTTTAAAGTTTACTGTGTAGTAGATAAGTATTTTTCTTGGACTGTCAATTAATTTGAGCAGGCTGGCCCCAAATTTGGAATTTACAAGAGGATTTGATTCTTTTATATACTTGACACTCAGCAAAGTCTTTCATCATCTGCCATAACCTTTATATTTATTATGCAGAGTTAAACGGGGTGATACCATCACTCCATCAATTTTTTAAATCATTAAGTAGAGATATTGAGTAACCCATTTGAAGTTTTATTCTTTGTGAAGGCTTATTGTAAGCTTAGGCACCATAACCTCAAGTGGAAACTTATTTTGCTCAAAGCAAAACCTGAACGAGACTGTAGTATAGCCATACCAAAAGCACCATCAGGAGCCTTTTGGCTCAATGTGGCTTCTCATGGAAGTCCTAACTGCCCAAGAAAAATGCATGGATTGTGCAGCCAATGTACAAAAACCACAGGTGTTCTTTCTAATTGTATATTTCCATGGTAATGCACACTCCATGGATTCAACGGTTGCCCAGCTTGGTTATTCACTTTTTACTTATTCTTTGCTAATGGGAGATAGAGGTTCTGAGCAGCAATAAATAATGAACAGCAACTAAACACTTTTATTTGCTTATTTTGAACAATGAATATATATTATATATATATACATATATATACACACACATATGTATATATAGTATGTATATAAAATATATTTGAAACAAAACAGAAACTTGTAGAATGGTTCAAAACATACCTGGTGAATAAAAAAACTCCCATTCCCAAAAAGGAAGTAAAGATTTTGATGGTTTTCCATTTGGCCATTTACCAGAATATTTTATCTTTAATATCCTGTGTATTATATTTAACAAAATTGCATCAGCACTGAGAGAGACCATTGGTTATTTTAAAATTTATGAACGTCAATAATTTCGTTCAAAATTGGAAAGTCTTACTTTTATGCAGTAAGAATGATAGGAAGATACAGACTTTTTTGGAGATGGGGAAAGTGCTGGAGATTGAACCCAGGCACTCATGCATGCTAAGCATGCTGAAATTCTAGGAAGTTATACATGACATTTTGGTAAAAAATAAATTAATGTTTACCATCACCAGTGATTTTGCTCTTTGGAGAAATCCTGTAGCTAATCCTCTGGTAAGGTAAGAAATTATTTTTTGTGACTCAATTTTGAATTAATAGATTATCAATTGTTGGAATGTCAGTACTTTTAGAAGTGTGTAGTTCACTCTCCTCCTCGTACAATTAAAGATACAATGACACACTGGTTCAGTGACTTACAATTGGTCATATAATTAGTTACTGATTTAGTCCTAAACCTCTTCTAATTTTAAATAATTATGTCCACTATAGTCTTGTTGAATTTGCTTTCTAAGAAATCAATAATTTAAGCTTCAGAAAACTCAGTTATATGTGTAGATTTTTTTAAAAAAGAATTGCAATTTCTAGACTATGTAATGAAATTATTAACTTAAAGAAACCCAAAACATTTTTAATTATGACACATAATTACTGTCACAGGCTCTGCTAAAAATGGACTGCCAAGGGTTAGTAGCACATCTAATTCAAGAGGCTGTTATTTTGACTTCAGCTGTCAAGCTTGGAAAAGACTGGAGGGAACTCGCTGAAAAGTTAGTGAGACTCACAAAGCAACAAATGAAGGCATATGAAATTCCCCACCAAGGAAAAACTGGTGATGTTGCTGCTGAGGTGAGATTTATTTATTTATTTATTTAGTTTTCATTTGATGAAGTAGTGAACAGTTGCAGAACAAATGAAATGTGTGATCAAGCCGGTAAAACAAGGAAACATCCAGATCCACTAACTGAAATCACTACTTCTGTAACTGATCAAAATTATCTGAAATATCCATACATTATTATTAAGAGCCTTGAAAATATATTGATGGTTCCCCTTGAATCTCATATTAACCTGCCTCTGGTAAAATGAACTGATTAAATGGGTCACTAATAGACAAGGGAATAAAAACTTGAAATACAGAACAATTAAATTTTGAAGGGAAGCAATTGGCCCAAGACAAAGCAAGGGTGGAGAACATTAATAAAATGTTCATGAGCCTCAGACATTGGCTTATTCATTTGTCACAAACATTGCTGAATGACAGGAAGGAGTAAGCGGGTGGGTCATGTGAGACCCCTGGGCGTGAACAAGGGAGACATCTTGCATTTACAATCATCCCTACACTGTTCATACATTACAAACTACAGATACCAAAGGGAGACTGGCAGAGCTTATGACAAATTAAACTTTTGTTATGTAAACGCTATTGTTTTTTACATTTTACATTTCATTGCTACATTTAGATTACATAGTGACACACTCATCATAGAGAATTTGCACCTGCACATAATACATCTGGATTCTTCTTTTCCCCCAATCTCTCCCCATCCCTTTATCTTTCTTCCCCCCTTATTTACAAAACCTTTGATTCCATTTTTCCCACTTATTGTCTTTTTTTCTTCTCTAGTCCTTCTCCTCCTCTTTAGTTCCACTTCCAGTTTAAATGTTTCTCTTACCATTTCCCAGTGTTTATTATACGATCTTTTATTTTTAAGAGAAAAAAACAATAAAAATAGCACAAAATTTCAAAAAAGATAATAGGAGAATGAGTAACAATGGTTAGCACATTGCTATTGTTATATTCAAAGTAGTTGCTTATATTACAACATATAAGCATGAAAAATTGATCAAATGATATAAGCACAAGCTATTCTATAATAATAAATATTAGCACTATATTTATGTTAACTATTTTGCAAATTCATATATATTTTTTCCCTTTGTCTTTGTTCTTTTCTCCTTTCCCCCATCCCAACTGTCCTTTATTTTTGAACAGTTTCTTCCCATTTCTCAGTAAGTATTGCACATGTTGGATGTTACTTACTCTTTCGGTTTCTTATACTTGGGAGGCAGTATGATGTTCATACGAATGAGATTAATATATTTCACTATGAGTATGGTCTCTAGTTGCATCCATTGATCTCTAAAAGCCTCAAGTTTATCCTTCTGAGTAGTATTTCTTATATAAAAATAGCACAAGTTTTTCATACATTCCTTGGTTGATGGACATTTGGGTTGTTTCCAAGATTTAGCTATTATGAATTGTGCTGTTATACATAGATACACATATATCACTGTGGTATGATGTTTTTAATTCTTCTGGGAAATACCCAGAAGGGAAATTGATGAGTCAAAAGGAACTTCTAATCTTAACTTTTTGAGGAATCCCCACCCAGATTTCCACAATGGTTGAACCAGTCTATACTCCCACAAATAGTGCAGAGGGTTCCATTTCCCCACACCTCATCAGTATTTATTATTGGTTGATTTCTTCATGATAGGTCTCCTTTGGTTCCATATTAATTTTAGGAATGCTTTCCTGAGACCTGTGAGGTATACTGATGGCATTTGATTGAAATTGCATTAAATTTGTGCAACAGTTTTGAGAGAGTGAGGATGGCCACTTTTACAATGTTGGTTCTTCCTGTCCATGAGCAGTGGATATCCTTCACTTTTCTGATATCTCCATCTCCTTTTTCAGAGTACTGTAATTTTTAAATGTATAGAACTTTTACTTCCTTAATTGACTTATTCCTAAGCATTTCACTTTCTTGTATGCTATTGTGAAGGGGTAGTTTTCCTAATTTCTCTCTCAGTGAGTTTGTTGTTCATGATAGGAATGCCATTGATTTTTGAGAGACTCAAATTTAATCCAGCTACACTACTGGATATAGTTATTAAATCCAGAAGTATTTTGGTGGAATTTTAGGGGCCTTTTATGTAGAGTACTGTGTCATCTGTGAATAAAGACAGTTTAACTGCTTTCTTGTCTAATTGCTCTGGATAATGTTTTTCCAGAACTATATTGAGTAGGAGTCGGGATAGTGTACCTCCTGATCTTGTTCCCGATTTTCTAACAAAAGCTTTCAGTTTTCTCCCATTTAGTATGATGTTGGGTGTTCATTTGTCATAGATAGCTTTTATGAGGTGGAGATAAAGACTATTTCAATTTTCTGTAAGGATTTTTTTGATGAATGAGTGATGAATTTTGTAAAAAGCTTATTCTACATCTATTGCAGTGATCATGTGATTCTTTCCTTTGGCTCTGTGAAAATGGTGTAATACATTTGTCAATTTGTGTGTATTGATCCATCCCTGCATTCTTAGGTGAATCCCACTTGATCATAATCTCTCTCTCTCTCTCTCTCTCTCTCTCTCTCTCTCTCTCTCTCTTTTTCTTTCTGTATGTGCAGGGTCCCACTGTGAAGCTTGGACTTGTAGTGATCCTCCTGTTTTCAGCCTCCCTAGTGCTGGGATTATAGATGTGTGCCACCAGGCCTGGACTCTATCACTGTCATAGTGCACCTGGGAGTGCGACTGGAATGGCATGAGGTGCCTGGCCTTCGCATTTATCTAAGCAAGTGCTTACTTAGTCCACTGAGCTATCTCACCAGCCCTGGTCATAATATTCTTGATAATTTGCCACATTCTGTTTGCTAATATCTTATTGAGTAGTTTTTTGTCTATGTTCATTAGGGAGATTAGCCTGTAGCTCTCTGTTTTGACTTGGGCTTTCTTTGGTTTTGGTGTCAGGGTAATACTTTCCTCAAGGAATGAGTTAGGGAGGATTTCTTCCCTTCCAATTTTGTTAAACAGTTTGAGGAGTATTGGTATTAAATCTTCTTGAAATTTCCTTTAAAATTCAGTAGTAAATCTGTCAGGATATGGGCTTTTATTTATTTTTAATTTTTAAATTACATTTTCAATCTCATTAACTAGTGTTGGTTTACTCAGAATTTTTATACCTTATAGATTCAGCTTTTGTAATTCATAGGTATCTAGTAATCTCCATTTTTTTCATATTTTCCATTCTGTGAGAGTAGTTTTTTTTTTTAATGTATTTAGTACAGGGTCTCACTATGCAGCTCAGACTCCTAGTGATCTTCCCCTTTTCAGCTTCACCACCCCTGGGATTACAGTCATGTGCCACCATGCCCAGTCTCAGTGGCCAGCTCTGTACACCCAGGGGCGGGGCTGGCAGGGCATGTGGTGTAGGGGATCAAACACTGGTGCCTGCACTTGCCTAATCATGTACTTAGTCTACTGAGCTATCTTGCCAACCCTGAGTGTAAAGATTTTTGAAGTAGGTATTATTGATTTTTTTTAAAAAAAATCCATTTAGTACGGGATCTACAGGGTCTCACTACACAGATAGGACTTGTATTGATCCTTCCTGTTTTTCAGCCTCCAAAGATGCCACTATGCCCAGTCTCAATTGCTGGCTCAGCACACCCCAAGGGTGGGGCTGGCACAGTAGACCAGGGATCAAAAACCTGGCCCCTGTGTCTGCTTAAGCAGGCTCTGATGATCTTTTGAATTTCTACCAAATCTGCAGTGATTTCACCCTTTTATTTCCTCAATCATGAATTTGAGTTTTTTGTTTCCTTTCTTGATAAGGTTGGTGAGGGTTTATCAACTTTATTTATTCTTTCAAAGAATCAACTCTTCGTTATTTGTATTGCGTTCTTAGTTTCCATTGTGCTTTGTTCTGATCTTTATAATTTCCTCTCTTGTATAAGCTTTGAGTTTTTCTTGCTCATATTTTTCTAGAAGCTTGAGGTGAAACATTAGGCTATTTATTTCTGCTTATTCTGATTTTGTATTGTGATAGGGTCTTTTTTTTTTTTTCCTAATTTAGGAAAGGGTCTACAGGGTGTTCAGGGTCTCCTACTAGATCAGACTCATAGTGATCCACCTGTTTACAGCCTCCCAAGAACTGGGATTACAGGTGTGCGCCAGCACACCCAGTCTCAATAGCCATCTCAGCGTGCCCTGGGGCCAGCATGACAGGCCCGGGGAATCGAACCCCCGGCCCCTGCGCCTGCTTGCATGTTTTGTATTGTGAGAATTCACCACTATAATTTGTCTCTTAGGATTGTTTTCATTGTGTTCCATAAGTTCTGCTACACTATATCTATTTCTGTATTTAGTTGAAGGTATTGTTTAATTTCTTCAATTTCATCTGTGACTCACTGGTTGTTTAGGACGGTGTTATTTAATTTCCATGTGTTTTTGTGGCTTCTTTTGCCTGTAATTTCCCATTTCATTGCACTATGGTCAGATAATATGCATGGGATAATTTCAATTCCTTCTCATTTACTTCAGCATGTTCTGTGGGCCAGCATATGGTCTATTTTAGAGAGTGTCCCATGTGCAGCTGAGAAGATTTAGTACTCTGATAATGGTAAGTGGAACACTCTAAAATCAAATATTAGGACGACCCACGGCCTTCCGGATCCTGAACAGACCCACAGTGCAGGCCTGGCGAGTGAGTGAGAAGATCCAGGGCCACGGGATCCTGAACAGACCCAGAGCGCAGGCCCGGAGAGTGAATGAGATGACCCAGGGCCTTCCGGATCCTGAACAGACCCAGAGCGCAGGCCTGGCGAGTGAGTGAGTCGACCTGGGGCCCTCCGGATCCTGAATAGACCCAGAGCGCAGGCTTGGCGAGTGAGTGAGATGACCTGGGCCGCGGGATCCTGAACAGACCCAGAGTGCAGGCCCAGCGAGTGAGTGAGAGGAGATGACCTGGGGTCCTCTGGATCCTGAATAGGCCCAGAGCGCAGGCCCGGTGAGTGCGTGAGCCGACCTGGGGCCCGTGGATCCTCATTTGACCCCGGCTGCATGCAGGCCCAGCACGGAACCCTTCAGCAGAACTCCCTGCAAAGAGGCTAGAGGCAAGACCCACCCAGCTGATTCAGGAGCAGAACATCTTCCAAGAGAGACACAAAGGGTTC
>NW_004524591.1:9763998-9772353 GCF_000260255.1 Octodon degus | reverse complement strand
TTTTTTTTTTTTTTTTTTTTTTTTTTTGCGGTACCCAGGATTGAACTCAGTATCCTGTGCTTGCTAGGCAAGTGTTTATTCTACTGAGCTATCTCTCTGAGCCTTGATCATTCTTTATAATTTCTTTTTTTATGTTTAGTACAAGGTCTACAGGGTCTCACTACATGGGTTGGACTTATAGTGATCCTTCTGTTTTCAGCCTAAGTACTGGGATTACAGATGTGTGCCACCATGCCTAGTCTCAATCCCTGTCTCAGCTCACCCTGGGGTTGGGGCTGGCACAGCATGCCTGGGATCAAAGTCTCATCCCTGCCTCTATCTAAGCAGGTGCTTTAATCTGCTGAGCTATCTGGCCGACCCTCATTTGATCATTCTTGGTTTGAAATTCACATTTTCTATAAACAGAATAGCTATTCCTACTTTTGTTTAGGTTTCTGTTGCATGGAAGATTGTTTTCCATCCTTTGATTTTCAGCCTTTGAATTTCTTTTTGAGTTAAATGTGTTTCTCCTATATAGCATATTGTTGGATCTTTTTTCTTGATCCACTCTGCCAGTCTGTTTTTTTGATTGGAGAATTGATGACATTTATATTGATGTCTATCTCCAATTTCATCAGTGTAGCTGGATAAGAAGTCAATACTCAAAAATCAATCACACGCCTATATACAGATAACAAATTTGCTGAGAAAGAAACTAAGGAAACTTCACATTTCACCATAACTTTGAAAACAAAATGAAGGAATCTAATGAAGGAAATAAAAGAACTTTACGTTGAATACTACAATAACCTGAAAAAAGATATCAAAGTGAATAATGTTTTTAATTACTATTATGATAAAATATATTCTGTTAGGCACAAATTAAATATTTTTTTCTGATTACAATAAAGCAATATGAGTCAACTTTTACTGAATTAAATAAAACAAAATTCAATGGTGAGCACATGTAAAATATTCTCTATCTTTTATATGAGTGTATTTAGCAAAATATTCTTTCTTTTATTAGATGATGACTTGGTAGGAGCTGAGCTATGTTCTCCACATCCATTTTGGGCATTTAACTGGGTACTCATCGTTTGAAAATTTTTCTTTTGTGAAGCAACTATTCCAGCTGGGTGACTAAGACAGAACAATCTTTCCATGCATAGTAAAGAGTCAAACCAAGTCAGCTGAATCCAGCAGCTGCAGGGAGTGTCAGCAGGCCAGCCTCTGGGTTCTTGGCTCTCTGTCAAGGACTCCTTCTGCTGGGAGTGGCTGAGGACTAATGAATTATGGCTTCTCAGGAAACCTCACATTTTACAATAGCATTGAAAACAAAATGAAGGAATCTAATGAAGGAAATAAAAGAACTTTACATTGAAAACTACAATAAACTGAAAAAATTATTGCCATCTCTCTATGTAAACTTAGAGGGCATTTAAACCTATAATGTCCATCAAATGCAATCTGCAAAATGGACCCAAGAATCTACTGAGTGAGCCGAATTATAAGAAAACTTTAAGAAAGAAAAAACAATATTGTGAGAAGTGCTCTGTTCTGACTGTAACATTTCAACTAATTTCAAAAGTTGTCTAATTGAAAATGTGTTCATTATTCTGCTTATTATTGACATTAATTTCTTATTATGAACACTATTCTGTTCATTATTCATTAGTCCTTTGTAATTATGCTTTTATTTTTAATACTAAAAATGTATAAAAATAAAAATATGAAAGGCAAGAAAAGAAAAAAAAGAAAGTAACAAAAGTTCCTTTTTTTCTTTAGAAGGCCTTGTTTTCAATCTTTTGTTGAGAATTATTAGAGAACTGCTTATTCTGTAATTCTTCTTAAACATCTGGCTTCTCTCTAATTGTGTTTATAACTTTTTTTTTGCCCAAAGCCTGTTGAAGGCCAACAAACAGCCTCTTTTCCATTTGTTTACTTTTGCACAGACCCGTTCATACATGACTAAGTCTATGCCTGAGGCTGATAAATACTCAGAAGCATAGAGGAAAGCCCCCACATATTTTTCTAAGGACTTTAGTTCAATTTATTCTTTTTAATAGTAGCAACCATAACTCAAATGTGTCCTACATTACCCATAAGAACTTTTCTCTGTTAGACCACTTGAACTACAGGTTAAATATAATTTAATTACCTGCTAATTTCCATCTCCCTAAAAAATTCAAATTTTCTTTCTTTCTCTTTCTTTCTTTCTTTCTTTCTTTCTTTCTTTCTTTCTTTCTTTCTTTCTTTCTTTCTTCCTTCCTTCCTTCCTTCCTTCCTTCCTTCCTTCCTTCCTTCCTTCCTTCCTTTCTTCCTTCCTTTCTTCCCCTTTGAGGAAGGATTTGATTCTTAAGTTTACAAGGTCATAAGTTAATTTCAAACCACACTGGTGTTAGCTCTGAGCAGTAGGGGGAGGGGGAAGGTGCTGGCATTTAGGTCAAGGGATCAACTTAGTAGTTTCTCTGCTATTTTTTCTTTATTTCCCTTTCTCAGAGGGAGATAAAAACACTTGTTTTTAATCCTTACACTTTCTATGTCTTCTTTTTGTTCTTTTCATTGTATTGAGTAGCACATGTACCTGTGCTGTTCCAGAAATACCACAAAATTTAAGATATTTAATAATAAAAGGGCAGATGAGATAGCTCAGTGGAACTAAGCACCTGCTTAGGCAAGTGCAGGGACTACAGTTTGATCCTTGGCACCACATGTTGTACCTGCCCCACCCCTGGGCACACTTAGCTGGCCACCTAGACCAGGTGTAGTGGTGCACGCCTGTAATCCTAGCACTGATGAGGCTGAAAACAGGAAGATCACTATGAATCCAAGCTGCATAGTGAGACCTGTACCAAATAAATAAATAAATAAATAAATAAATACAACAAAAGCTTCCAACCAAAACTTGCAGGGTAGACAGAAATATTAACTAAGATATAGAGGTGTTAGATAACTTCAGAAGTAGAACATTCTAGAACCAAGTTTAGAGCATGACCTTTGGCTTCTAGATCCAAATCAAGCAGGGTGACCACATCTCAGTGCCAGAAGTTGTGATCAAAGCTGGGAGTTTAAGCATCTTGTTTAAATTTTGTCTTCTTTCCCAAGCCAGGATATATAGCTATCAAATTGTCCTGAATGTCTTCATCGAATCTCAAACTTATTAAAGAACTGGGGTATTATTTGTTGAAACTGTACTTCCGATTTGATTTGAAACTGTCTCATTGCTATTTGTTTATCAATAAAATTTTGAAAAAAATAAAGAACTGGGAACATTAATTGCATATCTTTCAAATTTTTCTTGAATAATTTTTTAAAATTTTTATCTCATTTTTTAAATTAATCATCTCCGCAAGTTAAATTTTAAAAAGTTACTCAATGTTTCTCATGACATTGCAATTCCATTAGAATTTTCTCACAGTAAAGTAAAATGTATATTTTGAGACTATTTCTCTTGAAACAATTATTATTATTTAGATTGTTTCTTTTGAAACGCAGTACATTTATGCAATAAAGTTGTAACTATTGCCCAAGTTTTTCTTGGAATGCTAGTGCGAATTCACTGGTACTTGTTTGAAACTATTAGTGATTTAATTTAAAAAGTAAAAATAAATAAATAAAATATTAGAAAAATAGCCCTTTTTAGAAGTTAAAATTTTTTTAAGAGAAAGCATAGGAAGGGGCCTGCCCCTTAGCTCAGTTCTTTAAGTGGCTGCTTCAACAAAGCAGTCAGGCTCAGGTTGCTGTGGTTCGATCCCCACAACTCAAGCCAGCCAAACCTGCCCTGAAGGCATCCAGAGAGAGAAATAAAAAAAGCATAGGAGATGTAAAATATTTAGGTATAAAGTGTTCATAGCCCTATGCTGGGCATTCTTCATTAACCTTCTGAGGATGATTATCATATGTCAATAATAATTCCCCAGTGAATCTCGCCCATTGGTCCTCTGTGTAGCCATAAAGATTATGTACCTTGTGTCTTAGAAATCATTCACCTGTAGAGATTTATAATCAGCAAGGTGCATTTGAGGTTTTTGTCATCACCATTTCATCAGTACAGATCTAACCTTTTGTATCTTCTAGGAAAAGTTTCTGTTGCTCCTCTTTTTCTGAATGGCAGGTAGAATTTTTAAAGCATTTCATTGTAATGTATATTAACAATGGAAAAGGGATAATTTATACTTAATTTTACTTGATATAAATGAATTAATAATTGTATACATTGGAGAAGCTCTTCCTACATATTTATTATCTTTCCTTTATATATTTGCCTTGATGTTTTATTCATTTTTAAAACTTGTATTTAGCATGTTTTCTTGGTACATTCATTCTAAGAATCAGTTTAGAAACTACAAAAGAAAACACACAAACAAAATGGAAAGCAATTTTTTTTTCTCTTGAAAATTAAGTTTCATATTGTCCTGTGTAACGGGACGAACTGCTCGTGTTTGAATTGTCATAACATTTTAAAGAAGCATATGATTCGATAAGAATGATACTTCCCGTTATTGTTTGGTGGGTATTAGTTGCGCTGAGCATTTTCCTTCCACTATGCCATTTATTTCAACAAGCTGCCTGTGAAGGCAGCTTACCCATCACTTTGTGCATATATGTGAACAATCCGACTGACTGCGTCTGTGCACTTCATCTGTAGCTACACGCCCATGAAGAGACAGAAGTAGAATTTGAATAGTTTTTTTCTTACACACAGTTCTAACCTCTGTGCCAGACTGATGGTAAATCTTTTCAGAACTCATTCAATGACCATGGCTTACCCTGGTTCAATGCAATCAGAAGACACATCCTGGCCCAGAAAAGTGGATGGAATATGAATAATTTGGGAGATGAGAAGCAAATTCTAGGAGTTCTTAATACTAGTAAGTTCTAGAAACCCATGAAAAGAAGCTCTTGGGCAGAGAGGAGAGCTCACCTCAGTGACTGCTTGGAGAGGTGCTCAGGGCAGATGTTGGAATGGACGAGAGCCTTGTATATGACTGCTAGAGCGTAGAAACTAAGCTTCCTGGCCTGGATTCCTATTCCCAGACTATTGTGAATTAGTCCTGGGACTTTGGGAAAGTTGCTTAACTTTTGTAGGAATTTTTCTTTTTAGCAAAAAGAAAAAAAATTATATATGTATATATATATATATATATATATATATATACCACCTTGCTAATCAGATAGCAAATGTTTAGAGAATCAAAGAAGGTAAAATATGAAATAGTTGGGGCAACACTTTGCATGTTGTAATTACTAAGTATGTAATATCTGCCATTTTGATGATGAAGAAGAAGTGAGCTTGGCAACTCTGTGACTTTGGGTGATTTTAGAAAAGACAATAAAATATAGTAATATTTTTAGTAATACAGCTGAGAAATAATATGGGTAAGGAAAGAAAAAGTCAGTGATCATTTCAAGGCTCTGAGAATTGATTAAAATGCTGATGACTGGTGATCTTGGAGAACCAGCTTTTTCTTATGGTCTTAACAACATTTAATTTTCCTTAGAAAGTATATATTGCAAAAGGTAAGGGAGTGTCCTTGGACTATGGTAGTTTTCTGGCTTATGTAGCAACTCCAGCTTTCTGCTTATGGAGACACTGAATTATCCAGTTTTTGTATCTGACCCAGGCGAGTTTTAGCCTTTGCACTTAAAGAGTTTGTTCATTTTTCTTCTGCAGTGAGAAATATATTTACAATTTCTTAAGAGAGGGAAAATTATTATATGGCAATTCACCTACCAGTGATAAAGTGTACAGAATAATCTCTCAGATGTTCACTTACGAACTATACATTTGGCACAGTAATAGACATTTAGATGCATGTACATCTATTTTGTACAGTTTCAGACATTACTTCAACCTTCAATTTCAGAATGATACTTTAGTTTTTTGAAATGATAGGGGAAAATCTCAAAGATATCATAGTGAAATTTCTGGAATAACATTGTATTCCTATTACTTGGTTTTATTCAGTGTCACATATCATCGGCACCCTGAGAATCAAATTGCAAAAATAATCCTAGGTTAAATATTATAAAGATATATCTAAATGGATTTAGAGATGATACTATTTGTTTATGATACTGTTTTTTTTTTTTGTCAAACTCTATCATTAGCAAGTACAAATAATAACAACTTTCAGAAAACCAAATTCCAGGTAACCTATATCAGCATCTATTAAAATAACTAATAATGAAATAAATCTGTGGTGATCTTTTAGTGTAATGGCACTGGATTTATAACTAGGTGGTCTGGATTCTTTTCCTGCATATTTGAATGTGGCTTTGTCAATAACTTCAATTGCAACCACATCAGCCATCTAATGTGGTTGAGACATTTTATATCTGTTGCTCTGTAGATTTAGCAGTGTTTTTATGACATTTGTTGTATTTTGCTCTACATTTAGGTAAAATTAAAAGTCCAGGGAAATTGTATAGCTTATGAAGATCTTAGATCTATTAGGTGGAGTTGATTCAAATCCAAGATGTGCACTTCTCACTCAGGGCTTTTGCCCCTGCACTTTCTCTCACGGATTTACTGTTGACATTGAAAAATTAGAGTCAAGAAAACCAAAATCATTAAACCTTGGCATTCAGATGTCTCTATTAACATGTGTAGGGCTGGGGAGATAGCTCAGTAGAATAAGCTCTTGCCTGGCAAGTGTAAAGTCCTGAGTTCAATCCCCTGTACTGCAAAAAACAAACAAACAAACATCTCCCTGGGTTTGGTAAACTTGACATAGTGGCACATGACTACAATTCCAGCAAACTAAGATTGAGGCCAGAGGCTCACAAATCCAAAGCCAGTCTGAGGAACAAGGAAAAAGAGGAAGAAAAGAAAGGTCAGCCTAGGAAAGGAAAAAAGAGTAAGGGAAGGAAGGGGAAGGATGGGGAAGAGAAGGGAGGGGAGGGGAGGGGCCTGACACAGGCTGGACCAGCAGGTTCTCTTATCTTGTTGCACTGTGTTGAGCGGATGGCTTATCAAGGACTGGTTCTCTGTTTTCCTCTGGTTTATACTCAACCAGAAGCTTCAAGTGCTTATTCTCACAACAAATTTAGCTGCCTGACTCCAAGCAGACTTGTCTAAGAGTGTCTTTTTCTTTTTAATAACTTTTATTTCTTTATTGATTTGGTACTGAGTCTCGCTGCACAGCTCAGACTCATAGCGATCCTCCTGTTTCAGCCTCCTCAGCACTGATATTACAGGTGTGTGCCACCACACCCAGCTTTAGTGGCAGGCTTGATGAAGGGCCAGCAAAGTGTGCAGTACTGGGTATCAAATCTGGGTCCTTGCTCTTGCCAGCAGGTACTTACACTGCCTAACTATCTCCCCTGCCTGTCTAAGAAAATCGTTCTCTAAGAGAATCTTTTCTCAGAGAATTATAGGTGAGGTAAGTCTCACTTGAATATTGTAAATGATGTACCAAAGACAAAACACGTGTTATAACCATTGAGAGAACAAACTTGCCTAAATTCTTCTTCAGCTAATTGTACTTAAAAGTGAGATGTTGCTCCTATAATTTTATGAGGAATGTAGGTGGATTATTAATCCTCTAATGTGGCAAAATGTAATTATCCAAAGGTAGTTCAAATCAATTACATTCTTTATGCTATTCATATTTTATGAGCTAAAAGGGGGCTAAAAATTCTATGCTCAAGTCTGAATTACTTTTACCCATGTTGCATTTCATCATTTAGCGCATTATCTAATAAGGCTTACCACCTTCTGGGAACAAGCACTCCGAGTTTGGAATTTTTTTCTCTATTCCTGTTTCATTGTTTTGGTGCCCCACATATTACATTTTCATTGTTCCCTTATCTTTTATTTTGTCTCCCAATATTGCAAAGATAAACCAAAGGAAAACCGCATTCCTTCCACACTGATGCTATGATTCTAGAAAACTTCTGAACTTGATAAATTAAATACCGATGTGGTCACCCTTTACATTACAGATAAAAGCGCGCAGAGCAGAAATTGACAGCTATGCTCTTATCATTCTCATGGTATTGAAGTGTGAATGTATAATGTGAATTTAGCTTTGAAAAAAAACAGGATAGAGACAAAAGAATGTGGCTTACGTATCTGTTCTTTGTGCTGAAGATGAGAAGGCACAGAATTGAGAGGACAAATTATTTTTTTCTTTTCCTTTTAAATTTCTTCTAACTTTTTAAAAACCAATTTTACATGTAATATCATGCTGGTAATCTAAACAACTAATTTGAAGGCAACATTATGCAATATAACAGCCATTGTCAGATTCCTATTATTTTGTTTACTGAAATTCTATATCATTTATAAAGCCTTTTCTTTTCTTTTTTCTTTTCTTCTTTTCTTTTCTTTTCCCTCTCTCTCTCTTTCTTCTTCTTCTTGTTCTTCTTCTT
>NW_004524591.1:9753619-9763883 GCF_000260255.1 Octodon degus | reverse complement strand
TTCTTCTTCTTCTTCTTCTTCTTCTTCATTATTTTGTATTATCTTTAAAAAAATTTATAAGGGCTGGCTAGATAACTCAGTGGATTAAAGCACCTGCTTAGGCAAATGCAGGGACAGGAGTTCGCCCCCCCAGCATGCTATGCTGGCCCTGCCCCGGGGGAATTCTGAGAGAGCGATTGAGAGTGGGCATAGTGGTGCATACTTGCAATCCCAGTGCTTGGGATGCTGAAAACAGGAGGATCACTGTGAGTCCTATCTGTGTAGTGAGACCCTGTACTAAATATATAAAAACATTTTTTTGAGAAGAATAATTTAAGGAAAGTAAACCTCAGGAACATACTTTTATTTGGAATTGCTCAAGTATAAGTGTAAAGTTGCATATCTTCCCTTAATCATAATATTCAGAAGTGATTTTTAAAAACACTGAATAGATAGAAGATAACATAAACCCAGAGGAAATGTTGGTAGTCCACAACACATCTCCAGCTTTTAGAGAACTTCCCTCAGGTCAACTCAGAAAGATAATTATTTATTTCACCCATTTTTTTCTTTAAATATTTCAGATATGATGACTTCATATTCTCTGCCATTTATTACAAAGTATACATTTCTTTTGATCTTACTGGGTATTTATTTTGGACCCAACAAAAATACCACTAGATTTATATTTATAGAATATTTCTAGAATATCAGTATCTATAATTAATTAATATATTCAAGTTACTCTTGCATTTTTTGTCTTTCATTATATATGTTAACTTTCAGAAGAGAACAAAACAAAAAAAAGGTTGAATAAATAAACAATATAGCTACCCAGGAATTTGCATCCAAATGTCATACATCTAATCATATAGGGCAAAAATCAATGTGTTAGATTAGTTTTTGCATTGATTCAAGTTGGAATTTTATTAGGATTTCTTAAGGCAAAGATACCTATAGAAAACTTTATATGTATTATACCTAGCAGATATTTTATTACTAAGGAAAATGTAGTTCTCAGATTCAAAAGGCCAGTGCATCCAGTACATAAATATTGGCATATGCTTTTGTTCCTTCTCAATTTCTCTTGATAGTTAACCTTTTAACTCTTATCCAGTTCCATCTTGATTTTAACATTCTGTTGTACTTATGCTTCTTTTCTTTTTCTTTTTTAAAATGTATTTGGTTGTTACAGGGTCTCATTACACAGCACAGACTCATAGTGATCTTCCTGTTTGAGCCTCTCCAGTGGTGAGATTACAGGCATGCACCACTACGCCCAGACTCTGTGGTCAGTTCAGCCCATCCTGGGGGCATGGCTGGCATGGCATGTAGTGCCCAGGATCGAACTGCAGTCCCTATGCTTGCCTATACAGGTGCTTTCATCTGCTGCGGTATCTCACCAGACCTGTGCTTGTGTTTCTACCCAGTAACTTTCTCATGGGTCTTTTGTATATGCCACACCTTTCATCTTGCATGAGCCTTTTCATCTCAGTTAGTATACAAACCAAAAATCTTTTTTTTTTTTTTTCCGTTGTAGAGCATCACCTTTTACAGATTTGATTTCCTTCATAAATCCTTTCATTTCCTGCTTATTCTCTGGCTCTGGCTTTTCTTTTATTATTCAGATTCTAAACATGACCTTTTGTCCTCTGGCTTCCCTATCTTTGGCTTCTGCTCATAGTTGCCATGTGCCTCTCACAACTCTTCATATTATCTTTTCCAAGGTTGCCAAAGGCTTTGCCTTGTCAAAGTACTGGCTTTTCTAAGGTTTTTAAATATTTTCTCATCATTTTATGCTACAGGTAGTGAGGTCTGTGTGCATGGTGGTAAATGTTTAATTGTCTTAGGGTTGGGAGGAAGCTCTAAGGTATAGCTTTTGCTAATTGCGATGATGTATATAAGTACCTTTACCATGGATGGTCTGGGCCTTCCAATGTGCTGTCCCTGAGACATGCGAAGATAGAGGAACACTCAGCTGTGAGGAGTGTGGGTGAGCTGGCTGAAGCAAGCGCCTGGATGCCCTCTTTGGATGGGACGGCCATTTGTCACTGGAATCTGCAGCATGAGCTGCCTTGCTTCATTTTCTGTCACTCTTGGTTCCACATTCTCTACATCATTTTTGTTTCTTCTGTGTCTTACATGTAACCTCTAAGTGTAGCGCTAACTGAGGCTTAAATTGCCCATCCCTTGCTCTCCTTCTTGACATTTCCCTTGACTTCAGGTTGACCTCTATCCCTGTAACCTGAGTGATGCTAACCCTTTGACTTCTCTCTGGAGCTCATCTCTCCATTACCGTCTAACATCAGATCCCCTTCTGTTACCTCACATGAGGACTAAAACTGAATCCCTTACCCTGCCCAAAAGTACTTTAAAAAATTAAATGCAAACTGTCTACTAACTCTTTCATCAGATGGCTTCATGAGGAGACAGACTCAGGAACTATTAGCCAAATTTCTGTATTCAAAATATTCAAAGCTCAGGTAAATTGGTTTACTCAATTGGCTCATCCAAGACACAGTGGCACCAAGACGTGAACATAAAACTGACGCAAACATGTGTTTCTGTACATTATAGTGTCTGATTAGATGGGATAATCACAGTTTTCCTCAAAATGATCTTTGAAAATGCAAGTAGTATTTTAGATTTTTTTTATAACTGTTATAACCAAATCCTATTTTTTTACATACTAAGCCAGTATCTGTGAAGATATCTACCTCATTTCTGGACTGTAAGCTTCTAAAAGCAAGGAATATGCTCTAGGCTTCCTTTTATTAGGAAGATATAATCCCTTGGTAAGGACTCAATAAAATGTCTTAAGTAAAATAATCAATGAACAATTATATATTTTGAATATTTTATTATGTTAATATGACAATCATATTTATAATGTGAGTTGAAAGCTACAGATGAATTTATACACAACAGCTCAAATTTTACACTAACATGACATTCAGGTTTAGTTTCTTGGAATGAAAAACAGAGACTAGAGGTAAAATATTGTCTTAGTCACTACCTCATTATTGAGACAAAGTACTGAACACCTCAATATAAAGGACATCTTTTTATTTTATTTATTTCTAATTTTTGAGACAAGGTTTCATTATGCAATTCAGGCTGAACTTGAACTCACTTTGTAGCCCAAGCTGGCCTCAAACTCACAGCAATCCTCCTGCCTCTGCTTCCCAAGTGCTGGGATTACAGCTATATACCACTTGTCTGGCAAGAAATGTTTATTTTGGCTCATAATTTGTAGAGGTTTCAATTCATAGCTAGATTCAAGGCAAGGCAGTAGGGCAGAAAGGCATGCTGGAGAAGTTGCTTACTTCATGGTGACCAGAAAGCAGGGTGAGAAAATGTAGGGAAGAATGGGAAGGAAGATAAACCCTTCCAGGGCACAGCCTCCTGGAGCTGCCCCTTCTGACCAGGCCTAACCACCTAGTACCACATTCAGCTATAATGCTCCCATAATCCAGTTACCTTTCAAAGGCTTCATCTATGAGCTAAGGAGGCTCTTGGGGGACTAGATGTAAACTACCACAAATGTGCTTGCATTTTATTAAAAATTATGATGTTTCAAATGTCCTACTCTTTTCAATCCAAAGCTATTGTGCCCATCTCTATCTAGGTTGTTTTTTTAATTAATTGATTAATTTACTTTTTGTGATACTGGGGATTAAACTTGGGTATCTTTCATTTGCCAGGAAGGTGCTTGAACTGCATCCCTAGCCCCTGGATTATGTTTTATATTTATTTATTTATATTTTATATTTTAGGGGAGGATCTACAGGGTATTCAGGGTCTTGCTACTAGATCAGACTTGTAGTGATCCACCTGTGTACAGCCTCCCAAGTGCTGGGATTACAGGTACTCGCCACCACCCATCCCAATTGCTGGCTCAGCACACCCTGGGGGCCGGGCCAGCATGGCAGGCCTGGGGATCAAACTCTTGGCCCCTGTGCCTGATTGCAAGCACTTTAATCCACTGAGCTATTTGGCCAACCCTTGGATTATGTTTTAGAATCCATGGGATCTCAAATGAACATGGGGAAATAGCCCTTCTTGCATTTCTAACAAATCCAAAGTGCCCCTAGGAAATATCCTTATACTTTCAGAATTTTTTGGGGGGGATTTGCTCAGGAATCTGTTCAAATTTCTGACTTGCTGGAGCTGGTTACACTGTTCTGCTATCAGTACAGATCAGCAAATCTGCTGTGGCTATGTAGCAATATGCATAGGTGTGTGTGTGAATAGATGCATCCCTGGAACTCTTCTGAATCTGTAGTTGCTAATTTATGCATCACTTGGGCATATTTTCTTCCCCCAGCATCACCAAGAAGCTGCTTTCTGATCGAGTGTGCCTTGGGGCTTTTCTATACATAGCAATTCCCAGCGCTGTGGCTGGATGCGTGACACAGAGCTGCTCTACCTAGGAAAGTCAGTGAGGCCATTTGACTGCTTCTGACTATAGAGGTACTTGAATCTGCAGAACAATCCTAAAATTATCCATTTGCAATTCTTAAGAGATATCTGCTTTCTGTGATTTTTTTATGCTAATCTGTGCTATCACCTTGTTACTGAAATGTTCCCTGATGCTGTTCATCACATTTCTAAATACATTTCTTATTGCTCAATCAGTAAGGACTTAGAACTGTCTGAGAAGCCATTAGCTGTAAATACCATTATTTTGAACAATACCATTATTTTGACAAATTGAAAAATGATGTGCCAGTTAGTTGAGCATCAGGGACTTCTGAATAAATTCAATGTATTGATACAGGGAAGTAAAACTCCTGACCTGACCTGGATGAGTTCATGTTCTCTAAAACCGAAGAATGAATTTTAGGAACAAATGGAGGTTGAGTAGAATATTTTAATGGGAAAGAAAGCTTCTGTCTCAGAGAGGACAGAAGGGGGACCCAAGTGGGTTGCCCAGGAAGCTGTCTCTTTCAGTTTATTTTTATAGAGCAAAACCATGTGGGATTAAGGTAGAGAGGAAGGGGTCTCACTTAGGTGGATGTGGGGTGGGATGAAACTATGGTCAACCAAAGGGATTTGCAAGCACCATTGCTCAGGTAAAGTTGATTATGCCCAGGGCCAAATGGGGGAGCAAGTCACAGAGTAAGTGGGCATGAAAACGGGACAGGGTCTCTTCCCATTGGGGGGTGGTCTGGTGACTCACTTGGGTCTTTTCAGGTGATCGATACCTATTTAGAATATCAATCTCAGGTGCTACTCGTTTAGCATTTGTTTGGCCTTTAGGTCTTTTAGGTCTGGCTCACAGCAGGAGCATCCGTCCCTCTCACAGTTGAAAGGTAATTTGTCTTTCGTGCTGTCTCCTTCAAGAGCCTGGCCCTGTCTGACTGCCTATTAATATTTCTATCTAATTTGGCTATCTATGACAGTATCATGTAAGTCGCAGTGCTTTTACGGTTAGGATAAATTCATTACAGAATAATCTACTCAGCTCTTCCTGGCATCTGAGTTTTGACAGTCAAGACTGAACGAAAAGATTCTACTATGCCTGAATTTATCTTTCCCAGCTTAGCTACTAGTGGTAATCTGTACTTTTGTGAGGTATGGTTTCAGCTTCAGTCTCTGGAAAACAGATGGGAGGATGGCCCACACAGATTCTCTCTGTGATGGAAGATCCAATCAGTTATGCATATAGTTTACGAGGGTGAAGTTTATAAACAAAACTCAGATTATTTCTCATGCTGCAACATATATCTTGATATGATACAACTTTAATAATTATCTTTAGTTCTCTACTATGCAGCACTGAGCTTTGTCTGGAGAGGTAAGCATATGGGCATCATGATTCCTTTGGCAGACAATTTGCACAAATAGCAACACATTATTCTTTGAACCTTTTATGTGCATTGAAAGCAAGACTTAGTGGAGCCTTTTATTTAGGTCTTCAACTGTTTTTATTCCAATTGCATTCTGTATGGTGATATTGAAGCATGGTGAGAAATTGTACCCTACAGCCCTATTTCATGTGTTATCACTGTTAATCTAAGTTCCATGGTAAAAGGACAATGCTGAGCATATTACTTAGCTCAGAGTCAGTGTTGATACATTTTACAAATGATTGAATCACAACTGAATTGCTGTCGTGAGCCCAAGTAATTAGTCATCAATAAAGTTTGTATTCCAAATGTTACAATAATTATATCTGCATGCTTCATCTTATTTTTTTTTTTTTTTTAGAAAAAACTCATTTTTAAGCTCTGTGTGTGCATGTGTGCATGTACAGGTGTGTGTGTGTGTGTGTGTGTGTGTGTGTGTGTGTGTATTTTTCCATTTTTCTTATTTGGTCTGTCTTCATCTTTATTCTCTCTGAGCCTGTTGCCTTGGTTACCATTACATACACGCTGATGTGTGAAGTTCTCTGACGTACATTTATTTCTATGGAAACAATGACGTTATTGGTATGGGTAGGTGCTTGAGGAAAACAAAGTGAAAAAGCATTTAATATTGATGGTTTTTTGGTTCACAAAATATATCACTAATTTCTGAGTTAGAGCTCTGTATCTTTTATCTTGATTTAATTGTCAAGCTTCATTTTTTCCTAGTTTATGTACTTGCCTGAATAAAATGAACTAAAAGTAGGAAATTCATTTTATAGGTCCTTGTTATGATGTGCAGTAGCTTAAAGTTACCACAAATCCACATAAAAATTAAAGCTACTATTTTTAATCTTAAAAATCTTCCAGAGACTGACAAATGTATCTTAATAAAATTTGCTGTTGTCAAAATATTGTGCATGTATTTTGTACTCACATCAAGCCCATAAGCAATGTACAGATGATGAATAAAAAAAACGAAGGCTATATTAGTGGTTATTATCATAAAAATCTCTAGATTTAGAAACATAGAGGTACAACAAGGAACTGATAGGTATTAAAACATCTTCTTAACCATATTAAATAGGTACATATCTAATGAACATTTCATTTGTTTTTATATCTATAGAGACTTTTAAATCTTTTTTTCAGCATTTGCCTTTCCCTGTGCTCTATGTCACACCTCTCCAGTTTCATTTCCTTTTTCTTTATAGATGATGTGGAAGCCTGCCTATGATTTTCTCTATACTTGGAGTGCCCACTATGGAGATAGCTACAGAGATGTGCTACAAGACCTTCAATCTGCTTTGGACAGAATGAAGAATCCAGTGACCAAACAGTGGAGAGACTTAAGTGGAGCTTTACTACTAGTGAACTCTCTGGAGTTTTTGAGAGCAACAGCATTCTCTATTCCTGAGGAAGTATAAAAATGTGCAGTATTTACTGGAGTCAAGGAGAATGGTAGTAATAAAAATGTGTGTGTGTGTGTGTGTGTGTGTGTGTAAATTTCAAAGGCATTCACTAGTTTGGTTTGTTGAGGGGAAAAAAATCCTCTTCTCTCTTTGAAAGATATTTTCAGTTTTTTTCAAGTTAAAATAATGTTGCTCGAGTAAGTCCCCCATACAGACACAAAGATAATGTAAGGGCTGGGTCAAGTGGAATTTTACCAGGAGAGGAGGAGCACACACTGGGAGGCCACTCAGGCTACACACTTTCTGTAACTGGTCTTATTCCTGGCTTGTGTTTGCCAGCATTATTTCCATGTCAGATGTGGAAAAACCAAGGAATAAAGAGGATACCTGAGGCTAGTGTAAAGTAGGTTTTTTAGTTGAAAAATCTGCTTCTGTCTTTTAAACATTTACGCATGTCAGAATAGGAAAAATAAGAAGAAAAAATAAATATTTACAGCTCACATCAGTAGCTATTACATTTTAATTAAAGCTTGCTCTTCTTTTTACCATCTCTTGGAAGAGTACCAGAAGGAAAATGAGATTTTTCTTCAGATATCTGTTGTCTGAATGGGTGGACCCAAGGTTTTCACCAGCTTCTTTCAGCATCTTGGGATGAATCTAATACTGCTTAACTCAAATTTTTTTTTCTGCAGATTCATAATGTGAAGTAGTCTTTATCTCTCAGGAACTTTTAATAACATACATTATTATAAACATATCCACCTAAAACCTGATTTGTTCCTGTTCGGGATAGCAGGTTTAACCCTTAAAAATACTGTTATTTGTTTGTGTCTGTGTTTTCATATATAAGTGTGTGTGTGTGTGTAATAGTGTGTGTGTGTGTGTGTGTGTGTGTGCGTGCGTGCGTGCACATACCAGAATGTTTTATTATGCTCTTGGAAAACATAGATAAACCAGAATTTGAGCCAGTATAAATACTAATAGATCACAGAGTTCACAAAAAGATGATCTGTGCTCACACATACGTTCAGTGTTCTGGTGGCTGCCAGTGCTTATGTGTTTTGACTGCCATTCGTCTGTTGTTACTCAGTTGACAAAGAATGTGTGCTATTTTGTGGCAGGCATATAGGCACTTGAGGATAATAGTGGGAAACATATGATCCCTGGCTTCAGGACTGCTGAATGATCCAGGCAGACAATAAAAAGTGATTCCATTAAATGTACAATGGCCTCTGTCACAACAGCTACAATGGAGAGGCTATGGTGCTAAGAGTTACAGGGTATCTATAGGTACCATCCTCTGAATGGGACAGGGTAAGTTTACCTTGGGAAGGAAACTAAGACCATGCAGGGGGGTCAGGCAGCCCCTGATGTGAAGAGGGTACTGGAATTTAGTGATGCCTTCTGGCAGGAGGGAGCTTTGTGCAGTAGAGCCAGGGTAAAGGGGTGAAGGGGTGAGGGCAAAGAGCTAAAGTCAAGGTGGGAGTGAAGGGAGGGGGCAGATGATATATCAGGGCCACTAAGTCCTCTAGAATTTAGGGGAAAAAAAGACTGGGCCTTACAGGTAATGTGGATGAGCTGAATAAGGATTTTGTTTCAGCATCCTGAATAAAACATGTCCATTTGGCTAAAGAAGTAAAGGCAGAATCTTATGGTTTTTAATACACCCTCATTTTAAACCCACCCTGGGGTTTTTGGTATGCCAGCAAAGGTAATTTGAATCAGAGTTTAAGAACAATCTTTAAGGCTTTCAATATTTATATTTGATGATATGAGGACACAACCCTACCAAGGAATGATACACACACATTCAAGAGCAGAATTTATTTTAACTGAAAATAAATTCAGGGAGAAAGGAAAAAGAAAACAATTAGTAAGTTCAGAACACACTCCTTTGTAGAGTGATTTTGCTTCTTTAGAACATTCTTAGAAGATTTTTACATGTCAAGAAATGGGCCCATTTGGGGACTGCACAGTATAGAAGCAATAACTGGGTTTTCCCTGGCTACAAGATCTGAGAAGAAAGAGACCTTGGATAACTGTTTAGTGTAGTAAGATTAAGTAAATAATTTCAGGCTTATGCCTCATTGTGTTTTGAGACTGTGGTTGGGAATTTTAAGAAGAGTTTTAAAAAATGAAAAACATGAGCTCTGTAATTTAAGTATGAAACAATGGTTTAATTATTAATGTACACAAAGATATTTTATAATCTCATAACAAATCCTTCTAGGGGAATTTTAAAGCCATGTCCAAACATTCTGTTTTTGTAAATTTATTCTAATATGTTTTATAAATTGTTACTACTTCTGTGGATTTTATATTTTTCTTACTACAATGGATTTTTGCAATCTGAAAAGATTAACTTGGTAATCATGAATCGCCTGTATTTGACAGAAAGCCAATGGAATTAATGAGGAACTTGCACTCTGTCCTTGACATCATTAAAAGTATCAAAAGCTATTAATCCAAAATTTCTTTAAGCATTTCAAAAATGGGGAAAGCTTAGATGATTCTTTCAGTTCCTCAGGCTTTTCATGTAATAATGTATGAATTACGATAAGATTTTAGTTCAGCCCCTAGCTTGCAGTGTGGCCCTTTTTCTATAAGCCACAGATCCACTCCATCCTTGGGTGAAAGGCTTCATAGGCAGCAATAGGAGTCATTCAGCTCTACCTCCCTGACAGTTCCTGCCAACAATGGATGCACCACAATTCATGTCCTAAATTGTAGAAAATACTTCTAGAAACTTTGTACGTGGAGATACTTGAGTTTCTCAAAGACATAAAGTGCTAAATCAATGGATGAAGTGGGGTTGAAAATTTTTTCCTAGTAAGTAACTTTGTTATATGAACATACAATAGAGAAAAATAGATTTAACTTGTACAATGCCAAAATTGGGACTTTTATAATGTAATTTCCATATGGTGCTACTTTAATCATACTTTGGCAATATTTTAATGTCTAAGGAACAACTGAGATAATGTAAAAGGAAAATAATGAAAAATTATATCACTGGAGGCTTTT
>NW_004524591.1:9747002-9753519 GCF_000260255.1 Octodon degus | reverse complement strand
CTGCCACTTTCTATATGAAGTTCTATAGGCAGAGTGAAATAAAATCATATAACCCAAAAACTAAAGACATTTTTTCAGAATAAAGTAACTTGTTTTCTTGAATGCATGCATAATTACTGGTCTAAAGCCAACAGAAGAGAGACTACTCTGTATACAGAGAGGACTAAAATCATTTCGTATAATATTTCCACTTAAAAGACTTTTATTATATGTTAATAAGCCTAAAGTCATTTTAATTGTAATGCTAATTTAATAATTAAGGTATCTGTGTATGATTTAATGTGTAAATCTATTCAAATAAAAATGGTTGAATACAAGTTGAGATAATCTTGTAAAAATGTATGTAATAGTGCCCTTCTGTGAATTAACCTGGAGTAAAGCCTTATTTTCAGTTGCCTGTCATTTGTTAAACTTGAATTTGTTTTTCTTCATTGAAAACATATTTTAGCCAATGGATAAATGTGAGTATCTATAGGCCTCTTTCATTTGGGAAGTATAAAATGATTATAAAGTAGCCAGATGGTCTCTTTTTAATGAGCAATTCTACCTCGAGAGAGACTGTGACCCAGAGAGGGTGATAAACTGGACAACCTGCCTTCGAGATGAATGTTGCAGACCTCATCCTCCGCAGTCACATCTTGTTCTCCCATCCAAGTACTAACCAGGACCAACCCTGCTCAGCTTCCGAGATCAGACGAGATCGGGCGCGTTCAGGGTGGTATGGCTGTAGACGGTCACGTCTTGTTGATGGTTCTTTGGTGGGTGAAATGGAGACTCTCTGGCTTCCAGTTTTTCTTTTTTGTACCTGAAAGCAGATTATAATTGTTCCCAACACTTAAATCCAGTAGTACACCTTTGTAATATATTGGAACATTTAATGTGCTCATATAATTATGGTTTTTCTAGAAGCTGAAAACCAAATCTATTATACTAGACTTACTTGTTTTGCTCCAACTGGTTCTACCAAACTCACTCTTGAAAATGGAATTTTGGCTTGCCAAGTTTGCTGTAATATTAACCTTAATGGAGTAAGAAAGTGTGCTGTAGTAACCCTTCTTAACAGAGGAGAAGAATGCATTCTATGGAAAAAGCACCCAGTTAAGTCCCTTTACAATATGTGGGAAGGGAAGAAAGATGTGAAAGGAGACAAGGAGTGATTTCATCATGTTCTTATGAACAGAGGCTCTTTTGGGACATGTCTTTCTCTTGTTGTTGGTGGGGTTTTTTTTTCTTTGTAAATCTTTCCCTTTTTCTTTTTAATCTGATCAATAATAAGACCATAACTAATTTCCCCAGGTTAGATCTAACACTGCTTAAGACTGTTTTTTCCAGCTCTTATGCAATGTCAAGAACAAAGACAGGAACCCTAAGTTAAAATTATCCTATGGAAATCTTCTAGGACTTGTCAGAACACTTATTTCAAATTAACTCAAAAACAAAGAATTTTTAGTCTTACACAACTGAACGTTCCAGGGGTAGTGTCAGGCATTCCAGGATTCAGGGCTTAAAAATATTTGACCAGATGTGTGTTCAGGTTTTGATTTATTTGATTAGGCTAGGTTTGCCCTTGGGCTGCCCTCGGTTCACACAGAGGCTCTGCACTCCCCCTTTCTGGTGGCAAGATGGGTGCAAGACCCCTACCATCACATGTACTAGTGCTCCAGTTTCAGGGTGCTCCGTTCTGATCATGCGCCCACCTGGCTACATTAAGCAGTGTTTCCAGGGTTTTCTTCACTGGTCAGTACTGGTCACAAGAGAAATACTCACAAGATCAGCAAATCCTTTCTGTTCTTGGAAAGTAGATGGAGGTCAAGCTTTGTTGCAGCTGCAGGCTGCAACTTCCAGCTTGTTGGATGGGGCAACCCAGTGATCCGGCGCTAGTTTCCCTGGAATCCTGCCTGTCTCATTCCAATCCTGGCCAGGCGTGAGTGCAGCTTTTTCTACAGTGAGCTCCTTGCTCTGAAGCTACTCACAGCCATGGGGCTGGATTGGGGAGGGAAAACCAGGGGTGCACTGTCTAACAAATGCAGGATTCAGCTTTCTCTGATTTCCAAAAGTTCTGGTCTACTTTTTTCTTTCCTTCAGATTGAGCACCATAGACAGACAAAAAAAATCCATACCTGAGGCCAACTAACATTCATGAGAGGGGCAGGGTTGGGTCATATCTATGTATTATACTCTCACTGCTCCTGGTCATGCTTCCCTGATGCAACCCAGACTAAAAGGGAAATTACTTTCAATAGCCCCAGGAGTAGAATCACTCTGATTGGCCAGTTTAGGTTTAGAGTCTGGCCCTTTACCATTCCCTAACAGTTATCATCAGTGGCCCTTTTACTGGTGCAGAATCCAAGTCACCTGCTACTACCCCAGCATCTAGTACATATGATCAGGTCCCAGAGTTCAGAGGCCACTGGTTACCGAATGAAATTGGAGTCTGTTCCTGGAAGAGGACAGACTGTGTGGTGAGAAGTCTCACAGCAGTTTTCCACTAAAAATGTATAGAGATTAACCTTAGAATCATTTCCTGGACAAGAAAACCTTTTTCTTTACTGTCAAGTGTAATTCAGGGTGCTTTTCAGGAGCCTGGGCAATGGGCCTGCTTCTATAAACTTCTGCACTAAATCAAATGCTAAATAAATGGAACTTCGCAGGCAATGCCATATCTGTCCTCTGCATACCAATTCATAAATTGCCTCTGACATGAGAGAACCATTTAAAATTGCCTGGAAGCTACAGGTGCACCCTGGCCCCAGAGGACCAGGGAAAGATCTCCTATTGCTTTGCTAACTAAAGCAGGACTTGCTGCTAGAACAAAACTGATGGGGAGAAGAGACAGGAGGATTTCCCAGAATGCCTGATTCAGGAAATGGAGCAGGTAGGACGTGGGGTCATGACTTAGATGTGAAAATATCTTTCAAAGTTTTTTGAATGAAAAAATAGGAGAGCAGATTTCAGGTTGGTTGTATTTCTATCTTTCTCAACCACCTGTCTTTTCATTGGAGACCTTTATTTTTTTGAATAAATAATAAACCTGAATGTTGCCAAAAGAGAAAGTAGAAGAGAAGTATCAAAGTGAACCAATGGTTTTAAAACATCATAAAGAATTAGACAAAATAATAGGAGTAGGACAGAAAAAGTCACTCATTTTTTTCTAATATATAATAACTTTGTAAAGGTATCATTTACTTATCATGTAATTCACTTTTCCATTTGAGGAGCTCATAATCATTTTTTAAAATATACATCCCATTTAATGTGTATTTGTAGTCATAATTTACTCTGTATGGAGAACAGTTCTCCAGAAGGGAACATTATACTATTTTTCAAGACTGAGTGGTTTATGAAATAATAGATTAATAATCAAAGTTATTGGTGAGAGAAAGGGTAAAGAATGCTTGATATTATTTCTAAAGCTATTTTCAAGAGATATTACTGATAGTTTGGAAAGAAAAAGTATCTATAATCCTCTTTTCACATCTTGAAGAACTTTGTATTGGTTTCCACTTTATTACTTAGAAGTTACTGTGTGTTAGAGCTGCAGACCACTCCAAGTAATGCATCCCTGGGTTCCTACTTAGAGCAACTTTAAAAAACCTATCTTTAACGAGAGATCTACTTTCACCAGTTAATCAGTTCTGTGTTTATTTATTAGACCATCGCATTAGTTTGCTAATGCTGTCATAACAAAGTTCTACAGATTGGGTGGCTTAGTCAGCAGAAATTCATTTTCGCAGAGCTCTGGAAGCTAGAAACAAGATCAAAGTTTTGGCAGATTTTGCTCCATCTGAGCACTGTAAGAACAACATTTGTCCCTGGCCTTTCTCCTTTACCTATAGATGTCTGTCTTCCACATTTGTCTTTACATGGCATTCTCTCCATGCGTGCCACATGTCCTTAATCTCTCTAATGGACTCTAGTCATTGGATAGTGATCTCATTTTATCTCAGTTTCCTAGTGAAAGTAATTTCCTCTGGAAAGCCCCTCTAAATTCATTCATATTTATAGTTACTGAACATTAATACTTCAACATAGAAATTTGGGGCAGGTGGCCCAATTCAACTTGTACCAAAAATTATTTGGTAAATTTGTATTTTTGTAGCTACTAAAATCAATTAATCAACTATTTCAACTGCTTAGGTCAAATGTTTCTTCTCCTTCTTTCTTTCTTTTTTTCTTTAAGTACAAGGATTGAGCTAGGGCTTTTATACTGAGCTAGGTCCCCAGGCTCCCATTTCTTTGGCTAGGCTGCTGGGACCTGTTCTGCCTTAGCCTCCCAGAGTGCTGGATTTAAGGATGTGTGCCACTATGCTGGCCTGGCTAAATACTTTTTAAACAACCTTGAATTACATTTTCTAAAATTTTGCCTTTCCTCTCTCTTCTATCAAAAAATCCTACATACCTTAGAAATGTGGGGCACTCCAGAACCAGGGGTGTTCCAAATTACAAAGAATTGGCCAAGCCAGATAGCTACAGCTGTGCCAGTAGAGCATCCTTTAACAGTAAGCATGACACACAAGCTTTGCTTATTAAAATTAGTGACAAACAATGTTGGTGTAGATAATACACAGTTGTAGGTAGTGTTCCATGGCTTTTCTTTTCTTTGCTCCTCTTTCTACCTGAGGGCTGTAGAGGAAGAGCAATCTTTTGACAGGCAGGGAACTACAAAGGCCCAGTCTAACAGACTGAATGTCATGGTTGATAGCTACAGTGTGAATCTGGAACCCTTTGACTTTACTTTTTAATTGATGAACATTGAAGTACCCAGGAAGTAAATGTCCCTGTTGAACAAAGCAAAACAACAGAAGTCTCAGATCACCCTTAAAACAACCTGAACAAAGTACCTGAGAGATTAGTCATGGAGAATGTGGAGGATGGGGGTGAAAGTCCTGAGAAACCCAGATAGATCATGCTAAGCAGGGATGATTTGAGAAAAGAGGCTTAAATAATATCCACTTGAGAACTGCAATTTAGAAAAGAATTTTTTAAAGTCTCTCTGGTATCATTTTTGTCTTTTATGTACAATCAGGATAAACAACCTCTCTTCATTTGCCCAAGATTGAGGGCTTCCTGAGACATATAATTTTCAGGGCTGAAACCAGAAAAAAAAAACCTTTCAGGCACAAAAAAATTGACCACCCTTATGAACAAGACATTAAGAGTCACTGTTGAAAGTGAGAGGACAACATTTTAAATCCTCATCAGGCACTTTGCAGCATAGCTCCAATGCCCACCATAGAAAATCTACCAGAGCAAAGAGGCACAGAGTTTTGATAAGTGAAGGAAATAAAAAAGGAACCAGAATGGACAAAAATTAAATTAACTATAAACTGCAAAAATAGAGAGACATACTAAAAATAAAACTTGTGGCTGAGCATTTGAGCGAATAAAACTCTTGCCCCTCAGATGTGGAGAGTCCTTGCAAGGATGTAAGTTTGTTATACAATTATCAGTTTCTCTGACTACAGAACTACTGAACTATTAATTTAGTTAAAGAAGAGGTAAAACAATCAAATCAATCTGTGACTACATACCTACTAGGTTTATAAAGTGGGTAGATACTTTAGCTCATGAAAAACAGCATTAGGCATATTGGTCAGCATGGTAAATTTTAAAAACTGGGGAGTCATGAAACATTTTTTCTATTTTGTGAAAGGTCTTTAGAAATCCTTTTCAGGGTTATCTAGGCCCTAAATGTGACTTAATGTGGATGTATAGTTATCTCCTACCCCATAAATTAGCATTTATGAAATGTTCATTTATGCCAAGCTTGGCACCATATGCATGAACAATGACTTACGTGAATTTAAATAAGTAATTGCTTTAATTGTAATAGTGCAGGTAATGAGTCCCCTTATCCTCTGCTTTTATTTTCTCTCTTCTTCTTTACCTTCATTTTTCTCTTTTTCTTCTTCCTTTTTTCCTCAGCAGCAAAAAGAGTACGCACAAATCTGGTGTTTTGTAACACATTATGTGAAGTTACTACTCATGAGAAAACAATTTTCATTATAGCTCTATCATGTCTGAAACACACTGCACAGCATGACACATGTCTAAAAATAACCTTTCCATGTTTAGATATTTTCAACATATGGGAGGAGTTTAGCATGAAAACAAAAGTCAAGATATTTGATCAATGTGGTAAAATGTTCATGTACACAGGCCTTGAATCAATGCTCTATTTTATTTTTTCACTGGACCATATTGGATTATTTTGCTGAATTCATTCACCTACCGTATTTAAATGGCAATGGAATAGCCATCTCTGACAAAACTAAACGAAAAAGGGGATGCAAATGAAGGACCATTTTGTATCTGTATATACAAAATAATTAGGATAGATATACAGCTACTTTCTCTTAATTCAATGAGAAGAAAGATTTGTACTAATAGTATTTAAACAGGTTATCATGTCTGCACCTTGTACTATGAATAACCACTAAGAAGACAACAATATGCAATGTATTAATTATTGAAAATGTTCTGCTAAATGGTTTTGAATCTCTCATTGCTATTTGTT